>NC_069659.1:163858636-164161666 GCF_027244095.1 Hemicordylus capensis | reverse complement strand
CATGACTGGGATATTTGAGAGTTAGAGTCAATAATAAAAGAACAGCACACTGCTTGTGACAGGAAGGGGCAAATTACAATGATTTCTTAGTCTGGCAGGAGCTGGTTTTGGCCCTGGCAGAACTTGGCTGTCTGCTCCTGTTGCAAATGCCTCTGTCTAGTGTGGCAAACTAATGTATCCTCCTCCCTCTTGGTGTCAAAGTAAGCACTGGTGTGGTGAATGCACATATACCCCACCATGAGCCAACAGTCATCATAAGACAAAGGCTGGCAGGAATCATTCACTGGTTTATAGACCCACCACCACCACGACCACCACCTTCTTCCCCTATTTTGCTAGTGGCTATTTGGGCAGGTGATCCTCTAGGACAAAGTCATGTTTTTTTAAAAAGAATGAGATGAGACAGAGCAAATGACACTTGGAATCCTCACATAACTCCTGACTGTTGTTCTAAGTCTTTTACAGAGATGGCTCATGTTTTCTGGTTTTGATCAACAACCATGTCTAGATGGTACAATGTTTCTTTTAACAGGGATTTCCAGATATTGTTGACTACAAGTCCCATCATTCCTGTTTGGATGGGGCGCAATTTCAGTGCTTGCCCTAGGCGCTATTTTCCCTAGTTACGCCTCTGGGAAGATGCCATTCATATTGGCTTGCAAATTCCTATGCAAATACTAGGAAGGTCACAGTTGGTAGGCTGAGATGGTGGCAGGATCACTTTAAACTGCAGCACTACTGTTTGTTAATACATAATGCAGTTAGTCTCATCCTAACGGAATGGGATAAATCTTCCTAGAAGGGACACAGCTTCTAATAGGCACAATAGGACTTGTAAAGGGGCTTTGGAACTATCTCCACAACATGTGGAGAGGAGTGCTGCTTCCCACAAAGCCCGATAATACGTCGGGTGAACATTGGGGGAAATTAGGTCATTTGGAGTTAAAATTAATATGGGGATCTATCAATCAACCTTTTGGTTAGGGGCTTTTAGCTAGGAACATTCTTTAACATTTGTTAAAGATACCTTAATATACTTCATTGTATTTCATATGTTTGCCACAAGATCACAGAATAATTATTGAGTTTCAAAAGCCCTGTGGTCTTTATTTTAAATGAGCTATTAGAAAATTAAATGCAGAATGCCTTTGCATCTCATTTTCAGCTCTTTCCTTTCTGATCATATTGACCCATTACTTTCTACAGCCTCATATTTGTCAGTCTTCCTGTCTGTCTGTCTTGGTTTCTAAAGCTGTCATTGAACATTGTTTAAGGGAACATTTTAAGGGTAATTTGAATGACTGCACTTAACACAACTTCAGAGAAGCTTTGAGGAAAGCAAAATGGGCTCTCAATATGAATAGCAAAATATCAGGGTGGAGAATGGGCATCCTGAATAAGGATGTGCAGAACCAGCTTACAATCAAACTGGTCTTGCTGCAAACTGGGCTGGTTCAAACAGTTCGATTGTGAACCATTTGAAAGTGGTTTGAGCTGGTTCATCAGTTTGACCAGCCCTGCAGGTGGGTTAGACAGAACTGGTTCGTGGGTGGTACGAATTTGGACCGAACTGCTGCTACCAGTCCATGCACACTCCTAATCCTGAAGTCGTCAAGTATCAAAGAATGCCAAGGCAATCTGGAAGTTCTCACTCACGTGATACATTCTCTTAAGCCTAGCAAATTTCCAGAGAGCTTCTGCACATTCCTATTTACATTTCTTCAGCACAGAACCCCAAGATGAACAACCTTGTTTTGTGATCTGGACATTTAATGTCTAAGAGAACTTAGCATAGTCCTAACTATAATTCACATTTTTTCAAGTATGGGGAGGGCATCCTGGTTTCAATGTTTTTCATGGACCAAAAGGTTATGGGCCCAAGAGCAATAGGATGGAATGAAGAAGTGAATTATGAATTGATGGCATTTATTAATTCAGTCCTTATAGATTAATAAAAAACAAGAATAGAACCCAGGCCCTTATAGATATTCCTGTATAGCGATTTTTGTTGCTGTTATATTTAAATGGTTAAATATAACCATTTAACAATTAATACTAGAGCATGCATATATCAGTGACTTAACAATTAATACTAGAACATGTATATATCAGTGAAGTGACACTATGCATCAGAGATACAGGAAATGACTAACTTTTTTTTAAAGGTTAGTTTGAAAGAATACAATCCACTCCCCAAATTCTGAGTCCAGTGGTAAATGTAAGTGCTATTTTCATTGAGCAATATTCACAGCATCATTATGTTTGAGACAGATAAAATGTAATTGATGTTTCAGCTGCACTTTGTTAAAGGTTATCTAAAGATCAGAAGGTTATGCAGCAGAGATGGCTCTAACCTGAAGAATAGGCTAAAACAGCTGTGCGGCCTTCATGGACCTATTTCTGGCAGCAAACAGTGTTTTTGCAGGGTGGGGAGAGAAACAAAAAATTGTTCCCTGGTTTCCCTCCCATGCACTGCCCTGCCCATCAAGCCTGCAGGACCACTAACCTGAAGGCTCCCAGAAGGCAGCCAGAGCAATAGAGCTCTGGCTGCATTGACAGATCACTGCCTGTCATGTCAGCCAGCATTATTTTTGTCTATCACATTATATTTCAACTTTGCTCTAAGAAGCTTGTGGCAACATAAAGTCGATCATCCTATTTTATCCTCAGAGCAACCCTGTAAGGTAGGTTAGGCTGAAGATTAATAGCTTCCTTAAGGCCTTTTATAGCCGATCCGGAATTTCAGCCCAGGTGGTAGCCTTGATCCAAAGCCAGCAAATTCACGGCTATACCACATTAGCAGCACTGCTTGTGATATTGCTGTGAAAACTGTGAAAAGTAGTTAAGTAGCTAGAGAAAAGAATCACTCCTTTTTTCTTTATTTCCTCTGGATGAAGACCTGCTTTGTGAAGTGTTACAGCAGTGGAAATTAAAATCATCACCAATCTAGTGCATTTCCTGAAACAACTGCAAACACTCAGTTATCTATATTAAAGATACGTCAAATCTGCGAGTTGTGGCAAGTTCTTAAAGTACAAGATGAGAGGCACTGACAAAAACATAAAACAGTTAAAGGCAAGGCAGGCAAATTCCATGCTGAACATTTCATTAATCATGAAGACTCTAAATCATTCACATCACTTCTTTTTGCATCTGAACACCACCTGGTAGATTTCAAAGATCTGCAGTACGAAGTGGGCGGAGGAACCTGACAGGTGACTTATTTTTATATTCTGGCTTTTCTCCATCTACCTCTTACATACTCAATTATACTCTGTGATATGAATATACATTATTATTTTTATAGGATTTCCACTTTCACAGTCTCATTTTCAACTAGGAAGGTGGGAATTAAAATAGGAAAGGGAAGCCTCAAAGGTGGAAAACACAAAGCTCATTATGCAATGCAGATGTAGGTATGTTTACAGTACTACAATATGGGCGACCCAAAGAGGAAAGAATGGCTCCACATGGGTCTTCTGAGCTCTGAACAGGGTTAGGGTACCATGGCCTTTTTGAGCTGCTTCAGTCACTACAGTCTCTGTGTGTCTGTGTCTGAATGTGTCATTGCTACCTGCTCTGAAGTGAATCTACATGTATTACTAGATCTTCTGGAGGAGGTGGCTCTACTACACATGCTGAGGCCTGCTGAGGCCTGGTTGTTATGTTGCCCCCAGGTTCTAGAACTCCCTCCCTGTGGAGACACACTCCATTACCTCTCTCATGGTATTCTGTTGGCAGGTGAAGGCTGCTCTCATTACTCAAGCCTTAAGGCCATGAAAGCGTCCTGGTAGTCTGTTTCTGTGTGCTTACTCTGCTCCTGCACTTCTATTTACTGTTATTTCTACTGGGCAGCATCCAGTTTAATGCTGCCCTCACATTACACTGTTTCACACATGCAACAATTTTTGCTGACCACCTTCCTTCTGCTGCCTCCAGGGGTATAGCTATAATTGAGAGGATGGGTTCAAAGAACCTGGACCCCCAGCTCCTGGGGGGCCCCCAGCTCCAACCCCCCTATTTTCTTCATTATTTCCCTTACTCCAAGGGGCTGCTGGGGGAGAGGGGCAAACATGGCCCCCCCCACTAGCTACGCCCCTGGCTGCCTCCCTGAAGATCCCTCAGACGTTACATGACATATTTTCAACATAATCATTGGAGCATTCATGTACATAGGAAAATAGGAGGCTGCTTTATATCAAGTCAGACCATTGGTCCATCTAGCTCAGTATTGTCTATGCAGGCTGGCAGCAATTTCTTCGGCCTGCAGGAACTACAGGAGCAGAGTAAGCACACTAAAAGGTCTCTCTCAGCCTTATCTTGGCGATGCCAGGGAGAGCGCTTGGAACCTTCTGCATGCAAACATGCAGGTGCTCTTCCCGGAGCAGCCCCATCTCCTAATGGAATATCTTAAGTGATGACTGTAGAATGTTTTGAGAGTTGGGGCTGTACATTGTTTATAGGCTTATTTTTAAATATGAATCTAATGACAGGACAGCAAAATGCATTGTCCCAACAGCCTCTTTTATCCTTCTGATTACCCAGCCCAGTGGACTGGATAGGCATCAATAAAAAGAAGCAGAGAGTAACTTGGGCAATCAAATTTGCCCATGCAAAATGTGACAATTGGACCTGTATGTATTGCTGGGACTATTGTGGGGCCAAAATTGACCCCACAAAAACTATAAGACAAAGCAGGACTAATTTTGTACTGGGCATATTTATCAGTCTACAGACTGCCTTTACTTGTACCCTTTTAGAAAGACTTGTACGTGACATATGAAAAGTTGTCATGCTCGTGCATTTATTAATGTCATGGTGTGTGTGAGTGGGTGGGTAGGGGAGTGAGCTATAAAGCTTTTTATGTGAATACAACCTTAAAAATCCATCTAGCTGAATGATGGTTTATGGTGATTAACTCATGCACAGTACCAGCATGCTACTAGCATCTTCTGAAGTCAGAAGTCAGAACAAAAGGCTTTGCAGAGATCAATTGGTATGTAAAATGGCAATCAGTGTTTTGCCCTCCATCATCCATCCCAAGGTGTCACCACACTGCTTGGCAAGTCATTGTTGATCAAATAATCCATTATCTTGGGATGCTGATGTCACACATGTATGTGTTTTGTTTCCTCTTTAGCTGTCAGGCGTATAGCTTTGGATGTATATACTGGAAAGATTTTGTACATAAAAACAGGGAAAAGCTGGTGTAACAAAGTGGCAAAAAATGTGAGTTGTGAAGTCCCGATTTGGTTGAAATATCACCTTGGTCGTGGACTCGTGGTGGCATAAGGCAAGCTACCACTGCCCTGGTGGCACAGTGGTAAAACTGCCGCCCTGTAACCAGAAGGTTACAAGTTCGATCCTGACCAGGGGCTCAAGGTTGACTCAGCCTTCCATCCTTCCGAGGTCAGTAAAATGAGTACCCAGAATGTTGGGGGCAATATGCTAAATCATTGTAAACCGCTTAGAGAGCTCCGGCTATAAAGCGGTATATAAATGTAAGTGCTATTGCTATTGCTATTGCTATTATTCTCTCAACCCCCATTTGCAAGATTGGGATAACACTGCCTGATGGTTCAGGGTCACTTTAAGAATTACTCAATTCATACATTTGGAATCCCTTGGATATTTGAAATATGCTGTATGCTCAGTGTCATTATTGTTAGCCTAAAAATAATATTAGGTAAGGAGTGAAATAATAATATTAGGTAAGGAGTGAAATGTTACACTACTTTAATAAAAACTTAACTTCTTTGGTTGGTATGTTAGCAGTAGCATTTTTGTAGAACAAATGGGTCTGGTTACAACTTTCTTGCCCTAGGGGTGTGCACAAAACTGGTTTGCCTGTTTCGACTCGAGTCCGAACCGGACATGTTCGTTTTTGTACCTCTGAACTAGAAGCCTGGCTTGGCTCAAATTTGAGCCCATTTGGGGTTCTAAAAGTAGAATTTTTTTTTAAAAAAACTTACTGCCGGGTCCGGTGGCCTCTGGGGGTGTGTTCTGCCAGGGTGGTGGGAGGGTCTCCAGCAGTTCCCCCTCCCCCTCCGGCCTCCCCTTGGTCTTCTGTGGGTCAGTTCAGCCTGTTTGGGGGCTGTTTCAGCCCTCTTCATGGTTCTGATGGCTATGGTTTGCATGTGCCCTGGCCACACAAACCCTTTAAGAATACTGAACCAGCCCCAAGCCAGGCTAGGGGTTTTTGTTTGACCTTGAGCTGACCCGGTTTGATGGCAAACCAGCTCAACCTTAAGCCAGTTCGTACATCCCTATCCTGCCCTGCTAACTTCCAGGTTAGACGGTGACAAGATACATTCTGAGGGGCCTTCAATAGCCCAGATTACAACAGCAAGGCTGCTCTCTTGTACTGAGTAGTGATGATGTCATCCAACCCAATTTAAGATGGTGGATGCATGAACATTTGTGGCAGAAGTAGGCTAACTTGTGAAATGGTAATTATCAATTAACATTATATTGAAAGGAAAGTAGGCAGATTAGTTCTTACCAGAACTTCTTGGGATTTTTTGAGATTGTTTGTTTTATTGATGTTGATATTGTTTTGAATTCAAGTTGTGAGTTACCCTGTACATCATGGTTAAGATATAACATAGAAATATTTTAAACGTGTATTCCCTGAGTCCCAAAGTATAGAACTCTAATGTGTAGATGAATTGCTTCATATTTAGATTAGTTGTTAGTTTTTTTAAAAAAATTGCAGGCATTTTCACTTTGAAATGTACCCCCGGCTAATCGCAAAACAAAGCTGGAATGATCTTATATTTTATATATTCACCAGCAATATGGTGAATTGCTGATAAATAGGTAGATCATGCAAGGCCAGCTCCAAGCTTCTGGAGACCCTAGCAAAATACCATCTACTACCTGAACCTTCCTCTAAGGTTTGGGGAGCTTATCTTGGTCATAGTAGGTTTTCTAAATAGCAATAGCAATAGCAATAGCACTTACATTTATATACCGCTCTATAGCTGGAAGCTCTCTAAGCGGTTTACAATGATTTAGCATATTGCCCCCCAACATTCTGGGTACTCATTTTACCGACCTCGGAAGGATGGAAGGCTGAGTCAACCTTGAGCCCCTGGTCAGGATCGAACTTGTAACCTTCTGGTTACAGGGCGGCAGTTTTACCACTGCGCCACCAGGGTAGTTTTACCACTACAGTTTTACCACTGCGCCACCAGGGCAGTTTTACCACTGCGCCACCTGTAACCAGAATTATTGTTGTGTGGGTTATTATGCCCTCCCACTCTGGGTTTTTGGGAACAAAACAAGGGACATCTTGCCTAGATGGGGAAGGGAGGGGCTCTAGCCCCTGGTTGGCTGGGAAGCCCACAAAGAGAGTCACATCAAGATTGGTAAGTGACCTGATGATGTGGGTGGGTGATATGGGTTCAGTGTGATGAGGATGCAGCTGCTTCCTTCCAAAATCTGAATGTCTTGTGAGATTCCTTGGAAAGCCATTGGGACTTGCTTCACTCGAAGCTGTGCAGGTGACTTGAGTGTCTTGGAGTCTTCACAAGTCATCCAGGATCTCTCAAACAATGAGATTGTGGAGAAGGCAGTCAAAGCCTTATTGAGAGAGGAGCTATGTCTGCCCTCATCTTCAGGCAACCTGCCACTTCCCCATGGCCCTCTTAGAGGCTTCCTGACCCTCTGGTTTGTCCCCTGCATCACAGGGGTGTTCCAATCTTCTGTAGGGAGGGGGAAGACAATCAAGGGTGGGTCCTACCAGGGAGCTGGAGCCTAAGCAGCTACTCAGAGATTATGTATATCAACGGTAGAGCTGGATGTGTCCTCCATACCCATTCACAGACTGATCATCATATTACCATATGTCCTTCAAGCAGTTCCTGAATCCACAGAGCATTTCTAGCCACAGCACATCTCAGTGTTAGGTTGATCCAAGAATGATATGAGCTATGTAATTAAACCTCTAAGGAAAGCATCCAAGATGTGAATATGTGGTTAATTCTGAAACCTATCAATATTCTCATGCACTAAGCTACATTTTTGGACATGATTCAGCCTGGAACCATTATGAACCTGTTCAAGGCAATATGTTGCTATAACTGAACTAAAACTAAAACTTTTGAACAGCAAAACTATGCACTTGCTTCTGAGAACCATATATAGGACTACACTCCCAATGACAGAAACTCTATAATATGAATTAGAAAGAAATACTTCCATAATATTCTTATCATTATAATTCCCTAAGCCTTCTCAAATGATTAAACAGCTTCCCCATAAAAGAGCACATACAATGGACCAAAATGTAAAAGAAATTATAATGGCTATTCACAGATTCTTTCAATCAAGGTTATTTGTTTGTAGAGCAAAGTGGGGAAAGAGCAAGGAAGGTTAAGCTGTAGATGATAGACGGAAATTCAAGATAAAATGGATTAGAGCTGAAACTGTTAAAATAAGTTTAGCTACAGGGTTTGAGCCAGTGATCTTTCAAGGGTCACTTACACACAGCCATACTCCTGCTAATTAGGCTAAGAGGCACCTCTTAAAGCAGTGGCTCTCGTATATTTAAGAGGGAGAGCAACTGTCCCATAGGGGTGTGCACGGAACCGCCAACTGTGGTCCGGCACTGGGGTGGGGGAGGTCGCTTTAAGAGCGGCAGGAGGGTTTACTTACCCCTCCTGCCACTTTCCTGCTTACCGCCGTAAACATGCGAGTAATTGGGGCAGCAGGATACCTCCCTGCCACCCCTTCCCCGACGTTACTTGCAAAACCTCCCAGGAGTGCATTGCGCGCCTGCGCGCACGTCACAGCGATGTGAAGCGCGCGTTCGTCTCTGTGATGTGCGCGTGCGCAATGCACTCCTGGGAGGTTTTGCAAGTAACGTTGGGGAAGGGGCGGCAGGGAGATATCCTGCCGCCCCAATTACTTGTATGTTTACGGCGGCAAGTGGGAAAGCGGCGGGAGGGGTAAGTAAACCCTCCCGCCGCTCTTAAAGCGACTGCCCACCCCCAATCCGAACCACCCTGGTCCGGACCAGTCCGGACCGGTCCGGAGGCCTTTTCAACGGCCTCTGGACCGGTCCGGGCCCATCCCTACTGTCCCATATTCAGCCCAGCATAGTGTCTATCTAGCAGCTACTGCTGGGATCTCCTCTCTCTCTTTGTGTTTTTTTAAGATTGTATGCCCTTTTGAGGGAATCATCTTTGCATTCTTTTTGCTATGTAAACCACTTTGAGCACTTTTGTTGAAGATCAGTATACAGGCAAACCTCATTATACACAGAACCGCTATTCACAGTTTTGCATATCCATGGGTGTCAAATAGATACCTGACCTCCTTATCCGTTGATATGAAAGGGTTAAAACCCACATATCTGTGGTTCCCAGAAGGCTGCAAATGACAATGGAGGTCATTTCCAGCTGGCATTTTGCCCACAGGAGTCATTTTGTGGCTCATTTCTTTAAAAAAATAATAACATGGAAGAAATCTTGACTTTTTGGGACTTGGGGGGGGGGGCATTGCTGAGTGCCAGGAAACACCGTGGGCACTCAATGGGCACTTTATTTGACCCATTTTCCCCTTTTAAAATGTTTTTACCACATTTCTTGAGAGTCTAGGAACCTAATCCCCACGATCCTCATTATCCACAGATTCATTACTCACAGTAATCTGAGGGAACAGAACCTCCATGGAAAATGAGGTCCACCTGTATCAATATTTTTTAAACAACCACCACCAGCAGCTCTTTGTGGTAGACCTATCAGGCAACAGATCCCAGCTGCTGATCCTCTGAACCTTCGGTGTTCAAGACAGGGGTACTATTTCAAGAGGGAGCAAAGTATTTCAGTAGAGCGGGAAAAGATTCAACATGCTGCAAAAGCCAGTGCTTTGATACATTCTAAAGTCAAACATTTTTAAAAGCAGGGAAAGAAGATGCAGCAATGCAATTCTATCTGTGTATGGAAGCAAATTCAAATGTGCCGAAAAAATACCTGTCAGCACTTCTTAGGCAAAATTAGGTGTTCTGTGGTCGATCTGTGATCTCACTTTTCTTTATCTTTTTTACTATGAGTACCCACACAGCAGTTTCCCCATGGTGGTGCTCTGGGAGAAGGCTCTTAACCCATTCCTCCTTTGCCCTTTCCATGATCTAGACACCCTCCTGAAGCTGCTATTAGTTGTGCAGGTGGAAAAGGAATAGATATTTGCCCACATGATGCATAGTGCCATGGCTCCATAACGCTGCATCCTGGAGCTGCTGCAGACTTGGAAAGCAAGCCCAACACTGTTAAGAATGGATGGTTGCACCAGCAGTCCTTCTGCAGTTTCCCCCTAGTCACAAATGGGAAAACTGTGGAAGTGCTGCTAGCCCAGCCACTCATTCTTAATGGCATCAGGGCTACCTTCCGAGTCCACAGCAACCCTGGCATGCAGCATTACGGAGCCTATAGATCATTACTATACATCATGTTGGCAACTGTACCTGTCTTTTTCTTTCTCTCTGGCTAATAGCAGCTTCAGGTGGGGTGGCAGAAAGTGGGTAATTAGGGGAGAGAAATGGCAAGGGAGGAAAGTATTAAACACCCACTCCTAAAGCACCACTCTCCTGATCTTCAAAATAGCTTCACGGGGACACTAATTAGTAAAAACAAACATGAACAGGAAAAATTAATCACAGATTTCCCATGTCCTGTCTAGTTTGGCTCTTAGACTGTACTAGTTTAGACTGAGGGCAGGATAAGGTTATGTCTGAATACTCCTTCATATCAAAACCTTTCTAGCATGTTAAGGGTTTTAGAGTAACTTCTCTGACAGGCTAGCTTTCCACATGCAGGATGGAACATGTTGTGGTTTGAAAAGCTGTGGACCAAGTGATACAGTTTTGGTAAACCTGTACACCATGTGGCTTTTCCTGCTCCTTTTAATCAGCTCTGAGAGACCGAGACCCATAAGAGGGCCTGTGTGGGCTGGCAAGCTGGCATCACTGGACTTTCTCTGAAGGCCTTTGTGCTCGCTAAATTGAGAAACATTCTGTTCTAAATGGAAATCTCAGCAGTAGTGCTATCATTCTGACAAGGTCCAAGGGAGGAAGCCTGCTACTGTTTCTCACACACCGACAAACTTCGCTTTTAGCTATAATACGTGACATAGATGGAAAGTTGCACACAAAAAATGACAGTGTGGAAAAGGAGCTCAAGTCTCCAGTGAAGCAATTTAAAAGGAAGAGCTAGCAACCAAAAGAAATCATTTTGATTACCTTAGATACCCTGTTAGCAACTTCTCTGCCTACGGTCAGTCCCTGAACAAAGGTTCTGGCAGCGATGAAAGCTCTTGTCACTTGAACCTTCAGTTTCCTGGGTACGTCTCCGAAAGGCTTGAGCTGGTCTGTGTATTTGCTTACACACTCCAGATAGTCCTCCGAGAAGTGATACTGGAGGTTTGTCAGCTGAAATATTCGCTCTAGTAGCCGAGCCCAAAAGTCATTCAGCATTTCTTCCAAGTTGACATTGCCTCCCGTATAATATCGCTTCAGTTCTATGAAGAGATCCTGGAACACGTCCGAATTCTGCATGTACAGCATGCCATATGTCCGTACAAACATATCATTTAAGGATCTTTCTGCATTCTCCAGGAGTTCTCGGAAAAATTCTAGGAAGAAGAAGAAGAAGATGATGATGATGAAGAAGGTGTGTAAGGAATGTATAACTACAACAATTAGGGGCAGCTCCCCCTTGAGGCCAAGTGAGGTGATGGCCTTAGACAGTACAGTAAGTGTGCCATGGGGGTGAAAGCAGATCCCCTGAATGGGCATCTCCCCACCTAGGTGCTGCCACCACCCCTCCCGTGTACTTTCCCCCTTTTCTTGGCTCTATCCTTACATCACTAGCCTGTCCCACCACCCAGCCACTTAACTTAACTTAACTGTCCTGCCTCCTAGGCTGGCAATCCAGGATCACTGTCCTGTTTCCTCTTTGGGGGCACACTGCGCTCTATTCTCTGGCGGTTGCAACTTGCTGTTGCAGGCCGCAGACATCCAGCATTGTTGGCTGGTGTCTCTAACTGCCATCCCTGCACTGCTCCACCTCTGCCCCAGATCTCTCGCTTACACCCTCTCTCACCTCCGCCTCCAAGCTTGTCCACTTTGCCTCCTCCCAAAATGGAAGACAACTATGCTGGAGGGGAATAAGGTATGGGGAGGACACGCCAGTGAGGCAGGAGTGGGGTGGCACTAATGCAAGGCTTGCCCAGGGATGCAGTCCTCTCAAGTGGGAACAGGCAACACGCTGCCTCTGACAACAGCCACAACTGTTACAGTGTAGGATCATTGAATATATTGCCTTTACATTTTTTTTAATGGCTCTGATAATGTTGTTGCCTTTGCATGGCTTAAGAATAACTAGTGGTCCGGTTCTGCACATTTATTCAGAAGCAACTCCCATTGGACCCAATGGTCAGGGTTGCAGCCTTAGATCTGCCCGGAGAAATGGCTCCTTTGACATCACATTAAAAATACAGAGCATTCGATTGCTCACGAGGGCACAGAATAAAAAAAAAAATCCATAGCTCTAAATGTTAAATATGTTTTTAACAAGACTGCTTATTCTGTTTATACTTCAAGGGTTGTTTAAGCAGTAACATTCCTAGTCTGCAGATAACCTGCAGATATTGAATTGCTAGCTTCCAGCTTTTGAGTACTATGTGAGAATGAGATATTTAAGCAATGGCATGCCTAAGTCTACAAGTCTAAAAAATCACAAGTTGAATAAAGTGAATCCAGATTGTCATGCTTAACTGGGCAAACCCAGCCTATTCCCTTATTCAGTGCTGAGAGTTGCCCAACACTACAGCTGGGCCACATGAATAGAGAATTCCCCAAAGTCCCTTCCATGTCAAGCATCCCTAGCATAGATGGGATATGCAGGGAAGAAGATGACAACCATTTAGGTTCTCCTTTGTCCTATGTGTAAGGGAGGATGTGACCAATTAATCAGTTTAAACTCCAGGCTCTGCATCGATGAAAGAAGAAGGAATGACATATTGTGAAAAGCTGATTCCTTGGGGCACACCTCCTCAGACTGAAGCATCACTCCAATATAGCCAGCAATATAGCCAGCAACACTGCAGACCCACCTTACATTGGAGAAAGAAACTCAATAATCACCTCTGAGCTTCAGGAAGCAGGCCAATACTGCTTCACCCAAATTGAAAGGCTAAATTAATGGTCTTTCATCCAACTGGCTCTGAATGTATTATAGCAAGGATTCTCAACTTGTAGTACTCCAGATGTTGATGAACTACAACTCCCATCATCCCCAGCCACAACAAATTTCCCATCATCCCATCCCCAGCCACAATAAATTGTAGCTGGGGTGATGGGAGGTGTAGTCCAGCGCCACAGGTTGGGAACCCCAGTAGTATAGGATCAAACTATCCCAGCATCCACCTGAAAGCACTTCCTCATCATGTCTTGGTGATCTCAGCAGATATACTCCATAGTTTGGATCACAAATATATTGAACTCCTTAGTTAATCTAATCAACCATCTTTTTCTATGCCTCTCTTACAATCCTGAGAGTTGGCTTGGATATGAACCCATTTGAATTCAAACATGTTTGGCTTGGATATGAACCCATTTGAATTCAAACATGTTTAGCACATTTAGCCTTCCATCCTTAGCCTTCCATCCTTAGCCTTCCATCCTTCCGAGGTCGGTAAAATGAGTACCCAGAATGTTGGGGGCAATATGCTAAAATCATTGTAAACCGCTTAGAGAGCTCCAGCTATAGAGCGGTATATAAATGTAAGTGCTATTGCTATTGCTATTGCTATTTGCACATGAATAGTACTCATCCACAAATACACTGAACATGTTTTCTTCCTGCAATACTCACTTTTTTCACAGGATAAAAAGCATTGTTCTCAGTTGTCTCAGTGGCTAACATACCAACCCCTGATCATCTTGGTTGCCTTCTTCTGCACCTTTTCCACACCCTTCTTAAGATATGGTGACCAGAACTGTACATGGTACTCCAAATGTGGCTGCACCATAGTTTTGCATAAGGGCATTATAATATTAGCACTTTTATTCTCAAACCCCTTCCTAATGATTCCAATAATAGAATTGGACTTTTTCACAGCTGCCACACACTGAGTCGACACTTTCAACTAGCTGTCCACCATGACCCTAAGATCCCTCTCCTGGTCAGTCAGTAACAGCTAAGACTGTCAGCGTATATGTTAAGTTGGCATTTTGTGCATCAATTAACACTTGCTACCATTGAACTGCATTTGTCATTTTCTTACCCACTCCCCCAGTTTCAAGAGATCCTTTTGGAGCTCCTTGCAATCTATTTGTATTTCACTACCCTAAATACTTTAGTGTCATCTGCAAATTTGGCTACTTCACTGCTTACCCCAACTTCTAGATCATTTATGAACAGGTTAAAGAGCACCGGTCCCAGTAAGATCCCTGAGGACCCCCCTTCTTTCTTTCCATTGTGAAAATGGTCCATTTATTCCTACCCTCTGTTTCCTGTCCTTCGACCAGTTACCAATCCATAGATGGACCTGTCCCCTTATCCCATGACTACTAAGTTTTTTCAAGAGTCTTTGATGAGGGACTTTGTCAAAAGCTTTTTGGAAGTCCAGTTATACTATGTCAACTGAATCACCATTATCTACACACCTGTTGACATTCTCAAAGAACTCCCAAAGGTTAGTGAGGCAAGATTTACCTTTCAGAAGCCATACTGATTCTCCTTCAGCAGGACCTATTCTTCTATATGCTTAACTATTTTATCCTTGATGTCAGATCATGCATTTTTATCCTTGATAAAAAGATGTTGGCCCATAATTTTTTCCTAAAATTACTTCCTAGGCATTGCCAATATTTTTTCTTCATGGAATATATAATGTCTAATTCTTTTCTAGTTCTACTGAATTTATTTAAAAGCACTGAAACTGGACCATGGAATTCTCTGATAGTCATGATTGAATTTTTGTATTTTTCTACCTTGTTTTAAAATAATAGCACTTAATAATTTTACTTCTACTTTGGAGACAACTGAAGGGCTGGTCTAGACTGGCATTTGCCATAGCTCTAGGCAATGCGAAGGAAAGAAAGAAAGGATCAAATACAGGAATACAATGGGAAGAGACCTTAAAGGTACAGAGAAAATAATATATTGCCTAATTTATTTATTTTATTTATTTATTGTTAAATTTATATACTGCCTTTCATTGAAAACAATCCCAAGGCGGTTTACAAAAATTAAAAAACATAATAAAAATGACAGTTAAAAGTATTAAGCTAAAAATATGACAACAAATCTGATTTAAAATATATAAAATACAAATATAAAAACTGTACACTGATAAAAACACACAGAAGCAGCAATAAAACAATCATCTATAGGCCTGGATAAAAAGCCAAGATTTAACAAGCTTTCTAAAAACTGTGATGGAGAACGAGGAGCGAATGACCACTGGGAGACCATTCCAGAGTCTGGGCAGCAACAGAGAAGGCCCTGTCCTGCGTGCATGACAGCTGAGCCTCCCTCATTGTTGGCACCCAGAGCAGAGCCCCCTCAGATGATCTCGTCAAGTGGGCAGCAACCCTTGGGTGCAGGCGGTCCCTCAGGTATCCTGGGCCCAAACAGTTAAGGGCTTTAAAGGTCAAAACCAGCACCTTGAGTTGGACCCGGAAACATACTGGTAACCAGTGCAGCACACTGGTAACCAATGCAGGATATGCATTTTGAATATCCTAATTTCTCAGGGATAACTCTAAAAACAAGATTCATATACAAATTATTAGTTCTTCAGTAGAAACGCTCATGTCTCAAAACAATATATTATAACAATGAACGTAAATATTAAATATTAAGAAATGAGGCGCTTCACACGATTGGTGTGAAGCGCTATTAGGGTTAGTGCAGGGAGCTGTCCCTGGGTGGCCAGATCGGCCGCCCATATGATTTGCCAGCTCCATCATGGAGCCGGCAGGGATCAGAGGCCAGCTGGCCCCTGGAAGTTCCAGGATGCCCGTGCATTCTGGAGAGACCCCCGGAACCAGGAAGCTTGTTTTAGCCTCCTGGCAGGGGGTCTCATGTGTTGCCGTGGCACAGAGCCGCACTGCAGCAGCACACGATCAACCGAATGGGGTTAGTGGAGTGCTCGCTCTGCTAACCTCATTTACAGGGAGGAGTAATCTTGGTAGTTTGCTGCCAGGAGCTGCGCGGCTCCCATAGCAGCAGACAACCAGGAGAAATTGGGTCAGGCTCCCTTAGCCTGATTTCTCCTGGTCGTGAGAATAGCTTCATTGACTACGACTACAAATATACCGCTTTTCAACAAAGTTCTCAAAATGGTTTACTTAGAAAAATAAATGAATAAGATAGTTTCCTGTCCCCAAAGGGCTCACAATCTAAAACACTAATTCAACCTCAAGGCAACAAATTAATTTGAGAGTAATATTAATCCAATTGAAAGCATTTCTTTAAAGACCACAACAATGTAAAGAACACCAACTATGGACTCAAGACTGTAAACACAGGAATCTGGATCACAAATATATTCTCTTTAGATAACTCACATTTCTAATTTCTCCTCGTTTGGTGTTGTTACATTGTTTGCATTTTCATCATACAGATATTGGATCAATTAAACTACTTTTTCAAATGGGTCAATTCCAGATTATGTGAAGGTAGAATTTGAAATACACTGTAACAACACTAATATGCATGTTTTAGGTGTTTTAGTAATTAAAGAAAGGTGTTCCTCTACTACCAACAGACAGGAAGCCCATGGACAGGAATACTGATTTAAGTCTTGCCAATTCACATGCTCATCATGTCAGATACAATTTATCTTCCAGACAGTGTTTACGATTGAGGCATAATTGTTTCAGTTTATTAACAAAAACTGGTTTAGCTCTGTATATAGGTTGAATTATTGTATATTTATTGTATTTTATGATATACCAGGTTTTAAGATGAGAGTTTTTAAAGTGCATAATTGACAAGTTGTACGTGAATCTTTATTTTAGAGCCACCCCTTAGAAAGTGTGATAAAACTCAATCATATTAAATTATCTGCTCTGTATCTTTGACTTCTCCTGCTATTTTGTTCATATTACTGGGCAACCACATTATTTTAATGTGAATTGCTAGGAGGGATGTACAAATCCCCTTTTGGATTTAGAATTTGCATCTGTTCAGCATATCCAAGTTCTGTTTTTACAAAAGGAAAATGTCTCCCAATCACCAATAATCCATAAAAATGCATATACTACTTTTAAAGTCTCCTGTATGAGTTTAAAAATATTCTACATTATAAGCAGGTTGAACATATTGCTATCTAAATAAAAAGGCTCTTATTCCCTCAATTTTTATGAGCTTTTCTAAACATTACAAAATCACTGCCACAGTAAGGAAACTGTGGCTGACAACCAGACTACCACCCTCTGTTGTGCAGGGGGGAGGGGGGATTTTCTCCCATCTCTCCTTCCCTCTGAAGCCCACTGTGCCTCTCAAAAATATGTCCCTAAGGGTTGTATTGGAGGAAAGTGGAGATTGAAGGTTGAAAATTGCCCTTCCTCTCTCCTTCATATGATACCATAGCATTTGTCTGAATGTCAGGCACCGTTATACCAGCACAGTGCAGGTCCGGATGTCAGCCAATTTTAACAGCTGAAGGATGAACAATAGTAAAACCATTCTTATAAGAAAAGATCTCTCTCAATCCATCTCTTTCTTGGTTGCTATGAGTATTTAGTTTTTTCAGAGATGTAAGTCCAGTTGGTAATTGCAATTGCAGATATATTCGGATCAGGGATTGTAGTCACAATACTGGCTTTATGACATGTTCTCTTACCCTGTAGAAACTGCACATGTTACTCCTCAAACACAATAAGATTACAAATTAGACAATCAAATTTATTAATTCTATTAAATATGCAATAATAGTTAGCAATATGAGACAGAAAGAGCTCAGGATGAACAAGGGCAGGGGAGAGGTGGAAAAGAAGAAAACAGAGCTTGTTATAAAGAGAGAAAGGCAGAAAACAGAAAAAATGTCAACCTTTGTATTCTGGAGTTATCTCTGCAATATATATCACACAACTCTAGCCAAGCTATTAGAATATTGTGTGGACTAGTATATTAATATCACCATCGGACTTTGATAGGAAAGAGTGGTTTTACAAGGAGACTTTGGTCAGTGTAGAATAAGTCATTACAGATTTTTAAAAATTCATATCTAATATTTCAGACACAAACAAGAACATGTTTTAAACCAGGATGCAATGTATTAGGAAGAGATTTGCTCAGTGCTTTCTGATCTGTTATGCATTTTGTGCTGACAAGACAGATTGCACATGGCACAAGCAGTGGATCTAAAAACAGCTTTTCTTTCCCCAATATATTTCATTTATTTGATGGAAATCCTCCCTGTTTTACGGCCTGTCTCTTGAACCACCACCACCTCTGCAAGTATTCCATTTATTTCTACAAGGTTGAAGTGAAAATATCATTAACACAATAGATGAAAGGACCACAGTACACTGAATCCTCTAATTTACACCATACATAGTACACTGAAGTATGCACATTTTGAAGTATACTATTTGAAAGCTCCTACCACATGTATTCTCTTTTGTGCAGCTGTTCTTGTAGATGGGGAAAAATGGAAATAATCTTTCTTACCAGATACACTCATGGAAATGGAGATCAAACTCAGTAACAGTATTAACAGTATTAAGGTTCCAACTTTGCTTGGCTGGTAGTATTTTTTCCAGTGACCCACTCTTTTGGAATTCATTGTGATATACCAGGCCCACATAATTTGTGGCCCACGAACCATATGTGGCGTTTTTCATTTTATTGGCATCATCCCCTCCCACTCATGCCACCAATAAACAATTTGCATTTTCAAAACACTGAAGAAGATTCATCTTCATGTGACTGTATGCATGAACGCACAAGTGTTTGTTTGTGTAGTATTTACTGATGCATACATGTGCTCAGGTGCATTGGTAGGAACATAGGAACATAGGAAACTGCCATATAGTGAGTCAGACCATTGGTCTATCTAGCTCAGTATTGTCTTCACAGACTGGCAGCGGCTTCTCCAAGGTTGCAGGCAGGAATCTCTCTCAGCCCTATCCCATGTTATCATGGAAGACATGGAGGTAAGGGTTGAATTAACCCAATAAGCCCCTTTGAACAATACTTGACACGATCTGAGATCTAAGGAACAAATGCCTACTATTCTATTGCCTCGCTTCTACGTGAACAGCGACTCTTTGTCTGAATGGGCCTTTGCCTTACACATAACACCCTCCTATCATGGGTTGTCGGGCCAATTCCTATAATATACTTACATATATAATATATAATATACTTACATGGAATGTTAGTGGATTAAGGTCACCAAATCGTAGGCAAGAGATCCTACACTTTTTAACAAAATGGAACTATCACATCTATGTTCTGCAAGAGACCCATTTTGAAAATGAGAGCCACCGCTTTTCGGCACAACAGCAATGGACAGTGGGTCCATCCTTCTGGTCTTATGATGGGAGCGGCAATTCAGGGGTAGCGATATTGTTTAAAGACAGACCTGATCTCAAAATTGAGAGGGTATTGGAAATTGATCAGGGCAGACTAATGTATGTAGATTTTACTGTCAGGGGTGACCCAAGCTTGGCAACCACTCTAAGGCTCGACCGAGCCTTTAGACTCTGCGCCATATATGCCCCGGTACAATCACACCTTAGGAAGGCTCTTTGGGCTAAACTAAAAGATGTATGTGACACCAAGCACCACCTCCTGATCTTGGGGGATTTTAATTACAGAGCCCAACTGAGCGACAGGAAAGCCTTTTCGGGAGGCCTCCCAGTCTCCCCCTCAAGTCCCTCGAATGAGGAAACGAATGAGGAAAAAGCTCTCCAACATTTTCTGAGTGAGACTCTGGGTTTAGATGATAAGGCCTTGGCGGTATATAATGATTTAGATTTTTTCCCAATCCGTCACGAAGAGAACTTTAAATCGCAGTATAGACATAAATTTAAAACTGGAGTCAAATTTACATATTACCACCCAAGATCAGCTAGCCGGCTAGATAGACTCTGGGCTCCCCCTTCTTTTGAAGTCTACAGGTGTAAACTAGTACTTACCCCATGGTCAGACCATGCGGCTGTGGGATTTATTTGTAATCTCTCTGAGGTAATTCCACATGGTAAGCCCTTGTGGCGACTACACCCAAAAATGTTAAGTGATGAATATCTCAAAGGTGTCCTTTTAACAGAACTGAGGCGACAGATCCCTCAGCTACTAGAGGCAGAAGATGATCTTTTGGGAGCCTGGGAGACACTTAAAAAGAGGGTGGGCTGCCGTACTAGGGCAGTGACCAGCCGGACATATAAGATAGGGGTCAAAAATTATCAGAAAGTGATCACCCAACATCTGAGGATTGTTGATAAGATGAACAGGGGAGAAGCCTTCGATGTGGAATCATGCCGCCGCTACATAGAGACAATCAGGACATTTCAAAATGAGCTGCGGCACAGGCATTTAGAAAATAAGCGGTATCGCTTCAAAGGGTCTGTAGTTGAAAAAGGGGAGTGGGCAAAGGACAAGATGCATGCATCTAGTTTGACATTCCAAGGCCTGCGATTGGATGGAAGTAGCCCACTAATGGCTGACCCCCACGATATGTTAAAAATCATGGCCCAGTTTTATACAAACTTGTATGCATTGAAGGATATTTCTGTAAAGGACATTCAATCCTATCTAGATAGGTTCTGCAGTCTGAATGAATATGGTCTCGGCTATTCCCTCACTGAGGGGGGAAAAAGCTCTTTGACCCATCCTGTAACGATAGAAGAGGTCAGAGCAGTTATCTCAGCGGGAAAGAACACATTGGCCCCGGGGCCTGATGGTCTGACATGGCCTTTCTATAAGATTTACGCAGACCAGCTACTACCAGTTTTAGTAAAATTATTTAATTTTGTCCTACACAATGGGCGTTTAAATAGGTCCTTTGGGGACGGCCTCTTAATTTTTCCCCCCAAGAAAGGTGACACCACATTACCACAAAACTGGAGACCGATAACCCTCACAAATATTGATTACAGAATCTTTGCCAAAATCCTAAATAATAGATTGGCAAAAGTGGCCCCTAAATTGGTCCACAGCTTGCAGACAAGCGCTATCTCGGGAAGAAAGATGACAGACTCATTGTGTCTGCTGAGAGAACTTTTTTACTCTATACAGAATGAAAGTTGGAAAGGTCACCTCCTCTTATTGGATCAAGTTAAGGCCTTTGACAAAGTGAACCACAATTATCTGTGGACATTGTTGAAAGCTAAAGGTATACCACCCCTTTTCGTTACTTGGATACAGCTGCTCTATACGAATGCAAAGGTGACACCACAGATTAATGGATGGCGGGGCGACCCGATCACTTTGCATTCGGGTGTCCGCCAAGGATGCCCACTGAGCCCATTACTTTATGTTTTGGCCTTGGATCCGATCCTGATCAGGATTCAGAGAGAGCCCCATCTGCAAGGACTCTCGGTCTCTATCCCCCCGCCCTGCGAGACCTTCCCGGGAGGGAGGAGGAGGGAGAGTGATGGGATAGCCGAACCACCTGTCCACTCAGAACTGCATTCTGAGTTTAAGGTAAAATTTGTAGCTCATGCCGATGATGTTACATTACTGTTATCGGGTGAAAATGAAAACCCTGTAATACTAAACCTCTTCTGGGAATATGGCAAGATCTCAGGCTCAGAATTAAATGCTGACAAAAGCGTATTTGTTAAAATGGACCCCGGACGCCAGCAACTCTCGTGCCTACCCATCTCTGAATGTAAAAGCGAAGGGGCCCCAGAGTCCAAACTGAAGTGGGTAGACACAGTAAACATTTTGGGGACTGAATATGGGATTAAGGAAAAAGCCGGGGGGGGGGGAGAAATTGGACAGATTGGGAAGAAAAAGTAATGCTTAAAATCACCATGTGGAAAAAATGGAGCCTTGCCATGTACCAGAAAGTGGTTTACATCCGGACTTACCTGATACCCCCATGCATAACCTGGCGGTAGTCTATCCTCCCCCGCTCGATCTCCTTCGGAGAGTTGAAAGCCAGATCTTCCGTCTAGTATGGCACACAGCGTCCTTCCCTTTGGCCCGTGCGGTAGCATTTAAGGAGGTTGAGCGGGGAGGCCTAGCCCTACCTGCCCTGCAACCCTATTTTGTAACTGAATTCATGTCCTACAATTTTGGAAACTGGATTTTCGTGAATGTCCATGATATGTCCAACCTCCTGCAAAAAACCTGGGTCTCGCTTTTCGCTCTGCGTTGGTGCAAGTCAGCATGGGGCATAGCGTGGTGAGGGAAAGGATCTTTCAATGGCAATATCACAAAAGTATTAAAAAGAGAACACCCAGACTACTTGAGAGATTTGTTATTCACATTTTAAAAATGGAAGATTGAACCGGATCTATTTAAAGGATCCTCCTCAATTAAGCAGCTAAGGAAAACAATTTATGGAGAGATTCTAGAAGTGGGTTTCTTAAAACCTGATTTAGAACGTAAACTCTACAAACAGCGCACTTCACAGTACTTGTTGCAACCCGATCACCCTATCGCTCTCTTTAAAGAGAAAAAAGTCCCTTTCCATTTATGGGAAACAAGGTGGCGCTTATACCATCAAGTACTACCACTTAATGCGGCTAAGCCATGGCTCCCAGAGGACCAGCAAGAGTGCCCTAAAATCACCTGCAAACAGAAAGCTAGTGAGCTAGGCAAAACATTCAGGGAAACCCACTCACATTTCTTAAAAGAGTGTGTGGTAGCCAAAAGAGTGTGGCAGGGAGTAAGCAAGCTGTTAGAGTGGCCGGATTTGGAAAAACAGACTTGGGAAGAACTAACCTCGGGTTTGAACGACAGAACCTCCTTTCGAGGTCCCAGAAAGAAACCTTCAAGGAAACGGGATGGAACGGGTGCCCCCATACTAGGGAATTGGAACGTTCCCCTTCTCGTAATCAGGTTAGTAAACTTGTATGTCATTTATGCAATGCTCGTGCATAGGAATAGGGAGGGAAGACGCAACCAAGAGGTTCACGCAGATGAGACAGTAAATCTCTTCTGGAAAAGTCTGTTTGGTTATGTGCAAAAAGACAAGAGTATCTCTTCTAAACAGCAATGGGACAAATTGTGGAAATGGACGTCAGACGTAACCCCCCCCCCGATTACCTGATGTGCCTTGTAATCCCCCACCCCCGAGTTACAGTACTACCTGCATATACTTCATAACTTGTGTGTTTCCAAATCCTTGTGTGTAAATCTTTGTAGATATATCATGTACAAACAACCACTTTGTATATAATTGTGCTTTGGCAACGTACTGTATGCTTTGGTAGTTTTTTGGTTCAATTAAAAAATCTTGTCCTATTTTTAAAAAATCAAAAAAATCTTGTCCTATCTTGGAGAAGCCAGGGAGGGAACTTGAAACCTTCTGCTCTTCCCAGAGCGGCTTCATCCCCTGAGGGGAATAGCTTCCAGTGCTCACACATCAAGTCTCCCATTCAGATGCAACCACGGCAGACCCTGCTTAACTGGGGACAAGTCATGCTTGCTACCACAAGACCAGCTCTCCTCTCCTTGACCAGCTCTCCTCTCCTAAAGAATGCCACATGTAGAGGATTGTATGAAACCATACATAAATCAAGATGACTGTTCTGTATTGTTTTATCAGCGCACATAAGCATATCTATAACAGGTGGGGGTGAGATAAAAATGAATTGAAGGAACTAAAAGTTGTGGCAAACTGCACATGCTCTAATTCTGGAACTAATGTTAGAAATACTCCTATTTAAACGGGAATTCAGAAGAAATGGGATGCAGGGGAAAACAAAATCAAGGGACGATAAAAGTATAGAACACAGGGAATCTGCTCTTCCCTAGAAATATTTACAGAATAATGTCTCTCAGTAGGAAATGATTTGGGAAGGAGATGTGATTAATGAATGTGCAACACTTACTGCTGGAGATTAGGGATGTGCATGAACCAAGGTGCCAGTGTGCCAGCGCCATGCACAGGTTCTGTGCACAGTGCGCACAGTGCCATGCACAAGCACCACCACAGCAGGAAGCTGCATGCAGTGGTGGAGAACAGGTACCTCTGTTTTAAAGATCCCACGCCCCACTCCCCTCCCCAAGATGCTGAACCAGTTCGGCCCTTGTCTCAACTGGTTTGGCACCGAACCAGTAAGAACATAAGAACAGCCCTGATGGATCAGGCCCAAGGCCCATCTAGCCCAACATCCTGTTTCACACCGTGGCCCAGCAGATGCCTATGCGAAGCCCATGGGCAGGAGTTGCGGGCATGCCCTCTCTCCTGCTGTTACTCCCCTGCAATTGGTATTCAAAGGCATCCTGCCTCTGAGGCTGGAGGTGGCCCATAGCCCACCGACTAGTAGCTGTTGATAGACCTCTCCTCCATGAAGTTATCCAAACCCCTCTTAAAGCCATTCAGACTAGTAGCCAACACCACATCTTGTGTCAGAGAATTCCACAAGTTGATTATGCGTTGTGTGAAAAAGTACTTCCATTTGTTGGACCTAAATTTCTTGGCAACCAATTTCATGGGATGACTCCTAGTTCTAGTGTAATGTGAGTGAGAGAGAAATTTATCTATATCCACTTTCTTTGCACCATGCATGATTTTATAGATCTCTATCATGTCTCCCCGCAGTCATCTTTTATATTCCTTCTATAGCTCCCAGCACAAAACACATTCAATTATCCATACTTAGTTTATCTTGGGAACCCAATCAATAATCTAAGAAACAGTTCTCTCCCTCCCACCCCTGCCCTGTCCTGCTCTATGAATGTGCTTGCTTCCAGAAGGCTTCAAACGGTTCCCATAACAATTGACTGTTATCACCACATAACTTTAACTTTTCAATAAAGCTCAGTAATTTGAACCCTAGTGTAGTGTTTCTATGGTTGAATCAACGGGGTTTTTCCCCCCACCACAAAGTAATAGGTCCAGAGAAAGAAGCAAATCACAGGACATTTTTATTGATGCAAAGAAAATGCATTTTTAAAAGAGAAATCAATAAAGACAATCTTAAGAGGATGGGAGTAAAATTACAGAATACATATGCAGATTTCTTCTGCTAACAGAGCAGAAGAGGCAGCTTTAAAAGTGGTGATTCTCTTTATTGAGCAGAGGGAGAACAACTGGCCCTATCCATCCCCAGCACAGCGTCCCTCCAGTGGCTGTTGCTGATGTCTATCTTATATTTCTTTTTTAGATTATGAGCCCTTTGGGGACACAGAGCCATTTCATTTATTTATTTATATCTATGTAAACTGCTTTGCCAACTTAAAAGTGGTATATGTAAAAATATTCATCATATTCATTTTCTTTCTGAAATCTTTTTTTTTAAAGGTGGATTGTTTAATCAAGATGGCACCAACCAAGGAAATGCTTGAGGGCTAACTTTAGACATCTTTGCTAAAATATTGCAAAGGCATCTCCCATACTGTACCCTGGAGTTCTCAAAAACTAGCTGGTCCAGGCACAGTTGCTGTGTTTTCACATACTCTGTGGTTGTTTCAGACATTTGGACTAGGGATGTGCAAAACATTCAACCAAATTGATTTGAATCTGAATTGATTCAACTCAAAACTGCTTACACAAAATAGGATTCATTCAAATCAGTCCAAATTTGCCTGAACTAAAACCAAATTCAAGTTGAATCTGAGCAGTTTCTATCTGAGTTTAGGCAAATTTGAATCAATTTGAATGAATTCCATTTCTGTGCAAGCAGTTTTAAGTCTAATCGATTTGAGTTTAATTTAAATTCAAATCAATGTGATCGAAAGTTTTGCAAATCCCTAGTCCAAATATCTGAAACAACCACAGAGTATGTGAAAACATTACAACTGTTATGGCAACAAGAATGTGCACTGAGATTCTTCATAAATACAGTGGATGAATGAGCTCATATGAGTTCATATTTTAATATGTAAATGTATGCCTGGCTCCCCTTTAATCAATGACCATTTTCTCTCTCCAAAGGATTATTTATGACCATGGATGTCAACAAATAGTGCACACATTTGTATGCACAGATGCCTGACTTGCAAAAGCTCTTATTTGCATGGTAGTGGGCATGCACATTCCTGAGGATTGGGTGTGCTGTCTACCTTACTGTTAGCCTCAATGTATGTCTGAACTGACCATGAGTAACCTGTTTGTGGTTGTCTTACAAAGATTGGCTTTGTATCAATATGCTGGCTGATAGAGTCTAGTTTAAAAAACAAACAAATGTGCACCTGTGTCATAAAAAGGACTTGTACCTTTAAGAAAAGTTAATCACTCCCCCAGCTAATACCAATGAAATGATAGCAAGTATGCAAATCTGGGGCAAATCCCATGATCTTCCTGCTCCACAATATGTAATATTCAAAAGGGAATCTATTACATAAGAACAGCCCTGCTGGATCAGGCCCAAGGCCCATCTAGTCCAGCATCCTGTTTCACACAGCAGCCCACCAGATGCTGCTGGAAGCCACAGGCAAGAGTTGAGGCTGTTACTCCCCTGCAACTGATCATCTCTGCTAACAGTGGCTGACATCCAAACTCATGTTGCACAGGTGCAAGGAAGCTGCACTAGGTAATTCTGCTAAGTCAGGCGTTTGCATTCCAGACTAGTGTTGCACTGGTGAAACTATGCAAAACTATCCTCTATCCTTGCTGTGCAAGTAAACTGAGACCACAAGTAGACTGCACAGCTTTGAGCATCCACTCAGCTACCTGACCTTCTTGCATGGGAGTATCTTTGTTCATTGCCGTAGTGCAACATTAGAATGGATGTCAGCCATCACACATAATTCAGCTCTTGAGAGAATGGACGGAAGCCAATACTCTGGGCAGAATGCAGAACTTTAGTGGAGCAGCACTCCATCAGTGCAAGCTTCTTCTGCGAACTGAAGAGTTGCACTCATGTAAGGGGTTCCTGTATGAGCAGAAGGAGTCCTTCCATCAATGGAACTCTCCTGTTTGTGTGAAGGGGAGCTCCATACATACCGCTGAATGCTGCTGCGCCAAAGGTTAGGATGCTACCCTATGTATTACTGCCTCAGATAATTCTGGAAGGCTTGGAAAATATGGCTGAAAATGGTGTGGTAGCACACACACAAAGAACAGGTTAATATGTAACGCCAAACTGGAGTTAAAGAAGTCATAGGTTGGAACTCCATTATGTCAGAATGCGTGAAACCACAGTTTTGCCGCAAAAGCAACTTCTAATTTGCCTCGCCAAACTTCAAATTCAATCTTCGGTTTGCACGAAGGTTTGCTGCCAAGACCTCCGGTTTGGCCACCAAAGCATTGTGTCCAACTCCGAATTCTGTCATTACCACAGTTTCATGCCTATTTTCAAACTTCAATCATAGAGGCAGTGGCACAGCTGCTCAGGGACGTGGCTGCTCTATGCCTACTGTGGCTTTTTCTGGCCACCTATTAGAGAACCAGCCCCTCCCCTCCTGTCACTGATGCAGCTATGGAGTTGCCCAGTAACAGGGACACCGCTATGCCTCATCCTGGCAAGGCCATCCTTAGGGTGGGGTGACTGAGGCAATTGCCCTGAGCCCCATGTTGGCACAGGCCCCGCTGTGGGCACACTGCAGTTCAGCCTGCCCCCCTCCCAGTCCCAGCCCCTTATCTTTCCCCAAAGCCCAGCCAGAGCTGATCTTTTGTGTCTGTTTGCAGCTTGAGAGGCTCCCAGGCAGACTGCTAGAGCTCCTTCCCTCCCTGCCTCTCAGCTGTTTGGTGGGTGGGTGTGACTTCCAGAGAAGCCTCCATGCAGGCCTCCTTGAATCCTGAAGCTCAGGAAAGAAGCAAGCAGGCAGGCAAGCAGAGTGTCTAGCACCAGAGCTCTCTGCAGACCCTCTGCCCAGTGCCCAGCCCAGCCCAGCCTTCGTAATGGAGGTATGATGTGATTTTGTTTTTGTGATTATCTTCCCCAACCCTTGAATATTTAGAGATTGGCTTGTCATAGGGCTTTGGTATTGAGCAGAGATGTAGGGCAGGGTGGGAGGAATTTGTATATTTAAATTGAAGTGGATTGGACAAATTGTTGGTTTTTAATTATTTTCTTTAATTTAACTACCCGCCATCCAAAAAGTCCTATAAGTGGCTTGTTTCATGGCAGAAAATTACAAAAACGTCTGGAACTGAAGCCCCTACTTAGACCATCATTCCACTCCATATGGAAGAATCTGCCCTTTGCCATCATTAAAAAAAACAGCAAAATGCCCCGCTTTCTGCCCCAGCCTTTAGATCACCTGTCCTGGAATGACTTGGCATAGGGCTTTGGTATTGAGCAGAGATGTGGGGCAGTGTGGGAGGATTATGTATATTTAAATTGAAGTGGATTTTTTTACAAATTGTGGGCTGTCCCAGAAGCCAGTGTCTACCTATCTGCGCACATGGGCAGGCTTTGACACATGGGGCACCAAAATCCCCTATGGGTGCACACATGGCTTCACAGGGAGCGGGGTTGCAGCACTTAAGTTCAATCTTTTGCCACACAAGTAGGGCCCCTAAGGAGTGATTAGCGAAACCCATGAGCGTGCAGTCCGAAGGGAGACCTGGGACAAACACCCCTTAGTTCTCCCCAGTAGACTGGCCTCATGCGAGGGATAGCCAACATGATCAGGGCACCCCATCGCATGAGGGGGAGCAAATGGCTTGCAGGGGGTCTGCTCTTGGCCGGGTTTAAAAGGCAGCCTCAAGCAGGTTCTGAGGCAGCCAATTTCTTTCTTTGCTTTTTTTAACGGAAAGGTTGCGGAAGGGGGACCAAGCCCTTTCTCCTTTGGGGGGTTTGTACTCCCTAGGCTTACTCATGAACAAGGCCAGTCACCAGGGTCAGTAGTACTCCAGTCTTAGGAGAGTGCCCCACTACTGTGAAGGCAGGTTTAGCCAACCTGAGACAATCCACTCACTCACAAGAGTGCCAGGCCATGGGGACACCTCCACACAACTCATGAGAAGAACCATCAGAGGGGAGGGGAAAGAAATGCTAAGCAAAATCTCGAATGATGCCAGATGGCAAAATATCCCCTTTTCCCATGAACGGCTCTCTCACAAGAGTGAAATGCCATTAGAGCTCTATATCAAGCAAGGTTGCTGTGTGAAGGGAAGCCATGGGGATGGGTACCCCAGAGAATGCTTTCCTTGTCTTGGCGACTGCTGTCAATTGCTGCCAGAGCATGCCCCCTGCCAGCCCATCCGCCTGTGTGGACATGTGCACCCTCGCCTTTGCCCTGAAATGACCCTGCTGTCCCAGGGTTACTGGAAAATGGGGGTTCCTCTCTCCTGCAATTCCCTGCATACAACACAACGCTGGACAAGACCCAGGAATCATTAATGGATTTAAAGGTCCATTCCAGTGGATGTCCATTCCAGGGTTTAAAGGTCCATTACCCATCCACACACACGATCAGGTTGTGGCACATGGAGCACCAAAATCTTCTTTGGGTTCATGCAAGGCTTCACAGGGAATTGCGGTGTGTGTGTGTGTGTGTGTGTGTGTGTGTGTGTGTGTGTGTGTTGTGGAAATTCTGTTCCGTCTTTTATCATGGAGGGTTGGGGTCCCACACAAGTGGGGTCTCCTTAGGTGGGCTGGCTTAACTTGTGAGCATTCAGTCTGAGGGTTGACCAGTGCTCTCACAGGCGCATGGTCTCCCCAGAAGACTGGCCCTCTTATGAGAAGGCAAGGCTGCTGGCAGCAAGCTACCAGTGGAGCAAGATGTTCATTTGGTCTGGATGGACTGTTTGCCAGGGTGACCCCACACAACATCATCCTAGTTTATGGTGGGACAGACCCCACCCTCTAGCATTCCTTGCCCTCCCTCATCTACATACCCCCTCCTAGGAAGTCTCAATGTTCCCCTCCCCTCCCAGAGTGACAGGGAAATATTCCCCTGGGACACACACACACACACACCCCAAATTTGTGCTTGTGCTGTTGTGCGTGGCTCTTTGGGGCCGCTGTTGCCATCACTGCCAGAAGGAGCAATCCCATGGCATGGCATGACAGGGCATTTAAAGGGATTTAAGTGCCCTTCCCTGCCGAGGGTGGGCCGTGGACTCCGAAAATGCACGACTGCACTTGGCATGCCCCCTTCAAGATTGTGGCCAATTGTGGGCACTCCACTGACATTCCGACACTTTGCCCATAATCTGGCCATGGAGATTGCTGGGCTCTGCCTCGGAAGTCAAGCAGCAGGGAGGGGCTCCCCTCTCCTGGTACTGGAGGTTTGACGAACATCTGCACTGCTTTGAAATTGAAAATGTGGGTTCGCCAACCTCCGGTTTCATGTTTCGTATGAACTGGGCCAAATAAATGTTCAAACACAAGGCAAACTGCCAGTTGACATAATTCATGCTATTGAATAGAAACCAAAATAATTTTGTAAAGTAATTCCAGTACTTATTACTGCAATGGTAACTTACAACACAAATGCCATTCCCTCCTCCAGCCTATAAAATGCTAGTTGCCACTAATTATACATTTCTATCTATATTAGTAAAAAACATCACCAGTATGTTATAATGTTATTGCACCCTACATATTCCTGGATGTTAAGTGCTGCTGTATTTACCAAGCATGTAATTAAGCATGTGTTCCCATTAAGGAATATAATATTAGGGTTCATTATGAAATTATACTGTTCAGTCAACCTAACATCTAAAATACAGTTGTCACTTTCACTGACATAGGCATAATTTTATTAGGCACACGTTACCCTCCATGACAGCCAAATTGTACTTCATTCATATTGGCTTCAGCTACCAAGCTATACTGCATTTTCATTGGTGGATATTTGTCTGGCCAGTGTTAGCTATAGCAATAACGTCCAGCCAGACTAATATTCTTTATAATATCTGAGGCCTGGTCTACACACATTCAGATTGAGGTCGTAAATTGGTAGAATGGACTGTACCATTTCAGAATGCAGGTAGGGAGAAATCAGACTTTGGAATGGCCCCCTGTGTAAAATTATTGCAAGTAGAAAACTAGCACACAGGCTGCAGACTTGGTTAGAAAGTTTCTGTCTCATGTGCTAGGAATTTCTTTTGAATGCATTTGCAGATTTTTTTTTCCATGAAAGGGAGCATAAAAAACAGCAAGCGCCTGCAGTATGAAGTAGTATAGCCCACTCCACCTCCTCAGGATTCTATCATCTCATTCTCCTGCATATGTACACCGGTCCTTATTTATACAAGAAGTAGTTGGAATCAAAGTATGATAGACACTGATGGAGTTTAAAAACATTGGCTGGCATCATAACGTAGCAATTTCAGAAGTATGTTGCACTAGTGCGGAGCTGTTGCATTAGCTACTTTCACTAAGTCTGGAGCTTGCACGCCAGACAAATGTTGTGCTACTACAAGCATGCTTGCACAACTTTTGTATAATCTGCGACATGCCTCATTACTCTGCAACAGCCTGTTCTGCATTAGCTCCTGAAGCAAGATGCATTACAAAACGCAACTGACAAATAGTTTCCTAAAATGCTACAATATCACAAAAGCCCTATTATGTTGTACCCATGTTCAGGTTTCTGTACACAAGTACATGTTTTTGTGTGAATGATTGTACCTGGGTTCATCTTAAAAGTGAACCCAGGTACAAGCCCCCTGAAAAGCAGGATACAATTAGGAAGTGTATTGGCATACAGTATGTGCATTCAACATAACATGTGAACAACTGTACATGCATACAGATCTGAATATGCATTCACGCTACACTGACTGTATGTGCATTGAACATAATGTATAAATAGGGCTTATGCGTCTAGTTGTCTTATTACAGAGCCATAAGAATGGCTTTATTTTTACATTTAAACCCTACTTTTCCTCCAAGGAACCCAGAGTGATGTACATGACTCCTCACAATGATTCTTTGAGGTAAGTTAGACTGAGAGATAAGTGACTGACCCAGAGTCGCCCAGTGAGTTTCATGGCTGAATGGGGATTTGAACGTGGGTTTCCTCAGTCCTAGTCCAACATTAACCACTACATGATAGTTAAGGCACGTCACGTTTGCAACATTCTACCATTTTACAGACTGAAAATTCTATTCATTATAAATTAAAGAAAACATGTCAGATTGGAATGAAATTCGTCAAAGAGAATAAATCTTGGGAAGGGTATAATCTGGCCAAAATTTTAGAAAAATATGATGAAAATGTGAATTATGACATTTAACTTTGAGCTACAGCTTTCACATTATTTGCAATCATGTTTCTACCACCCCCGGCTTTATTTTCTCATTTTGCTGATTTAGATTATGTCAAAAATCCAAAGTTAGTGCAGGGGTCTGCCCTATCTGTGGTTTGGTGGACATCAGCTGTGTATTCTGAAAATTATCTGTCCCTATATTTAAATGAAAAGTGATCTCAGGACATATTCTAAGGGCAGATGTTCTCTCTCCAAAAGCACAACTATGTATGACATTAGTATACCTGGGAATACTAGGCAATACTAGTATGCCTAGTATTCCCAGGCATACTAATGTCATTCTAATCTGATAAGTTGCATTTTTAAAAAAAAAAGAATAGAATTTTCAGTCTGTATAACAATATAATGTTGAAAAGGCAGTTGCCTTAACCACAATGCTCTTCTTACAGCTCTAAAATAAGTAAAAGAGGGATTGGTACCAGATAATATGGAAAATTGGAGCAACTGCAACACCCACACACACAGAGAGAGAACAAAACAAGACAAAAAGACAGTATGGCAGGGAATTGAGTAGTTCAACCAGCCCATCTTGGCCATGGCTTGATTGCCACAGTCTCAACTGAATACAGCATGAGGCAAAGGGGTTGTGCTGATTGGCTGCTGGTAGAGGAAGGGTCAGAGCCAAGCGGTCATTGAGGGTTCAGCCTTCTGCAGCCAGAAGTCCCTGCTTGGAGCATGGCCAGATCAGACATGCTTGGTGTTCTCCTATGGACTTTGCAGCCGCGGCAGAGTGGGGCACAAGTGATGGCCACTCGCGTATCATCCTACTCCTTGTTTCAGGCAGCGTTTGAAGCAACAGTTTTATATTGTCCTGATGCCAGTATTGGCTAAGCGGGCATTGTGACCTTTATTTTACAGCATATTGTGGGGTAGGGAAGTAGCATTCTTTAGGGTAGGGGCAATGAGGCTTTCCTCACCAGGGGCCCCTCGCACTACAGCATGTTCTTCTCTCTGCATCTGGCCTTCCATAAGGCCTAATGCAGCCTGGCTGAAGCATCACCTATGCAAAACACTTCCCAGTTTGGGGTGGGCAAGGTCGAGGCAGATACCTTGACTTTAGATCAGCTAAAATAGGCATCATCATCAGTAGGGTGGTGCTATCAAAAGGGAGCCAAATTTGCCATCCAATGCGTAGGCATTATTATAATGCGGTAGGCATTATTTTTCTTGAGTTGATACTTACAAATATGACAGATATTTATATACCGCTTTTCAACAAAAGTTCCCAAAGAGGTTTACATAGATATAAATAAATATTAAAATGCCTCCCTGCCCCCAAAGGACTCACAATCTAAAAAAGAAACAAAAGATAGATACCAGCAACAGCCACTGGAGGGATGCTGTGCTGGGGTTGGATAGGGCCAGTTGCTCTCCCCCTGCTAAACAAAGAGAATCAGCACAATAAAAGATGCCTGTTTTGTTCAATTAGCAGAGGGTAACATGTCCATGAAGAACTAATTTATGGTGTACATTCTAATGCATGACCTTCTATGGCAGCTTGTAATGGCTGAGCCCACACAGCATAGGGAAGGTTCAAAGAAATCCCTAGTGCAATACACCACATTGCTGAGTTTCTAAAAGCATCTTGGCAATAGTCACACGATCTTTGTTAGATATCCATACATGCCTTGACCTTTCCCACATTATTATTTAAAAAGCTTTTAGCCACAAACAGATATGTGGGACCATTCCAACCGGCACAATATGGAAAGCCGTCTTCCATGTGTGGAAATGGGAAAGGACTGGAAATATCAGCCTGGATAATGCTGTCAGATGACCTCTTCTATTTCTTGGCAGTGAATTCAAGGGGTCGGGCTTCCCCTCTTTTAAAACTGCAGACACTTGCAATCCCTCAAATGAATTCATGGAGCAGAAAAAAGCCAGGGATTTGGCAGAAATCCCACAAATAGTTTATTGGAACAAATGGACCAAACTGCAGGAATTTTAATCCTGTGGATCATGTCCTGGTTTTTCTTCTTCTTCAAGGGGAAGCGCAGGATGTTCTTATTAAAGATTGATATGGCTGGCAAACTTTGGAAAGGTAGCAGCTGATTTCTTGAACTTGAGACATAGGCTCAAACTGCTGGTTCAATCCTGATATTGAATTAAAACTCAGATGTTTGAGAGAGAGCTCAGTGAAGGAATAGTGGGAATGAGGCTACAGATCAGTGGTAGAGCATCTGCTTTGCATGCAGAAGGTCTGAGGCAGGCACGTAGCTATAATGGAATGGAAGGGAGACAAATGTCCCTGGGCCACTGGTGCCCATGAGAATTCTGTAGGCTCCCCCCCCTCACCCCCCCGATGTGCTTCAGTATTAGGGTGCCCAGGGTCCACACCACTTCTGCCCCCTCCCAGTGCCCAATGTCACCGAGCCATGCTGCTGCCCTTTCCATCTCTGTGGCTGCTCCTGCTATGCCTATACAGCCAGGCATAGTGTGTACCCTGGAAGTCATCAGGTCACCTCCAGCAGTGTGATGGGACCCAGTAAAGGTGAACAGCAGGTAGTAGTGATGGCGGCAGCAACAGTGAGGGAGGGCTGCCTCAGATCTCATCCTGGCGCCACCCTCCTCGTTGTTACCCCATTGGTCCCAGATTCACTCCCCGGCATCTCCAGGTAGGGCTGGGAGAGACTCCTGCCTGAAACCTTGGAGAGCCGATGCCAGTCAATGTAGACAATGCTGAGCTAGCAGCTTCTTACGGTCCTAGGGACAATACCTCCAGGGTTCATATTATTTAACTCCCAAACAGTAGCTGGACTTTCAAGGGATACTGGCTGACACTGAGACTAAGTTACAGTAGTACTACTCAGGAGTTACTCTAATTTCAATAGGCTTAATTTCTTAATTTCAATAGGCTTCCATCAAGTAATTTAGTCAGGATGTCAGCCACTGTCACTAAAACAGCCATTACATGAATCAGAGCGAAAGTAAGTTGTAATTTTAAAATGTGACGTTTTATTTCTTGTTAATTTCAAACAGCTTGCCCTTGGCACATTTGTCCTGATGCTTTTATATTCATTGCCCTAATTGTTGCATCCACTGTACTGACTCTGTGTTTCTTTCAAGCTTGGATGTAAAAAAAAAAAAAAAAGATTTTTCTCTTCTATTCACCTGCTGCCTTATAAGCATTCCTGAAAATCATTAACATTTCAAACTGAGAGGCAGGCAGTATTTTCAGACTAGTAATCAGCAAGCCTTGGGGGAAAAAATCTGGATGGGAATAAGATGTCTGTGTCTTAGTTGGGCTGCTGTTAAAAGGTTTAAAATCTCAGTGACACATTGTTCCTCTGATTTTTGACATTCTGACCTGGGGATATAAGTGGCCTGTCTGGAGAACCTGCTTTCCCCCCAGATCTGTTTACCCAATCTTCCTCTGAATGGCTGATGGTAATGAATCTCCTTCCTCTGGCCCCAACTGCTGCATTCAGTTATCATCAAGCACAGCCATCAACCAGCGCTCTAATCTTGCTCTGATGGATGGAATACTAACCTTTCACAAGATTAGAGACACAAGGTGCTCTGGAGATAATAAAATTCAAATAGGTTTATTTCAAAGGGCAACTCAATCTTGATTTTGTTCATGGGTCACTTGACAGATCATTTGCAGAGGGTGGGGTTGTGTGTGTGTGTGTGTGTGTGTGTGAGAGAGAGAGAGAGAGAGAGAGTCCCTTTCTAAAGCTGGCTTCTGAGCACTGCTCCAACTATTTCAAATTAAGTAAGCCCCAACAGGTTGGATTTGAAGAATGTTGGTGAGCATTTCAGCACAAGAACAAATGGATCATTTGGCAATGAGCTACTAAATTGTATCAAAAGGCCTCCCCCCCCCCGCCGGTATTTTCCCCATGGCAGAAGAAGTGTGTGACACATAGGCCCTTGAATCCCCTGCGTGTGTGCTATTCTTCAATTGGTTAACATTCTTCTGTTGGCCGACAACCTGATCCACTGGGCTCTGCCTCTGTCCCAACCTCAATCCACAAGGCTTAGTTCACAGAATCAGGTGGGGGGAAAACCCAACAGATCTTGTACTCTGATCTGCCAAACCTTCACCAGACCCTCACCCTCTGGCCAGCCAAAACACATCCCTGACTCAGCCTACTGGCTAGGTTTTTAAAATCACAAATTAACAACAATAGGGCCATAGTAACTGCCACACTGTCTTCTGATTCGTAACAATGTGCACCTAAGGAATGTGGGAACAAGTAGGGATGACTCAGAATTACACACATCTCAAGACTCAGTGCAGGGCTGGTTCTTTTGAGACATTTTGCATTTGGGTATTATTATCCTTATTTCTTCTGAAATCACACGTTTTGGCAACCTTACCACCACTGCACATGTGTTTCAGAGGACAACAGGGATGATAATACACACAGGAGCAGTTCCTACTTGGTACACTGCTTGGTGTTTCATAGCTGATTATTCATATCCAAAGTATAAAAAGTCTTTTAGGTAACAGCCTTCAAATTAGGGATATGTGAATCAATTTGGGTACAAAATGATTTGTACCCGAATCTGGATGATTCGGGTGATTTGTAAACAAAACAAATCACCCCTGTGCTCAATTGCCCAGATTCGGGTACAAAACAAATCACCCCAGATTCAGACCCCCAAAATTTGGAGATTCAGACCTCCATTTTGTGGTGAAGGTGGGTTAGGTGGTATTGCCCAATGGGTGGAAGCTACCACCCAAACTGCAAAGAAATTGGGGGAAGGGTGATTTTTAAAGAATTTTTGAAGTTGGCGCTTCTTTAGGCTTTCCCCCCATAGGGAATAATGGCAATTTCAGCAGCCTTATAACTCCAAGTGGGGGACACCAGGGCATCCCAGAGTTGGTTGTGGTGGGTGGTCGTATCCAGTGGGTGCAAGGAAGCTACCACCCATATTTCAAAGAAATTGGGCAAAGGGGTGATTTTTAAAAGAATTTTGAAGTTTATGCCTCCTTAAGCTTTTCCGCATAGGGAATAATGGGGATTTAATCAGCCTTAGTTATAACTCCCTGGGCGGGGGTACCCCACTCTTTTGCCCTGGGACCCCTTTTTTGCCCCAAATAGATTCAGATTCGCATTCAGAAAATTCGGGTACAAATCAAATCTGGTGTGATTTGGGGGGGGCAGATTCGGACCCAAAACAAATCAGGGGTGATTCAGTTCAGGTACAAATTGAATTGTGCATATCCTTACTTCAAATGCATGTTATCAAAACATGATACAAAATTTAACCCCTTATAGCTGAGAAAATCCGTATCACTATAATGACTACTGCATTACTATAATAGTCATCATTAGAGGGTTTTAAACACAGATTTTAACCCCAACAATGTAAACAAGGTTGATGGCAGGGTTTGGGATAATGAGGCTGCATATTCTGCTCCTCTTTATATCCCGTGGCTGTCTGGCCTGCTCTCCTTTGCTGCTGTCTTCCAGTGGCTGTGCAGAAAAGAGCCAGTTTTGGACAACGTGTTTTTGGATAACAGCTCCCATCATCCCCAGCTTTTGGCCATTGTGGCCAAGGATGGTGGGAGTTGTAGTCCAAAGCAATGTTACCCAAGGCTGAAAAGAACGCAAGTGCTTGCCTGGTCTCAGAGATGAAGGCTTCAGTCCTCTCACTTACTTGAGAAAAAGTTCAATTGATCTCCATAGACTTGGGTTTGACAGAACTGTGTTGTATATGATATAGGTTGCAAAACGGTCTGGGAAACATTTTTTAAAAACACATCCTCATAGCTAAAGTATCATACAATTTGTGCCTGGAAGTTGGAGGCAGAATTTGTTTCTTCTCTGTCCTCCAACCTGACACTAATTGGAGGAGAGAAAGCACTTGCACCACAGTGGAGCACTGGCAAATTCAACTAGAATAGCCATTTTATTCAAAATTGGCATGCAGCCATCAAAATATACCCTTCCAGACAATTGTGTGAAAACGGGAAAATAGGAAACTATTACTTCTGGCACGCAAAGATGGCATATTTATACGATTGTTTCATATGTATAGAGATGACAGCATGAAATCATACTACTTCTCTTTTTTTAAGCTGCTGATCAAAATCATCCAGATATATTTTCCACCTCCAAGGAATAGGAGGGGACATCATATCAACAATGAGGGCTTAAGAGAATTTCTTCTGAACATTCATCATTTGTGGGGGGGAGTATATAGCTCAGGGGTAAACATCTGCTTGAGTGCCTGACATATGTACTTAGCTGGACTGTGGAATTTCAGGAACGTGGGTGTTTGGAAGCCAAATTCTGTGTGCATTTTACAGTCCTTTTCACTGGAGAGGCAATGTGCCTTTCTGAGCTGATACACAACTATATTTCCTGAGTGATAAAACCTCCTATAGATATACTTTACTATGCGGGCATTGATAATTCTGCCTCAGATACCTCATTTGGCAGGAGTGTCACTTGAACTTCAGGTAAGAATCTTTATTTTTAGCCCTTTCTTCATAAATAGCAGATTCCAACCCTTTTCAATTCACATTGAAGGACTCCATTTTCTTCACTGGTGCATATGTAAGGACACTATGAGGGATAGGATATTAAGTATGCTGTGCTTGAAAGATGTGAGTGCTCATTTGTCTGTATATGACTAAGATCTCACATACACAACCAGCCTTTGATTGTGCTGGTGCTTTCCCTTTTGACGTGTATCTCGAAACGACACATTCAGCAAAACCATGTGATTAAATGCTTTCTGGGCTGTGTCATTTCAGGCTGCTGTAGGGGACTGAATTTTTGACAGTTCTCCCCAGTAAAAATAAAAAATAGGTGTGACGAAAACTAGCACATTATGAAGAAAAGTTGGAGTCTACTGTGCAGGAATTTTCAGAAACCAGTGAGAATGGATAATGGCGTTCTTCGCGTCTGACTCTGCGCTGGTTTCTGAAGACTCCTACATAGCTGCACCAAACAACAGTACCTGCACTTCCTGGGCAGGGCTGGGCATGTCTGCCCCTGTTACTCATCAGAATGGCAGCTCATTCAGTTGCTCTTCAGTTGCTCAGTAGCAAGATCCAATCCATATAGTACAGTTAACACTCCATCACAAACCACGGCTGGTTTCATAAGAAGTAATCCAGATATATCAACATGCCCCATTAGGTATAAACTCAGCCACTATAATCTAACTTGTAGATCTAACGCAGCAATCATGTTGTAAAGGCAGACCTGCCACATAGCAGCAATAAATTAAACTCCAACCCAGCAGTCAACCTTAGCCGTTCCCCCCCCCTTCCAGGGAGGAGCATTTATCTCTAAATATGACACTGGACACTTCATAGTTAAATTCTAAATTCCCTTTCTTTTGTGGGGATTAAGTCACAACCTGCATGCTACTTTAATGTAGCTGTTTGTGGTATAATTACAATATATTCTCTAGTGAGGAGCATAACAACAATTAATCAGCTAGTTGTTAGAGCCCACAAAAGTACCTTCATCTGTTATTATTGGCATTTCTAAGCCTACCACAGCGTCAACAGAAATAAAACCAACCAACCACAAAAAAGCCATGTTTTCTGTTAGCATGGAACTCTGTGAGTAAAGCATAGAAAAGTGATAAACACAGGGGTGATGTTCTTTTTTCCTCCTCCGTTACATAATAAATAGTGGCCAGGATGTTGCTCAGACTCCTGTCGATGCTAAGGAGGCACTGGGCCTGCTGTGCAACCTCAAAGGCAGCCCCAACAATGTTGCGACAGGGTTGCTGTCCAATGTCTTGAAAGGCGCAGTGCAGTGCTCCTTTCCACTGGAAACAATGGGAGGACACTGCAGTGCTGCCCCAAAGGGCTGAATGGACATTGGGGACCACACCTCTTCCCGTCCTTGTCATCTGAGCAGGAGGCTGGACTGCCAAGGTTTTCCTGCCTGTTAGGATTGCAATTTGCACCATGTCCGAAACCTTATAAAAGCTCCAACCCCTCCTTTAGTCCATGGCTAGGACATGGTTCTTGTCATGCTTCTTTGGGATATGGCTCTTTAATCTGGCTGGCAGCCTGTGGCAGTTCATGGACACATACTGCTGACTACTGTCCCAGAACCTTGCCACACCAAGAGCCAGACTTGTTCTTAAACCCTCCCTTGAGCTGAAATCACTAGGTTACTGAGCCTTCATTGGAAAACTCTGGATCATAGATCTAGGTTCGTGAGAATCACAAGCTCTGAATGTGCCCTGTGGGACACTTGTGTACTGCATCAGCCATTCTCAGCAACTGCACTCCCTGGGAACTCCCTGAGAAGTATTGGGCTTCCATGAGATTCATCTTGTGTTTAGACTAGCTGAGAAATCCAGGACTCCCTGAGCAGAAACCACAGAGAGGAACATTTCGAAGTGGAGTTCTTCCCAAAGCACGTTGCCATGGTCTAAATATCTGTGCCTGATTGACTGGGCATCTCAGTGCTCCACCAAATCGTTGTGAGCTTACATAAAGCTGCCATCTTGGGTGCTGCATCTGCAGCCCACTGCCTATCCTTGCCTCCTCCAGGAAGACTTGGAGACTCCCCCCTTTTGGTTTTACTACACTTGAGTTCTTTGCATTTTTGTCCATGTAATTGGTTTCCTTTCTTGGCACTGGTTGCCAAATACTCCCATTTTACATTATGCTTCTGTTATTTCAATAAACTTCACTTCTGCTTTCACAAATCCCTTGCTCCTCTAGGGGTACTGTAACATTGACATTTGCTGGTGCCTAATTGCTTTTTTATTTTATTTATTTATATATTTGTCATATTTTTATACTGCCTGATATGTGCATCTCTTATGCACATATCGGGCAGTATACTAACTATCTATCTATCTATCTATCTATCTATCTATCTATCTATCTATCTATCTATCTATCTATCTACCTACCTACCTACCTACCTACCTATCTATTTGATTTAAATACTGCCCTTCCAAAAATGGCTCAGAGCGGTTATATACAAATATATTATGCACATATTTTTTTTGTTGTTGTTAAATTTGGTTTCAGAGCAGCAACCCCCCACTTGAGAGTAAAAGCATAGTTATAGTCCGTAATAGCTGACATGGCTCTGTGCAAGTGTGGTAGCACATGGGGAGGAATAGTTAGCTACCGTCTCCCCCAAAATGGTCCCTTCAAACTATTAGCTTGAGGATGGAAATTCTCATTGGCTCCAATGGGAGCTTCTCTTCCAGGGCTAATAGCAGCACTGGGAGCATTTTTTATGAGACCTCAGTGTGAGAGGAAAGGATTCCATGTGCTGAGGTTCCAATCCTGATTACTCCCCTTGTGGCTATTTAAGTTACACACACACACACAGACACACGATAATGACATGTTTAATGTAACATGTAGTTTTGCCTTAAGCGACAGAGTAGGTTCGGACAATATTTTGTTGGCTGATTACAGCACATGCAATGAAGATATGTGTGCACATGTCCTTTCCCCATGACACCACGCTGGGGGAGAAATCATATGGAGTTTAAACTAGTATTTTTAGAACATGTAGAGGGTCAGGTTATATGTGATTAGGGAAAGATGCCCTGGCATGCTGGAAGGGGGAAAAGACATGCATGCTTATAGTACACAGATATCCTTATTATCTGTGCTAGAGCTAGCCAATAAAATATCATCTGAACTATCCATCAAAACCATCTTTGCCGACACTTCTCTTCTGCTGATGGCTGGTTCCGGTTGGCCCTATGCCTTCTAGACTGGTTAGAACTAGTACAATGCCACATTTTCATGAAAGTTACTGTGCTGCATATATTCACAAGCATTCACAAGCTTTGTCAACATTTTTCTTACCTGAAAGGCAGGGGCGTAGCTCTAATTGAACGAAAGGGTTCAAAGAACACGGGCCCCCAGCTCCTGAGGGCCCTCCAGCTCCATCCCTCCCTATTTTCTTCATTGTCTCTCTCACTCTGGGGGGCCGCCCGAGAGAGGGATGAACACGGGCCCCCTCTCCCCTAGCTACGCCCCTGCTGAAAGGACTTGTTTGCTGCATGATCCCAGCCAGTCAGAGTCCTCACAGTGCCATGAAAAGAGTCAGAACAGCGCCAGCTGGCTGTTAACCCAGGCTCTGGGATCATGTGTCTCCTCAGGCTGCATTCAGCCTGAGGAGACACAGAGACAGGCTCCTGGAGCACCTGTCACCTGGGGGAATCCCCCAATGTATAGCACTCTGTGTATAGTGCATTGTGGGATACCCGGAGGCCGGGACATGTCGTCTTGGCATCTGGAGTGAGCTCCACGCTTTAATGGACCATTTAACAGATTCCCTGTTTTGGGCGGGGGCGGGGGCGGGGGTGGGGGTGGGTGGGAAGGTAAGATTTGCACAGTCTTCTGCCTGCTCCCCTACCTGCCTGGTCATGTGAATGGCCTCAGTGTCTCTAGCTGAATGCATATCTGGGTATGATGTGGATTTGTACCCGGATTGATCTGCACATCTCTAATGGTCAGTTCCCTTTCCTGATTTTTATTGGTTGAAGCTAGCGGTGAATTGGTTGTCTGAATTGTTTGTCATAGGCAAATGCTGCTTTTTAAAAGGCAATCACAATTTCCAAATGCCAGTAGTTGACTGCGGCCAGAATGGGAGTTTGTGCTTATAACAAGCCATGCAGACAATCCATTTTCCATGAAGTGAGAGGGGATAGTGTGACAGCCAAACAAGACCAGAGTGGCGTGAACTGGGTCTGAGAATCGTCTCTAGACACAAAACAGCTTCAGAGCTGCTAAAATCTATTCTCACCAGTGCTGTTTGTACTGGTTTATTAATTTGATACACTATTTGGGACAACAATCCCATAAATATAACTAGAAATCCTGTAGGTTGAATAACATTCTCATTGAAGAAAAATACCCACCAGTATTTAATTATTTAAGATACTAAATTGTCACTAATGTTCTTTATTTGTTTAGGACTAAAGTACATCTTAATAACAGACTTCATTGATACTCCATTACAATGTCCCATTTGCTCATTTTTAAAGCATGTTGACAGTTGACGGAGGGAATACTGAAACCCACTTTCATTGTTTAATTGCTATCCAATGCACTAACAAATGATTAAAAAGATAAATCAAAAGTTTTCCAAAAGCATGAGGCTCCCAGTCACTTTAATGGTTTTCTTTGCACTACCAAGATGTTTATTATATACTCATTTACAAAACAATGAGCTCTTACTGTTTATGAAAGTTTAATCTCTTACCCGTTTATTGCTTTAATATATCTCACATTGGTAAGGTTTACTTTTAAATGAAATCCATGATTGTGGTATCTGGATTCTATTTTATACGTCGACTAAAGACAGAATGAGTAACATCATAATTGTATTCATCTACAAAGCAATTAAAATTGGGATAATTGCTTCTGCTTCACTCATATCTGCATATAAAGTAACAGAATTAATATTTTATCATTTGGCACTGCTTTTTGTTAGTAGGATATTTCAACATCCATTTATGTTTAGCCCTGGGCATTTGGGCAAGTCTTTGGAAAGTTCAGCTGTACTCTTAAGGAAAAAAAATGCATGGTATAAATTCACAACTGCAGTGTCCCAATGAGCCCTAGGAGGAAAAACCTGGGTCTTTATAACCCACCCACATAGTTTTGTTTTGTTTTGAGTTAGTTAGAGCTAACTGATTTGTTTACAAGCAGTTAATACTCATAAGTAAGTAACTAAGCAAGACAATGTTGTGTTGAAGGAGAAGGAGGAGGAGGAGACAGTGGTGGATTAATGGAGAGGCAGAGTAAGCATTTGCCTACAGTGGCAAAATTTGAGGAGCAGCAAATTTTGCCCCTACTCACATTTTGCCGTCCCTCTCTGTGGGCAGCAGCGGCTACAGCAAGGGTGGAGTGGGTGAGGAGAAAGTCCCCCCTTTTATCTTATATAAAAAAGGGCAAACTTTTTTTGTTTAAGGTAAAGGGGTGGCAAAAGCCTTTTTGCCTATGGGTGGCAAAAAGCTTAATCCACCCCTGGGAGAAGAGGAGGAGGAGGAGGTGGTGGTAGTGGTGGTGGTGGTGTTAAAATGCCACAATTTTTACTTCTCCTGCCTCAACTGAATTTAGGGAGTTCAGAACAAAGAAGTGATGAGAGTTGTGCAGGAGGGAAGTATTATCTTAAAGCAAAAAGAAAGCCTCACTGCACAGGCAAACTCTTGCACATATATACATTAAATTTCTAGATGGTAGACTTTATTATTAAAAGTTTTTTTAAAACAGAAAAGTCATAGTCCAACCAAAAGTCAGTCTCACAATATAGTTTGGTTGTAAAGTAACCTCAGTGTAACCTATTGCCAAGCCTGTATTAATCATCACCCCACCTTCCCTTACTGACTCAAGTTGTGCACCCAGGGAATCTTGGTTTCCTTAACCACAGATCTACAGCTCATTTGGAGCTGCTTTTTACCTATCGTTTACAAACCAGGATCTGAAATTGAGTCCATGCTTTGTAAACCATATGTAAACTACAGTTCTAGCTTTAGACAAGCCATGAATCTGTGCTTTAAACAAAGCAGGATTGGAATTCACAGATCTAGGAATGTGAAGGCTCAGCAGCTTTCAGATCATGCTCACAACTGAACAAACCAAGGTTTGTTTGGTCATCTGAATATATCAAATCATTCCACTCAGGGCCAAGCAGAACCTCAGGTTTCCTTAGAACTGCATATTACAATTTACGCTCTACTCTTCAGCAACCATTGATAAAGAGATATATCACACATAGTCTCATTTAGGGGCTGTGTACACCGCAACTGGATTTCAGATCTCAGACTTTATTTTGCCTCAACACAGATCACACACATACACCCATCTTTCTCGCACTGCTTGTCGTAACTCATTCCTTTATTACTTCATTGGTGTGGAAGCTTTTGGAGTGTGGCAGCTTCCTATATTCTGATAGCAAAAGCTTTGAAGGAACTGCTGACACTTACTATGCAGTGCAGCCATCTTGTCAACTCATCCCACATGACCTTCTGTGTTGCCACAGTAGCATGGGGAGCAGCTATGCTGCAGCCACCCCAACACTGCTGAGGTTTCATACATATAAGACTAGGTTACATATGCCTACTGTCTTGGTTTGTACATGGAATTATTACCAGTCAAGCTAGGAAATGATAAACCTGTTACATGATTATCTATTATGGGTTTCATATTTAACATCATATAAAACCATGGTTAAAGCTTGGTTCCATGTGATGTTCTTAAGCCTTGGGAGCATGCGCGCACATGGACACACACACAACTTCCCTGCCCATGTGACCCTCAGAAGAATTCTACTCCTGGCTTTGATTAGAAATAAACCAGTATCAATTGTGACATCTGAACTAACTGGCTTGGTTTATTCTTCTCTAAAGTAAATTGAAATATGAAACCCAGTTCTAATCTTTGGTTCACATCTATGTTTACTTTAGAGAAGGCAAGAATATACCCAGATGGGTTGTCTCAAAGTAGAATTCTTCGCATAGGCAGGGGAGGGGGGGGAAGGCTCACTCCTGAAGCTCAGGAATGTGGCGCAGAACCAAGCTTTTATAGTGGTTTGGTGTGATATCAATTCATCCACAGACCATTTCACACTTAATGGTGGTCTCCACACAAGCATCTTAGGAGATTGCTGATGCCTTCACATCAATGCTTATCAGGAGACAATGCTTAACTGGAAGCCATGTTGATGAGATGTAGCACCGACATGTGTGTAAGATAGGAAGCTTTTTGTTGTATCTGAAGAAAATACTCAGAACAGTCTGAAGAAACAGTTTTATATAGAGATGTACATGAAATGAATTTTTTAATTTGTTTGAATTCAAATCTGGTCCAAAAATTGATTTCAAATTCAAATCAAATTCAAATCAAATTGAATCTGGTCCACAAATTTGATTCAAATTTGAATCAAATATGAATTGATTTGACTATTTTGATGCCTTTTAAAACCAATCAGGAGGCATAAATGGGTTTTTAAAGTGCCAAACAGCTTTTAAATTGAATTTGAATTGAATAAAAAAAAAGATTCAAATTCAAATTGAATTACCCTTTTAAGGGGTGATTCAATTCAAATTCGAATCACTCAGATGACCCAGATTCAAGTTGAATTGATTCAAATTAGAATCTATTTGCACACCCCTAATTTTACAAGCTAGGCTACAGTGGCCTATTGTTCTTCTCTGATCTCTTGCAAAACCTGTCCTGAATTAGCCTTATACACTACCCAACTACAGCTACAAAAAATAAAATAAAAAACGAACTGGGCTTCTAAACATGACAATGTGGAGGCTATACTCACAGCTGCTGCAGTTTTATCCAAGGTGCTTGTGTGAGGACCTGTGTAAGTGTACATAGAAACATAAGAAGGAGGAACATAAGGAGAGGAGAGCTGGTTTTGTGGTAGCAGGCATGACTTGTCCCCATAGCTAAGCAGGGTCTGCCCTGGTTGCATATGAATGGGAGACTTGATGTGTGAGCACTGCAATATATTCCCCTCAGGGGATGGAGCCGCTGTGGGAAGAGCAGAAGGTTCCAAGTTCCCTCCCTGACTTCTCCAAGATAGGGCTGAGAGAGATACCTGCCTGCAACCTTGGAGAAGCCGCTGCCAGTCTGTGAAGACAATACTGAGCTAGATAGACCAATGGTCTGACTCAGTATATGGCAGCTTCCTATGTTCCTATGTTCCTAAGAAGCTGCCGGATACCAAGTCAGACCATTGGTCCACCTAGCTCAGTATTGTCTACACAGACTGGCAGTGGCTTCTCCGGGGCTGCAGGCACACAGGAGTCTCTCTCAGCCCTATTTGGAGATGCCAGAGGGAACTTGAGACTTTCTGCATGCAAGCAGGCAGATGTTCTTCCCAGAGTGGCCCCATCCCTTGAGGGGGAATATCTTACAGTGCTCACACATGTCTCCCATTCAAATGCAAACCAGGGCAGACCCTGCTTAGTAAAGGGGACAATTCATGCTTGCTACCAGCCTACGCGCCGCCAGCCTGTGAACCTGGCTGCATCACAGCTCCTTTCACTTTCAAGATAAACTCAAGTTTTCTGTAGAAAGGGGCTTGACTCTTCACAGAGCCATTGCTGCTATGGGGTGACAGGATCTAAGAATGACAAAAGTATTAGCCTGCACGGACATTTTGGATCATTTTCAGATTTTTCTTTTTCTTATTCACTATTATTCCAAAAGCATTCGTAGTGCATGTATACTTATATTATTAAACTTTCCACAGAACTGACGAAGGGTCCCCCCCGCCACCAATTTTATATCTGTTAAGTGGTTTGAATAGTAACTATTCAATAGCTATTGAATAGTTACAATTCCTTGCTTCTATACCCCACCTTTTCAAAAGACATTAACATTTTAAAATGTGCATGGTTCAAAACTGTTCGTGGGTGTTAGTGCACTCTGAAATTCTGACTGATCCATTCTTTTATAGCTCTGGCCATTTTTCTTAATCCATCATTATCAAAGGCATTTAAAATATTTATAGTTGGTTGATTATTACATTTTTATGGAGTTCTTAACCTCTGATCAGGCTGTCTTCCTTTCTTGCTCTAAATGTTTATTTCCCTACTACAGCTCTGCTAAGTCGTCTCTGGAGATACACCTAATGAGTTTAATAGGGAGGTGCACTTTGCTAAGCTGCTTTAAATGATCTTTGTAAAAGCTTTCGTGTTGCATTGATCGTCTTGTAATCTGGTCACATCCTGCTCTTTGGTCTATTTCATTTATGGTGAAATATATCTAAGGTCTCTTGGGCCAATAGAAACTCTGTATAAAAGTAGCTGTGAGAAGGCCTGGCCAGGCAAAAAAGATTTTTCTGCATTCTTTACAATGGGCACAACTGACCAGGAAATTTGCCTAAGAACATCTCATTGACATGAATGGAAAGAAGGACAAGAGCACTACTGTGCCACTGTGCTGCTCCCATCTGTTTCAATGGGTTCTGCACAGGAAAACCTTCACAGGAACATAGGAAGCTGTAACATTTCAAGTCAGACTATTTGTCCATATTTGGCAGTGGCTCTCCGAGGTTTCAGGCAGAAGTCTCTTACAGCCCTATCTGGAGATGCCAGGGTGTGAACCTAGGACCTTCTGTAAGCAAGCATACATATGCTCTTCCGCTGAACGATGGCCCCACCCCTTATCTTACAGTGCTCACATGTAGTCACCCATCCAAATGCAAACCAGGGCAGACTCCACTTAGCAAAGGGGGCCATGCATGCTCATTACCAGAAGATCAGCTGTCTTCCACTTCTAATCAAAATCAACCTTCCAGTGGTTTTGCCTACTGAATAAGGAACTTGGGTCTCTTTTCTAAGTAGTGTGATAGAGACGTTCCCAAACACGTGCTCAAGAGCAACACATGTAGCCAGGGCTACATCATGTACAAGGCCTACAAGGCACCCTTGAGCAGCTGAGGACTTGGCACCCTAACCTCCTGAGGGGGGCATTGCTAATACCTGTTCTGCCCCCCTGGCATGGCAATTGATTATTGTGCTATGCTCTCTACTGAAAGCAACCAAAAATGTCCAGTGGCTATAGTTGATGAAGAATCAATCTGAAAGTCTTTATTCTGAGGGGGGTGAGCTACTGTGGTCACATGACACCATTGTCCCAGGTTCTAAATAGTTTATATATCACAGACATGCTCCCCTCTATGTCCCCTTATGTCTTGCTTGGCTGTGAATATTCATATATCAAAAACATATCCAAGGGCATGTGGACAATGTCCACTCCCCAGTTTTTGAACACCCTTCCCCTCACTATGCAAGAAGAAAGCATCTGTGGAGCATGAGTGAATGACTCACATTTTTCTCCATGCTCCTGAATTTTGTGGGGAGAAGGAATTCATGCATCCCCTTAGATGAGATGTACACATTTGGCTTGGAATGCTTTACTTGTGCATCCTTTATCTCTGTTTTGTGGTAATGTGTGAAGCAAATCCAAGTGTCCTTCCAATTGAAATGTCAAATCAAATCAAATCTCTTTATTTCGGTCAGCGACCAGCATGAGATTAAAACAAATGCAGAAGAGAAGAAATAGAAATGTAATATATACAGGTGGCCCTCGTTATTCAGGTGGGTCTGTTCTCATCTATAGGTGTGAATATGGAAACAGTGAATAATGGAATCTTACCCATATGAGAGTCTAGGGGTTAGGTTCCTAACAAAAAAGGAGAGGGGAGCACGGAAGGCAGAAATAAGAGAAAAGAACTGTACCTGATTCTTCAGATATCCAGCAAGGCCCCCCAATCTCTGAAAACAGTTGAAAATTCACCATTGTTTAAATTAAAAAGAGCCACACAAAGGCTTTCCACTGTAAAATGGTGGCCAGAAATGACATTGGATAAAGAAACTACGTCTCTAAGAGAGGAATATTGCTGGCCTTAGGGGTTGGGGAACTGGCAGTTACCCAAGATCCCTATCTGAAGGGGGTGCTGAGCTGATCACCTAAAAATGGTGGGGTCAGGGATGGGGGGAATGCTGAAGGTACTCCTTTCCCAAAGTGCTATTAATTCTCTTAGAGCTGGCCACGAGTGATAATTCAAGGGTTATTATTATAGTAATAGGTCTGTCCTACATTTATATGTATTTATATACATTTTATACATTTATTATATCACATTAATCTTTTTAATAGGGAGAGACACCCTGAGCCAGAAAGGTGAAGCATGAAATTAATTTAAATAGCTAAAAGAAACTTGGAAAGCAGAGATTCCATCCATGGCTGTTGTTTTCTAGTAAGAGAATATGGTACTACTATATGTCTTCAGGAATGAATTTCTTTCCGATTATTATCTTCACTGATAATTTTTTTAAAAAACAACAAAGGAAAACTGTTTTTGAAAAAGACATTGCCTGAGATAGTAAAGAAATATGGAATATGATGGAGTCCAATTTTCCAGTGCGATGTTCCTGCTGATACTGGAAGGTTTTTTGTATGCGCTATGAACTCTCCTTCCTTTATTTTTACAAACCATACTTCACACACTTCTGCTTACAGATAAAATAATTCAGAAAATGTAATCTCTTTCTTAGGTCACAGGACATAAGCGATGCCAGTGAACCAAGAAATGTCATTTAGAAACCCTCATATTTCACTAAGTGCTCTCTTCAGATTTTATTCTGCACCAGTCTTCTGATAGTTGTGCATCATTGTCTTATTTGGTCTAATCTCCTTCTTATAATCATTCCCTCCCACTCCGATTTCTTAATCTCCCTGGCTCCAATGTAGAAATGTGTATTGGTTTACAAACAACCCCAAATGCTCAGCACATTTCTGATGAACTCAAGTGAGCCTTTTTTCTTACTGCTATCAATTCATGCTTACATGCAAGTCTCAGTAGCCTTCCTGTTCAAGAGTGATTGCAAAACATCACAGTTAATGAAATGACTGCCTTCTCTTTCAACAAAGAACAAAGAAGGTCCTGCCTACAGTTACCATTCAGATCAAACCAACTACATCAAAAGTTTTTTAAAAACCAAAACAGATTCCAACCTAAATATGGCCACATTTAGACGTAACAGCTAACCACAGTTAATCGTGGCCAAGGTTGTAACTCCATTATGCCCAAAGGCATGAAACCATGGTTATGGGCTGAAAGCTAGCTCTCGTTTGTCTCGCCAGACTCCAGTTTGAACCTTCAATTGTCTCTGAGATTCACCACTGACAACTGAGGTTTTGCCACCGAAGCATTATGTCTGACTCCTGGCGCACCTATAACTGTGGTTTCGTGCCAGTTTTCAAACTGCAGTCATCGAGGCAGCAGCACAGACCCACCTGAGGATATGGCTGCTCCATGCTTTCGGCACTTCTCTGCACAGCCTTTTGGAAAACTAGCCCCGCCCCTGCTGTCAGCTACGAAGTTGCCAGGCTATAGGGGCACCACCATGCACCATCCCAAACTTGTCAGCTTGTCAAGCCGAATGGTTGTACAGGGGCAGCCCCGATTCCCACTCTGTCCCTTATTTCCCCCACAACACACACACACCTGGCAGGCAGTAGGGCAAAGGCATGGGATGACAGGACAGGAACCAAGTGTTCTTCTCCCCAGGAAGAGAGCAGCAGTCATGTATGTTCACAAGCGCAAACACTCCAAGTGGCAACATAAACAGGATACCCCATCACAGTGCCATGAAGAGAACATTTTGTGGGGAGGGGGAACCCGGGGTCAGGTATAAAAGGCAGAGCAGCAAAGTTGTGTTTTTTCCACATGTAGGTTGGGGGACGGGCAGCCAGACCCTTCCCCTTTGGGGGCTAATTGCTCCCTAGCCTTGCTCATGAGAAGAACCATCTGTGGGCACTAATTTCAAATGCATGAGGTGGTATTCATATTGTACAGGAATGGTTCTCTCCATGCTGGAAACTTAGCCCATTATCCCATAGACTGCTGTCTCACGAGAGTGGCAGATGAAGGGAAGTGAGACAAGATGCTCTATGCAGGAAAGCTGTGGGGACGGGTACTTGTGCAAGTGCTGTCCTGGTCTCGAGGACTATCGCCAAGCTGCTGTCAAACCCTGTGCCCTGCCAGCTCGCATGCCCATGTGCGCTCCTGCCCACAGCCCCGAAGGGTGAGCACAATGTCCTGGGGCAGCTGGAAACCAGGGCTTTCCTGTCCTGGAATTCCCCTACGCTGGGAGATCTGCAGATGGCACCATGCTGGACTGAGCCCAGGAACTTTGAATGGGTTTAAAGAGCTGTGTCTCACCTCTGTGTCTACACCATCCATGCATGTGGATATGCCCTGGCAAAGGGCCCCCTCATGCCTGGGATAGCCAGCATGAGCAGGGCATCGTCTCCAGCCAGGCTTTTGGGGGGGGGGGTTGTTGTTCCTGTCTGAGTTTGAAGAGCTGTGACAAGCAGGAATCCTGGAGCTGCCAAGTTCGATATTTCTCACTGAAAGATTGGGGCCCAGCTCCTTCCCCTTTTGTGGGTTCTTGCTCCCTGGGCTTACTCATGATCAAGGTTGGTCACTAGGGTCAGTAGTGCTCCTGTACCATGAGAGAGTACTACAACTGTGAGGAATGAACCACCCAATCCAGGGCTCAGTCATGAGAGTAAAAGGCCATGGGGACAACCCCACACAACTCATGAGAAGAACCATCCAAGGCAAGGAGAAAGAACAGCCAACCACAATCACCAATATTATGTGATGGCAAAACATCCCTTTCTCCCACAGACAGCTCTCTCATGAGAATGTCAGGCCATTGGGGTTCTAAACAGAACAAGATTGCTTTTTGGATAGCAGCCGTCGGAGGGGTACCCTGGAGACAGCTTTCAACATCTTGGGGACCATGGCCAAGCAGCTTCAAAAACTTGACACCTGCCAGCCAGCCTATCCATGTGAAGATGTGCACCCCTGCCTGCACCCCCAGGGGTGTTGCTGTTATCCCTGGGCAGCTGGAAACTGAGGATCTCTGTCCTGCCAATACGCATGCAGGGAGATCTGCATACCGCCGTGTGGCATGCTGGGCCAGACACAGCAATTCTGAATAGGTTTAAGGGTCTCTGCTGCAGCCCAGTGTCTGCACAATCCATGAAAATGGTTTGGGTGGGGAAACTATTGGCAGGGTTTGAAAGGGACCCCGCCAGAAGGAATTCCCGAGCAGCCAAGTTCTATTCATTTCACAGAAAGATTGGCGAAGGGGCCCCCAGCCCCTTCCCCTTTCAAGGGTTCATGCTACCCCCTCAGGCTTACTCATGATCAAGGCCGCTCACCTGGATCAGTCTTGGGTCAACTGAAATTCTTCTTCAAGGATAAAACCACCCGACACAGGACTCACTGGCTAGGAATGAGAGTGAAATGCCACAGGGACACTCCCAGACAACTCATGAGAAGGGCCATCAGAGGGGAGGGAGAGAATTGCCCGGACAAATGTGAAATGATGCCAGATAGCAAAACATCCCCTTCTCCCACTAACACCTCCCTCACAGGAGTGTCAGGCCATGGATGCTCTAAACAGAGAAAGGATGTCTTCTGGATGGCAGCTGGTGGAAGTGGTACCCCAGAGACCACTTTCCTTGTCTCAGGGACTGCAGATTATGGGCAGTGAAGCCAGGCTCCTTGCCAGCCCACCCATCCATGTGAACACATGCACCCTTGCCATTGCCCTGGAATGGCCACCCCGCTGTCCAGGGGTGGCCAGGGAATGGGTCTCCCCTCTCCTATGAATCCACATGCCAGGAGGTCTGCATACGGTGTGACAACAGAGCAGGACCGGGAATTTTGAATGGGTTTAAAGGTCCGTCCTAGTGTCTACCCCTCTGCCCCCTCCACACAGACGCTTAGGCAAGGACAAAGGGAGCATATAGACGGCCTTTGGGTGTACAAAAGTCTGCACAAGGGAATAGGGTGGGCAGGTTTCAGGGGCATCTGTTCTATTCTTTACAAAGAAAGGGTGGGTAAGTGGGGCCCAGCCACTTCCCCAGGTGGGGTGGTAGTTTACAACCAAGGCTTACTCATAAGCAGGGCCAGTTTTTGGAATGATTATTCCTCTGCAATAGCCCATGTAGACTAAGCCTGCTCACAAGAGTGCCAGGCCATGAGTGCACGAAGTAGAGCTGTGCTGTGCTACTGTGTGTTGGAAGGCAGTGACCAGGGGTATCCCAGAGATTGCTTTCCTGATCTCAGGGACAGCGGCCAAGCTGCCATGGAAACTAGCCCCTTGCCTGTGCCCAGGTGCATCCTCGCCTGCAGCCCTTGCAGTCACCCCTGCTGCCCTGGGGTTGGAGGAGGAGAGGAAAATGCCCTCTCCCGTGATTCCCCATGCCCACTTTTCTGCATATGGTGCACAGACAGAATGGACCCAGGAATTTTGAATTTGGGGCAATGTTGGCCCACTCCATGGCCACACACACGACCAGGCTATGGCACATGGGGTGTCAGAATCTCCTCTGGGCTGTGTGCAAGGCTTCATTGGGATTCAGAGAGCAGGAAGTAATAGAGAATTTTACTATAGAGAATTGGGGCCCAACTAAAGTGAGGCCCCCTTGGGTTCATTGGTGGTTAAGTGGGTGGCTCAACTTGTGAGCTTGCAGTCCGTGGGTGGGGATCACCCATTAATGGGTAGGCACAGCACAGCCATATCCCCAGTAGACTGGCTCTCTCATGAGAGTGTGAGCCCAGTGGGCAGCAAGCTGCCAGCCAGTGGATTTGTGATGGGTCTGGATGGACTACTTTGCTGGGGTCATCCCTTGTGACATTTTCCCTGCTTATGGTGGGACAGACTTCCACCACCACCACCATCCTTTGCCTTCCCCCCTCTGCATATCCCATTCTAGCAAATGTGGATTTACCCACCCCTCCAGTAATGACAATGGAATTCCACCCTCCCTGAGCCCCCAAACCACTAGGAATTTGTGCTTGTGTTGTGCTTTCAGGGTGTGGGGATACTTGGAGGGATGGTGGTGCCATCGCTGGTAGAAGAAGCACTGGCACTGCAGGGCATTTAAATGGCTTTCAATGCCCTTTCCCTGCAGAGGGCGGGCGGAGAGCTCCGAAAATGCAGAATCACACACAGCATGCCCATTTGAGATTGTAGCCAATCACGGCCACCTCACTGATGTGGTGACGGTTTGCCCATGAGCTGGCTGTAGAGCTGGCTGGGATCGGTCTTGGAGGTCGAGCAGTAAGGAGGGGCTACTCTCTCCTGCAACTGGCTGGCCACAGTTTGGTGAATGTCTGTGGCATGACTTGGAGTAAAGAATTGGAAACCCAGCCAACTTCAACTGTGGTTAGCTGTTACATATGAACCAGGCCTATATTTTGCAGCCAACCAAACACTAGAGAAGCCTTTTATGATCCCTTTGAACAAGTGAGTTTAGCATCGTTCTATATATGTATATGCATCACTTGCCAATTCACACATCCATGTTTACCTCTGAAGTCATGTTTGTGTACGCATGTGTGTGAATGATTCATGATAGAGTAAATCCCTCAAACACAATCCATTTAGGACAAAGCTAAATGAGATGCTAAAGACACTTTAAGGCCATTCTCATGCGCAGCCTAACCCAGGCTAGGGCAGCCTAGCTCGGGTGAGGCTGTGCGGGGATCTGCGTAGATCTTGGCACGCCAGCCCTAAAGTTCCTGTCTCACAGGGGTATCCCTCAATGCACTATCCTTATGCACCAGTGCATTGTGGGACATGTCGTCCTGGACTCCGGAGATCCATGCTGCATGCAGCAGATTGTTTGGGAGTGGGGTCCATGATCCCACTACAATTGGGTGATCACTTGGCGGTGTGTGTGTGTGTGTGAAGGTTTGTGCAGCCTTCCCCCATCCCGCCTGCCCTCCCTGCCTCCCGGTCATGTGAATACCCCCTAGAGGCTTCATTTTACTCCAAGCAGCAGCTGCATGGGGCCCTGATCTGGATTAGGCTCACCGTGGTAAGGCGGGGGTTGTTTAAGCCTTTTCTTCACTCCCTTTTCCTGCTGAAAATTGCCCCCTAAGCTTTCCCAAGCCTTCAGTCCCTACTTTACTAAAGCGATCAGTGTGTGAACATGCCAGAGTGAAACACACTGAAGTCTGTGGATCGACCCTTCTCAGTTTCTGACTCACAGTGACATGTGTAAACCGCACCCACTGAGAAGTGTTATGTTCAGGGGCAGCTCCTTGTGTGCTCAGGTGACATGATGGCCTCAGGTGGGAAGCACACTACAGGGGGGTGAGTGCCGGCACCAGGCCCTCCACTGCAAGTATCACCACACCTGTCTGCAGCTGCCATCCCTGCCTCAACTCTGCTGCTGTCCTCTTTGCCCAGCTGCATCCACCCCTTTGCTGTGGGGCCCAATCCCCACACCCTCTACTGATCCAGGTGCCACCCATCATCTTCCCCCTTGCACTGGCCTCAGTTGCTGGCTGTTTACACAGCATGAGCCTGTGGAACGTGCCCTGAGCAGCTCCTTTGCTGCACTAACACCAGCTCTCTCCCTCCTGTCTCTTCCCTGGACAAACCCAATTTGTCCAGAGACAAATCAGAGAAGCTTGATGCTTGGAAGAGAGACAGCAGAAAGAAAGTGCAGTAAGCAAGGGAGTACTGATAAGGGATGCCTTTTAGTCAACTATTTCTGTCTTGAATGATAGACATTGCAACACTGGTTCCCAGAGCTGTCTGCAATCTCCCTTTGATGCTTATTTCCCTGAGTTGCTTTGAACGACTGCTGGGATCTTCTAGGAGCTGCTCAATTGTTTTTAATACCAAGCTATGAGTTGAAGAAATAGAAGATCTCCAGGGATTGGGGGAGCATTTCTTGCTGTAATTCCAAAAAGATAACAGGTGCATACTTCTACTGCAGCAAATGTATTCATGATACTTTTTACCCATCCTCTTTTCATCCCTGCTCCTTACAAAAAACCTGTGAGGTACATAGGAACATAGGGAGCTGCCATATACTAAATCAGACCATTGGTCCATCTAGCTCAGTATTGTCTACGCCAGGCCTGCTCAACCTAGGCCCCCCAGCTGTTTTTGGACTACAACTCCCATAATCACCAGCCACAGTAGCCAACAGCCAGGGATTATGGGAGCTGTAGGCAAGCATCTGCAGGATGGCCGAAGTTGATCAACCCTGGTCTACAGAGACTGGCAGCTCTCCAAAGTTCTCCAAAGTTGCCGGCAGGAGTCTCTCTCATCCCTACCTTGGAGATGCCAGGGAAGGAATTGGAATCTTGCATGTAAGGATGCAGATGCTCTTCCAAAGGAACCCTATCTCCTAAGGGGAATATTTCACAGTGTTCACACATGTAGTCTTCCAACCAAATGGAAACCAGGGTGGACCTTGCTCAGCAAAGGGGACCATTCATGCTTGCTACTAGGGATGTGCATGAAACGGATTTTGTGCTTTGTTTTGAGCTTGAAACAAAACACAGACAGTCAGAACGTTTAATTGAAACCACGGTCTACCCGGTTGTTTCGATGGAACAAACTTTGAAATGTTTTGAGTGTTTTGGTCATAGGGAACAATGGGGAAACTTGAAACACCCCATTGTTCCCCATGGATAGCTCCTAGGGACACCAAAGTGGGTTGGCTGGTAGGGCATGATAGGTGCTACCTACCACCCAACCCACAAAATAAATGGGCAAGGAGGTAATTTTAAACAAATTCTAACCTTTCTCTCTCTGCCTCCCAGTCAGTATTCCCTCTAACAGAGATTCCCAGATGTTGTTAACTACAACTCCCATAATCCCCAAGCTTTAACCATTGCAGCTGGGGATTCTGGGAGTTGTAGTCAACAACATCTGGGAATCCCTGTTAGAGGGAACACTGCTCCCAGTCCCTTTAAATACATTTTGAAATAATTCCTTTGGGCTCCCCTGCACCCCTCCCCCAGCCAATGGGGTCACAATTGCCCATGACAACACTTGATTTGGATGATAACAAGCCAACCAAGATGCAAGGAGATCACAAGCCAGTTGGAAGCCAGTGCCAATAAACCAATTAGCAAGGGAAAAACAGGCCTCCAAAATAGTGCTCGGAACGTCAAAACATTTCAAAATGAAATGGGATTGTTTTGTTCTGAGCTTGAAACAGGCTCTTTATTTAAATGGGCACTTTGTTTCAAGCTCAAGAAACTGGAAATCGCCCATCTCGAGTCGCAACGTTTCGACATCAAAACGTTTTGCACATCTCTACTAGTTACCACAAGACCAGCTCTCCTCCAATTACAAGGTAGGCTAGGCCTGAGAAAAAGTGACTGGTATAAGACCATACAGGAAGCTTCCTGGCTGAGTGGATCTACTGACATTCTAACCACCACACACTGGTGCACTAAAGTTTACATGGCATTTTAAATGAGGGTGTATAACCTTCACAACTTGTGCTTCACCGGTCTCAACAGTAGCCCATATACTGTATCCTGCCAGGAATTTGATAACCCCAGCCTTCTGCAGCCAGCAAAACAGGTTTATTGGGACCCTCAAGGTTTATTATACCCTGATAGTTAGGTATATTTGGCTTAGTGGGTCACAGTTTGTTCAGTTCTTGTTATACAGAAATACAAATTTTGTGTGACATCTATCTTGCAAAGGGGTTGCATAAAATGTTATTATGTTTTGCCTCTCTTGTTTTTAGTTTTACTAGAGAGCTAGGTTGGTGACCTTCTCTTATTGGATTCATAATTCAAGAGCTGTATTTTCAACTTTGAAGCAAAAGTTCAGACTGAGAAAGAAAGTTCCTCCTCCTTGCTCAATAATGAAATATGGTTTGAACAATTAATTCCTGCTATGTTCTACATTGCCGAGATCTGCTTTAGAAACAAGCACACATGGGCTGTAATCCAACAAACCCATTTATGAGTCTGGAAAAGATTCTGCAGACACAGGGGACTTTTGGGATTCTTGCCATACAAGCAGCACCTTGCCCTGCATCCCAATGCAAGTCGGTTTTGAAAGTCCTGCAGAGTTTCAAAAGTAATTGGCAAAAGCCTTGCAAAGTCTTCAGAAGCGATTTAGAAGCAGTTGCATGGCTCTCGGCTGCTTCTAAAATAAAGATGAAGCCCTCTACAGCCCAAGAAATCCAGATCCTCCCTACATACCTCTTTGTGCAGCCTCTGAAGACACATCATGCTTAATCTGTGGATTCCTATATATGTTTAGGAACCAAAACTGTTGTTCACGCAGAACAAGAATACTACATGAATTCTACACATTCCACCAATGAAGCTAATTTCACAAGTTTAGAAGAGCCAAGTTCTTTGATTGTGCAGAGTTTGCTTCTGCTCTACATTTCATGTTACAGGGCAGAAATCAAGGGCATAGTGTCAATCTCATGCTTCGTACACTCCAAGTGGTAAAAAGTAGTTGCTGCATGGGAGACACAGGAACTTAGGAAGCTGCCTTATACTGAGTCAGACCATAGGTCCATCTAGCTTAATATTGCCTACACAGACTGGCAGCGGCTTCTCCGAGGTTGCAGGCAGGAGACTCAGCCCTATCATGAAGAAGCCAGGGAGGGAACTTGAGACCTTCTGCTTGCAGGCATGCAAATGCTCTTCCCAGAGCGGCTCCATCGCCCGAGGAGAATATCTTACAGTGCTCACACATAAGACTATAACACTTTCGCAGAAACCTGTGAAAAAGATTAGGAAATGCTCAGCAGCAGAGCACTTGCCTAGCATGCAGACATCCCCAGCAGGGGTTTAGCTATAACTGTACGGATGGGTTCAAAGAACCCGGGCCCCCAAGCTCCAGAGGGCCTCTCAGCTCCACTGCTCCCTATTTTCTTCATTATCTCCTTCACGCTGAGAGAGGGGTGAACATGGGCCCCCTCTCCCTTAGCTACACCCCTAGACACCAATGACTTCCCTCCGTATAAGGCAGTTTCATAGGCAAGGGAATGGTCAATTTCATATGTTTGGTGGTCCACCTATGATCATGCAGGGTCACCAGGAGTCAAACAGGCTCGGTATGCAGCCTCTGCTATTTGCAGAATCCTGGCTTTGAGGGGAGAAAGAAGTTGTGGCGGGGGCGGGGGGCAGGAGCTCTTGTTCACTTCTTTTCCAGGGATCATTCCAACCTTGCTGCACCTCTGCACACTCCCATGGGGGTTAACATAGGGGCCCGGCCAACAAACATATGAAGTAGGCCACAAGGCCTGCTCTAAGACCACCCAATGGGATTTAGGGATGAGTGGGAATCCCAGTGATCCAAGTGTGTTTGTTAAGCTGAAATGGTTATTTGTGTAAACATGGCCTATATGCCTCAGTGTGAGGAGAGGAGTCTTTCTGACTCAGCAAACCTGAAGCCACAGCTAGCTTTCCAATGCTATGTTAAGGGACCTACAAACCGCCCCCCCCCACCGCCACAAGTCACCAGATTGCTGGTTTAAAAACAGGCTATCAATATTGTTATTATTAGAGGCAGCGAGGCAAACTGAACATCATTGGAGTCATATTATTAAAGGAATACTTACAAAAGGTTAGGTCTTTCTTGTGCTTGAGGCTGGCAAGGAGAAAGAAATTACAAGGCTTCTTTCTTTATTTTCAGCTGATTTTGATGTTTCTTCTGTATTCTTCAAGGAATACAGACCTGTTTCCATCAGAGCAACTCTTCTTACGATTCACACTCTGAGGCATGTACTTTGCATAGGGAATATTGCTTTCTGGAAACCCAGCAATCCTTTTCTTTCTAAGTACAGGAGTATTATGAGAGAGGCAAATTCAGCAACACAACGATGCCTTTTGAAGAGCCTTTTCCTGTGCACTATGACCCATGTCTGGCTTAGGAAGTGTTAAAAAGGCAGGTAGATCGTTTGCAGGGGAAATAACATAAGGTATATTGAATAAGGGGCATGCCAAATCATCAGTGTTCTCTTATCACATCTGCTGCGTCAGATTTGACAAGCAGGAAGGCTTCTGGCCTCATGCAATGTGTTAAATCACAAAAAGCAATCCAGTAATAATGAGTGCAATGTTCTTTGGGGATTTTTTTTTTTTAAAAAACGCTGTTCGAAGGAGAAACCAAAATAAATTTGCATGATACTGTTCTGTACAACCTCCTGTACAGTATCCTCCCTTTAAACTCTTTCCATTTATATGTAAATTACCAGCCATTTTTGCAGGGCATGACGAGTTGCTCTGTTTACAGCTTTTGGATGCCAATTTCCAGCACACCTGGACCCACTTGATATACATTTTCCATAATTCTAGTTGCCATTTGCAGATGGTCACAAACTAGGTGACGCAACTGCAAGGACACTGTCTCTGAAACCGCGTTTCTTTGTCTACATGCATATGTGCGCTGTCACAATCTATTCTTCATATTTATTCAGCACAAACAGGTTGCCAGCTTGGGACAATGTTAAATTTCTCAAGTTTTGATTTTTGATTAGTGCTGCCATCAACATTTACTGAAAATGGGTCAAACCTGTCCACACTTGCTGCATCCTTCTGATATTTCAAATGATTTGTATCTTGCCCACATCATGAATACCACAAATCCCATGCTGCATTTCAAAGTTGATTTCATATATGTACATTCTACCAGTTCAGGGTTCCTTATAAGGCTGAATTCAGACACAGCATGAATCCGGTGGTTGGAGAACCCACGGTTTCAATTTCAAACTGTAAATCATCTCCAGATGTTCTTCCAACCGTGGTCCATCAACCTCCAATTCCAGGAGAGGGGATGTGCACATGTCCACATGGATGGACAGGCTGGCAGGGGGCATGTTTTGAAAACTACTTGGTGGCTGTTGCCAAGACAGGGAGAACCTGTCCCTGCATACAGCAAACTGGCTCAATATAGATGCCCAGTGGCTTGACATTCTTGTGAGAGCGGTTCATGGGAGAAGGGGTTGTTTTGTCATCACACATTATTAGAGATTTTGCTTGGCAATTCTCCCCCCTCCCCTCCGATGGTTCTTCTTATGAGTTGTGAGGGGTTGTCCCCATGGTCTGGCACTCTCTTAAGCGAGCGTGGTCCACCCTGGGCCAGCATCGATCCTCATCACTGATGAGGAATTGCTCCTTTCACTGGAGCAATGCTGATCCAGCTACCTGGCCCTGCTCATGAGTAAGGCTAGGTGAATGTGTATTATGACCCCTATCCTTGAATTCTTCTCTGCCTTAGCTTTTTATCTGAGAAGGAGAAGAGCTCATTTATTACCTCCTCACTCCCACCTGATTATCTTGTAGCTGCTCTGGCACTGGAAGCAGAGAGAAGCAGGGTGGGTCTCTTTCATTTCTGGTCCATGATGCTGAATGCCTAGCAGTGAGCAAGACTCCAGCAGTGTGAGGGAATACCTGGCTTACTGCCAGCACCAGGTTCTGGATAGAGGGGAAGGAAAGAGAACTCTGACTGCTATAGGGGCCACAGCTGCAGCAAGTGCTAGGTAAATTCTAGAGTGTCGAGCTAGAAGCTGCTTATTTGGGGAAGGCTTGTGGCAGTTTGGAGGCTTGTGGGAGTCTCGGACACAATTGTGCCCCTCAATTGTCTGGTTTAGGGTCTGGTTTAGTTTGAATTGGCTTGAAATATGACAAGCTATTTGCCATTTTGGGGAAAAATAGGCTTATACTAAGTCAATTTGAGGGAAAGCAAGGGAAGAAGAAGAGATGCTCCTGATTTGCCAATAACTATATCCCAGGACACACCACCAGCCTGTTGAAGGGTGTGAGGAGAAACATTAAAATCATCACACAGCAAAGTATGCTCTGGTGGTAAACAGGTTTAGCCCAAGTGATTATCTGAGAATACTAGGTTGAGTTCAAAAAACAAATACAGATTTATTAAGAAACTAAACATCACATATTGTAAGAGATCCATTGAACAACACACTCAGACAGGCACTAGCCTTCAGCAACTGAACAATTCTAGCTGACTCTGTGGCCACCTTTGCACAGGTCTGGTGCCACGGTTTGCCCCCATTCCCCTCGCCCTGCTCCCAGACAATCCTGATCTGGAGTCTGGGAGCCTGAAAGCGGAGAGGAACTGGCTGTGCAGGCTTCCTCCTTCTTACGAAGGACAGCCGTGGCAGCCAACCAGATATGGAGAGAGGGAAGAGCTTCCTACCCTCAATTCCAGTTAGAAGCAGCGTCAGGCTTCAGATGATACAACACTGCTTTTGATCCAGAATTATCGTCCGTGAAACCAAAAAGCAACCAAATGTGCAAATTCAGGTTTGTGACCGGAAACCTCGGGTTACTTTTGAATGGAACCGAGGGTTCCTGAATTCAGACGACCAGAAACCCCAACCTCTGGCATGGTTGCCTGCGGTTTGGCACGCTGTCCAAAGGTGGCCTGACTGACCAAGACAGACCTATTAACATCTCATCATGCCTCTAGTGGCCAAAGGAAGTTACTGCAGTGCTAAAAGCAACGCTTAAGAATGATAACTTCTAACACAGCCCACCGGCTCCTGCCTGCTGGACTGGACAAGAAGGGCGTGGAAAGAGGAAGGGTACCTATTAGCAGGTTACAACTGCCAACTGCGGCCTTACCTGGACAGAGATAGCTTGGCCCCAGTTACTCCTGCTCTCTGGTAATCTTTCGCTTAGATTACTGCAATGTGTTGTATGTGGGGCTGCCTTTGAAAACAGTCCGGAAACGGCAGCTGGTACAAAATAGGGCTGCAAGATTATTAACTGGGACTGGACATTTTGATCATATTAGGCCAGTGCTTTGTCAGCTGCATTGGCCCCCAGTCCATTTCTGGGCCCAGTTCAAAGAGGTGCTTTTAACTTTTAAAGCCCTAAATGGTTTGGGACCAGGTTACCTGGGAGAGTGCCTTGCCCCATGCTCAGGTACTCCAGATCTGTACACTACTGTCTTTGTTGTTTTTCCTGGTAAATGAGTAGTCATTATTTATTTATTTATTTTTTAAAAAACACCTTTCCCAGAGAGGTCAAAGCAGGTTCAGAAGTTTTCATTTTAAGGTAAAAAACAGTTTAGCACAAGCCTCAACCTAACTTGTAGAATGGTACCACTTTTTAGAAGTGGTAATAAAAAGGGACAAAAGTAGGTGCTGGCCGGCAGGGGATGCTGTATAATAAGCACAGTGCTCAGTGTCTGACCAGAGTACCGAAACTTGCAAGAAGGAAGGAAGGGATTCTGCAGAAGCCAAGGCACATCTCTGGATCCTGCATGAGAGCCCCATCAGTAAGTACTGCAAAAGCTTAAAAAAAACCCCAAACATCTGGGAAAGGCTCTGGTGGCAGCTGCAAGACTAACATCAGGTCAAATGCTGGGACCTTACTGCCACGGATGGATCACTGCTATTGTAGCCTGCCACTTGGCCCCTTTAATTCATTTTCCCTCCTTTCCAGTGATGGCATGATAGGAGGCACTAGGACAGGTCTGCTCAACTTAGGCCCCCACAGCTGTTTTTGGACTACAACTCCCCTAATCTCCAGTCATAATCCCTGGCCAATAGCCAGGGATTGTGGGAGTTGTAAACCAACTTCTGCAGGAGGGCCAAAGTTGAACCCCCATGGTGGCTCCAATTTCCTGGTGTTGAGAGGAGCACTGCTGCTCCAGTCTGCCTCCACTGGGGCCACCACGCACCATCCAGAAGGCTCACCAGGACCCACTGTGGGGCCCTCTGCCCATGGTCCTATCAAACCTGGAGCCAGGCCTGACCCTATTTTCAGACCAAGCGTCACTGCCAGAGTGCCCCCTGCCCTGGCACACTTCGGAAGTGTCTCTCTGCCTGCCACCACATTATCTATGCAGTAGCCTGGCCTGTACCGGAAGCTGAAGCAGGTTCTGACAGTAAACTGACCATAATGGTGTCATTACTGGAAATGTAGGGACATTTAATCGAATTTTAATTTCACAGTGGATCAGGTTATACTTGATATAGAATGTCTGCAACTCAAACACATTCAGCAACACTTTCTGGATAGATATTGTAGTTCTGGGATTGGGGCGGAAAGGACACTCTGTTACACTCTAGGGCACACATATACAGTAGCAAAGCCTTTTAAAACACATCCCTAAAAGGCATCCTAGGGACAAAATAGGAAGAGTGATTGACCAGGGAAAGGATCATCCTTGGCAAGTAAGGACAACTGGAGCATATGACATGCACTGTTGGCACAGACAAATGTGAAAAACAGCTCAGAGAGTGCAGAGATTGTGCTTCCAGTTTTGGTGAGATGGGATCTTTTGGGGGGGACGGGACTTACAGAGTCCCAAAAAACAGTGCTGGGATGCTGGACACTGCAAGCAGCATAAAAGCTTAATGTTAAAAGAAGGAAGAAAAGGAAGAGCCTTACAGGAGAAATAGATCTGGAGGCGAGATTTAAAAGAGAAGGGAGAAGTTTAATAGGCACCGAGGGGGAGGATGATTCAAGCATCAAGAGCTGCACAGCAGAAGGGCAAGTGGAAGAAGGCAGTAGATGTGAGTGATAGGAGGTAGCAGCATGCACTGAATGAAGCATCCAAGGCATTACTAAGAACTCCTCCAAATTACCTTTCTTTTGCCCAGAAGTGCCATATAACTGCCACAAAAGTCCTTGGTGAATGTTCAATTCAAATAAACTCAGAACAGGCCTATTAAAGCCAATGGCTCTGCTCTAGGGAGAGTGGGTGGTGAATCACACCCTAAGGAACTTCTGTTCCAAAGCAACAGAGCAGGGGTAAACATGGCAAACTTTCTTCCCTGTTGTTCCTTGGGATAGCCAATCCTACAAGAACTAAGGAGAATTTTAAAAATATATTCTTACAACAGGGATTAAGGGGGGGTGGGGATACTTGGGAAGAAAAGTTTAGCCATGTGGGCTGTGCATTCATAATAAGTCTGAGTATACTAAGGGAGTCTTCCCATTAAAGAGAGGGCATTTCCACATAATGCAGGCCTGGAAACAGCCACTTGCTGCTTATCTATGGAGAGTAAACATCACCTCTGGGCAACTATACAGGGAAGCTAAATAAAAGGTGGGGATTTGGAGGAGACAAATGACTGATATAGAGATGTGGGCCAGGAAATCTGGTGAATGTACTTACAACGCTGATAAAACAGTCACTGTGAGGCAGGGCAGCAGATGGAAGCAAAGCTTAAGGAGTAACTCCTCAAATTTTTTGAGGGGAGAAGAAGGACACTTGGTTGGAAATATGTTGGTTGGTGGGGGGACAGAAAAGTACTTTGGGGAAACTCATCAAATGCATGAGTGGGATCTATGAGTCTACCACAAGCCACAAGTTGTTTTTTAAACATTCAAAATGATTCAGTCCTTTTGTGATAAATATTTTATCCCATCCTTTCTCTAAGAAGCTCAGAGTAGCATACATTAGAAGCCAGCATGGTGCAGTGGTTAGAGTGCTGGACTAGGACCGGGGAGACCCGAGTTCAAATCCCCATTCAGCCATGAAACTAGCTGGGTGACTCTGGGCCAGTCACTTCTCTCTCAGCCTAACCTACTTCACAGGGTTGTTGTGAGAATAAACTCAAGTATGTAGTACACCGCTCTGGGCTCCTTGGAGGAAGAGTGGGATATAAATGTAATAATAAATAAATAAATAAATAAATTATTTTCACTCATCTCATCTTCTCTTCATAAGAACCCTGCAAGATAAGTTAGGCTGAGAGGGAGGGACTGGGCCACGGTCAGCCAGTCATAGCTGAGGGTTTGAATCCTGGTCTCTTTGGTGCTAGTCAATTGGTTCAACCACAGTAGGTTTCAGTATATTGCTACCAAATCCACCATATGCAAAGCTTGGCAACTGAAATCAATTTTTGATGTGTGCTTTGAAAGAGAACATAACCCGAAGCACGGTGCGATCTATCTAACTTAAACTAGCACAACAGCATGAGCATAAGCAAACTTTCTCAGTCTGAGCTGCTCCTGAGAGTTGTGAGACCCTCGGGGAGGAGGTGAGAATGGAGTGCAGGGAGCTGCAGGGGGAAAGGGGAGTTCCCCACAAGAGATTTGCTTTGGGGAAATTCCCTCTTCTTCCTGCAACTCCCCATGCCCCATCCCATTCCAGAGGGCCCTTCAATCCACAGAAAAAGCTTTTTCAAGGAGATTGGTACAGGGAACAGGGGAGGGAAATTCCCTTACAGTAGCACCATTGGATTTATATAAATTAGGATACAATCCAGGGGGAAGAGGATTTTTGTGTGTTTTCTGAAAACAGAATGTATTACTGTCTGGTGAGGCCGGCTGTCCTTACCTCCGAGGACGGAGTGGTGAGAGGGCCCAAGGCAACAGGGATGGGTGGCAGCTGGGGAGAGATGGACAGGGACAGGCCAACGGACAGGGTCTCAGCTCCAGTGGAGGAGGAGCTGAGCCCTGATAAGACCGAAGGGGAGGTGTGTGTCATGCCCTTGTCCTCGGCTAGCGAGGACGAACAGGAGGCTGGCAGCCCTCCAGCACCTGCAGAAGTACCTGGAGAAGAGAGCTTGGCTGTCAGGCCACAGGAAGTGTCTGAGACAGATCTGGATGAAGCTGCATAGGAGAAGTGGGGTGAAGAGCCAAACTCAGAGCCAGAAAGCATGCAAATAATAACACCCCAACAGTAGAGATATGAGTGTCGCCAGCGGCAGTTGGAAACTCTCAGTCGGAGTAAATGGTTGCTTAATCGGCAAGATAAATGCTGAATCAGGAGGAACCCAATTAGTCGAGCACTATAAATCAAAACCAGCAGACAGTGAATAGATTGCTGGAAGCAACGTGTCATTCCTGGAGCATGCTTCAGCCCCAGCCTTTTACTCTGAGGGATTCCAGATTCATGCTGGCTTTGGAGTTTCTGGCTGTTCCTGATCAACCCTTGTTCCCTGCTCGGGACTGGACTGCCGTGCCCAGTCACTATCCTTCCGTGGATGAGGCCTTGCACCTTGTTGGGCTCTGGACCCATGGAAATCTGGTGAGCAGCCCAGGTTGTGGGGGGAGGCAGTTTGAACCTGATACTTCTAGTAAAGTATTATCTTGTGTTTTCTTTGCAGACCAGGGAGGACTCCAAGGAGCAGCCTGTGACCCTGCCCCAGACCTCAATGAAGACATCGGACAGATGGACCAGAGAGGATGCCGGGGAACTTCCAGTGACCCTGATAGAGACCTTGACTTGGATGCTGGATGGGTAGGCTCCTGACAGTGTGCAAGGATAATACCAGCAGCATACCTCCCGAAGGGAGGGGGGTCTGAGCAGGAGGAAGGAGAAGGGGGAGAGGCATTGGCAACAGCTGTAAGGGGTAATCAATTACAGGTAATAAAGAGGGGCGTTGGCCCCGTAATTGGGGGTGGGAGATGCATAGCCTTTGAGGAGGCATATAAGGAGTCAGCAAGGGATGAGAAGCTGGCTGGTGGAGAGTGTCAGGGGCCCCCGGAGAGGGGCAGACACAAGGAGCAAGCAGCCTGGGACAGAGGAGACACAAGGTAAGGCTCAATCCCCTCCCTGTCCCTGCTCTAAGGCTGGATCCGATAAGGCTGGGTAAAGGAGACAGGGATGTATAGCCAGACAATTACTTTCTAGTTCTTTCTGCTCAGTTTCCAGTTGTTCGAGTATTCTTTTGCTTGAGATTCATAGGGTCAGCCAAGCCCAGACCATTTCCTCCTGTTAACAGTGAAGTTCCGCTTTGTTTCCACACCATAGTTCTTGTGAGCGAGGATATAATTGCCTGCCAGATATATCAAGCTAAGCTTAGCATTTGGTAAGAATTCAAGCCACTGTTGGTGAACTGGATCTGTGAACTCAGACCTTGACACTACTTCTAATATTTACAGAATGGATGTACCATGAAGACTTGATTTTTTTTTTTTAAGGCAGTTGTTTTGCAGAGATTTTTGTCCTTAGAAGGACCTCTGTCTTGTCTTGCAAAGTGCAACCAGTTTCTTCTGAGAAGTTTTCTTCCCTGCTAAATTGACAGGAGTGTTGGAATTAATATTTATTAGAACTTGATGTTTGCTCTGAGCAGTCTTTTCTCTTCTAGGATTATATAGAAGAGAAGAGGAGGGTTTGGACGGCTGGAGAATGGTGAGAATGCGTTATATGCAGGTGATTTGAGAATATAAATGTGGAAGACAGTGAAGTGAATACCAGTTTCATAGCTGGGCTTATCCGCAAACTCAAAGTAGAATAAGCCAGAATTTTGTTTAAAACTTCCTTGTTCAGGAAAGGGAGGTGGGACTATTGAAGGCTTGTGACTGTAAATAGTATTAAACTATGGACAGATTCAGAAGTTGTGCAGAACTGCTGTTACTGCTGAGCTCCATGCAATGTTCCTCAGCCTCAAGAGCACACACTTCCCCCTCCCATCTCCACATGAGCATCTGATTCCTTTCCATGTTAGGAAAAGCCCTCATGCATGAGTAAACCCTCATGTGGGGACGGGAGCGGGGTAGTGCCCTACTGAGGCTGTGGGACATCGTGTGGAGCTTGGTGTTAACAGAGGTTCCATACAATGTCTGAAGCTGACCTATGATTCCATGTGACTTCTAAACCTGGCTGGTGACCAGGACAGAGAAATATGGCAGCAGGACAACCAGAGGTGTCCCAAGGTATTATGGTACCTGAGGCAAGGGTCCAAACTGTTGGAGATGGAGTTCCAGTGTATTGTTCTTTTGCATCAACTATCCTAATGACCACTAGGGGCACTGGGAGCAGAGGTCGCTAGTGGGAGGTCTCCTTACCTGTCCCTGCTTGCCTCTACTCTATGACCCCTGCCTTGACTCATCAGGTACTTCCTGTAGTGAGTCAGTCCTCTTCCTTTCTTCCTAGAGAGAAGGTGGAAACATATCTCTCTCTCCCTACATATTCATTATGTAGCTGATAGATAGGATAGGTCTTTCCTATTCCAAATGTATTTCACTAATAAACCTATTTAGTTTAGACTCTACAGTGATCTCCATGTGTGTTACTTAAATAGCTGCAACAACTAAACACTGCACTCTGTAACTGGGGTGGTAGCTTCCTTGGTACTTTTCTAAATAATCACAAACCCCAACACCAACACTGCCTTGCCTCATGTCTCTGGTGAGGGCCATCCTCCTTTCCAAACGGGATCTCCTTAGAGGAAGAGCGGAATATAAATATAAAAATAAATAAAATAAATAAACCTCACAAGCTTTAAAAGGGGGGGGGATGGGAGGAGCTTCCTTTCCTCTCCTCATGCTTCTTTCAAGCTGTGCAAGGAGTATGAGGAGATGCACTCATTGCAAGGCTTGCAAGAGTCAAAAAGCTACTCTGCTAGCAGCAGTGGGGGACATCTTGCTGCCTCCACCAATAATCCGCTGCCTGAGGCGACCACTTCACATTGCCTCAAGAAAGGGCTGCACCTGAGGATGCTGCAAAGTAGCAGTTCTCCCATTTTTCTTTCTCTGGATCTGGTAAAAACATTTGATATTTGGATCGGGTAAAAATATATAGGAAGATGCTGAAAGGCATCATCTCAGACTGCGTGGGAGGAGGCAATGGTAAACCCCTCCTGTATTCTGCCAAAGAAAGCCACAGGGCTCTGTGGGCACCAGGAGTCGAAATCGATTTGACGACACACTTTTAAAAAGCAAGCAGACTTTGCTTTTCACAAATTCAATCAAACTCTCACCTAGCAATGGGAGTATCATAAAAGGGCCTTCTGCATTGGTTTAAAGGTGATAGCAAATGTTACGATCCAGAATGGAATCTGGGAAGGGATGGTAGGTGCACAAATGACTGAGGGCTGGTTCACTCACTGAGAAAACCCCTTAGCAAGAATCTTCCTCCTGGTGCTGGGAATCCTGACAAAGGGAGGCCCTTCGACCAGCATTCAGAACAGGCACCAAAGCTAGAGAAGCTTTGGGAACTGATCTGCAATCACCTTGTCCCACGTTCCCAAAGCACAGAAAGTTTTGTTGAGCCCCAGATGACTGCACTGATTCTGGAGATGTATTTCATTGCAGCAGAGTAAGATTTGGCAACTCTGCTCTAAAAGTAAATTAACATTGGTATGGTTCCTTGAACATATACGCTTATGAGTTTCATATACATTCACAGGCAGTTCATTGTGACCTCAGTACCTTACCTATTCAGGGTATATTATTTTTCCTAGTGGGTATTTGAATGGCTTTAACTATTACAATGGCAGGACAAAGAAGACGTATTCAGGAAGGATGAATTTATATTCTTTGGCTTATGGAGCACTGCAGGAAAATCCTGTGTGTGTACACATACACACACATTCATGATAAGACAAAAAGGAGGGGAAAGTAGTCGTGTCAAACTTAAAAAGGCCTTCTATCATGCAGAGTTTCCAAACCACTAAATACTGCTTGAGGCATCCAATGTCCTCATTACTCTCTCTATGTTCAGTGAACACAGGGAGAGAGGAAGGGCGAGCACAGTGACTAGACACACCCCATGTCAATATGCTTGCTGGACACCGCAAACCCCCCCCCCCGCCATATCATTTCACCCACTACTTGTTTGTAAAGGGCACAGCTGAATGCAGAGAGAGATGGCATGGGGGACTGGCTAGCCAGCGTCTACCTGCTACCCCCTTCCCATTTTCAATTAACACAAGAAGAGTTATAAATGAATAGGGCTGGGATCTCTGTGCTCTCCCATTTTTTCTCAGTTCTGTTTCTGAATAGAAAGTGTATTTTCATTTTTAAAAAAAAAAGCCTAAATAATCTCATTGAAATGAAAACCTCTTAAAGAAAAACTCTTATAATCAAAGGCATAATATGGAGCTGCAAATGTCTCCTCACAGGTTTGTCTCTCCCCACTCGCCCCTCAATGACAAGATGCAAAGAACTTTTCAGCTCCTCACACTGGTTTGATCTACATCCAAAAGTAATGCTGTGGAACTGCATTTACAGGAATTGTATGCAATCAAGGGCATATCTTGTGAGTTGACTGAGATCTTCATACTCATCTTTAGTAAGCAAGATGGGAGAAACCTTTTAATGGTATGTTGCCACATCTTAGTAAACACTTTAATGGACAAATATTCCAGAATGGTCACTACTTTCAGCAGAGAACTAGCATCTGTGGCTTGTTTGTATGCAACATTGGGTACGTGACATTGGGTAGCATTTTATTTTATTTTAAGGGGAAAGAGGAGAAATTGTTCAGTTGTACTTCCAGCCTCATCAGAGTAAAAGGGGGGGGGGACCCTTTCTGTGGCAAGTAATCAACTGTATTGCTGTTGCTCTTCACCTGAAAGAGGATGACGGCTATTTGGGGTCAAGTGCCAACTTGTATTTTGTGTACTTGGTTCAAGTGGAAACAGTCACTCTAAACCTGAACAAGCACACAGAAAAATTCAAAGTGTAGACAAGGCCTTTCACTTCAGCAGAAGAGATCTCTGTCTTACAGTGTACACTCAACTACCGGCATTTCCAATATATTATAGCAAATGTTTCTAACAGAATTTGTTTTTTTAAAGAAAGATGTCAGCTTTACCTAACTACTTCTTACCTTTGCAAATGTGTGTTCCTACACATGAGATAACTTGAACGGAGAAGGCATTTGTAGGGAGAATCCACAGCCAGGAGAGGGTGCTTAACTCTGCACCCACCAATTATTCCTCCCTGCAAATCTTTTTCTTTTCAATCTTAGATATTGGCTGAGAAAAAAAGAGTTTTAAAACTCTCTTAAACTCCTAAAGTCATGCAAACCCAGATGGTGCAGGTAGCCGGGGGAGAGAGAGCACCCCCACCCTGAATATTCTTGAATACTCAAGGAGGCCAAATTCCTGGAACAAACAAGAAGTCTTGAGACAAAATACCATCCCTGGGAACCTGAGGACCTATACTCCAAGATGCAATCAAGGCAAGTCCCAGACCAGTAAATTAAATGCGGCTGTTTCATCTTGACATCCCTCTGAATAGCGACCATCCCAACCATACCTTCCTTCAGATCTTGGCACTTTCCAGACTTAACAGCAGCAAAATGCCTCCATTCAGGCAAGTCGCATTCAAAATGTAAGCAGCAGGGGGAACAGTCTCGCGGAAACTAACAACCCGAAAAAACAGCAACTTTCTTGTGCTGTATGTACAACATCCTAGCTCTATATAGCAGAGATTAAATTTGAAACAAGGCATTGGAAATGTGAACGGCACCCTGCTGTCCGCATAGGGACTACGGTGTCACAACATAGAAAGTGTGGAAGCACACTTCCGAGATTCGTCCTGACCCCATTGTAGGGTCTGATCTGAAAAGCGCCCTTGCATTAGAAATTTCCTACATATCTCCTTTGTGCTCCAGACCTTCCTGCCTTTGCAGCCCCTGGAAGGAGACCCCAGAAGGGAAAAAAATTATAAATAATCTTTGCGCTTTGATATGGGTGTGTCTTTCGAGAGATCACTGTGTGTGGCTTCTGATGTGGGAAAATGGCAGCAAGGTTTACTGCCCCCAAACCTGCCCACCTGAGTGTTCATCTGTGTGCTTAGATTCCCTTCCTTTGGAGCTAAATCACTGCACTGCTGAGTCCCTGTTTCTAAGTTGAAATGCTGGACTACAGAGATTCTTGTGTGGACTTTTTGCAGGGAGACCTGCATAATGCTGCTTTGGATAGCCCTGGAATTTAGAGCATCCCTGGATCACTTCCTCTGTGAGCTTGCTACAGGTTACTCCCTGCACCTGACTGCCTGAGAATCCCATGGACCACAGAGGTCAATGAGACTTGGAATAGAGCTGCTGAGGCTGGGCTGTTCCCTATGTGGGCTTCCTCTGAGCTAATCCCTGAAACCGACTGCCTTGGAAAACTAATGTTCCCCTCGACTCCCCTTGCAAATTGGTGTAGCATCCAGCTGTGTTTCCTTGTCTGTCACTCGGAACCTCTGAGGCTAGGATCCTCATGTCCCTCCCGATGAGAGTCACCCCTTCGGCTTTGTTGACGAGGCAGCAGTTGTGTGCATGTGCATGCTCGCTCACCCTCTCCCCTTGTACCAGTGCTCACCAACCACTAGACTCTCTAAACCCTCTCTGCCCTCTCTATGCCATGGAAGGTGTGCTACTAAGGTTGCCTATATTATACTCTTACATTATGCCTCTGCTTTATACCAAAATAAACTTTCTCTTCATTTTCCAGATCCTTGCCTGTGGGTCTGTTTGCTCCTCTGGGATACCCTAATGCTGTCTTGCCACTGTCCAGACCGCAATCTGCTTGTTATTCATGCTTGCAAGTTTGGTTTGGCCTTAGAGCATAGGTGTACATGCGGGTAGCATGCACAGGTGTAAGCAAGCATGGCAACAGCAACCCTGAATGAGTGTTGTGTTGGGAAACCCGTTCTTGCCTCATAATGTGTTCTGACTGAGCTCCACTTGATGCTTAGAACTGTCAAAGGCATTTTTGCAAAGGGTATGAGGAGTTTGGACAGCATAGCCTGACCCCAAATCATAAAACACTTTGAAGCTATGCACACAATTACTCAAAACTGGGTTGGGCTCCCTTAGCCCGGTTTTGAGCAATCGTGAGAGCCACCAGGCTTGTGGGAGAGCCCGGTGGTGCTCTGGCAACTAGGCCGCTTAACTACCCCTCATCCTAAACGAGGTTAATGGAGAGGGCGCTCCCTTGACCTTGTTTATTTGATCGTGTGTCTGCCTTGGCTGCTTGCAGCCGCGACTGACCCACTGGGGGGGGAGAGGGGAGCGGTGACCTCAGGAAGGCACCGTGCACTCATGCAATGCCTTCCTAGAGTTTGGGGGGGTATGTGGTGGCGCTCCCCTTCCCCCGACCTCTGGAGCTCCCAATGAAGCTGTGGCCGCTTGTCTGGGCTGCCGATCTAACCCAGCAATGAGCGACTGCTGATGTGCGGGGACAGTGGGCAAAGCCCGCTCTTCCCACACAAACCCCATCTGGCACTTAACACCAATCGCACCAACTTCACACCAACTAATAGCAATAACTTTGCTACTAGTTATCACATCTGTATGCCACCCTTCTTTCCTCAGTGTGTAGCTTACATAGGGCTACATGTAAGCTACACATGATCTCACTTAATCCTCTGAGAAACCTCATAAGCAGCTTGGCTGAGAGGCAATGGGGTCTTTTAAACCTCACTGGGAAGGGTGGGACTGTGGGAAAGGCAAGAGTTTGCCTGCCTTCCCAGCAGAGTGGCCACCATCCTCCTTCCTGCCACGCCACACGCCCACACGAGTGGCAGAGTGGTCTGGTAATAGCAAGCCTGAATTGTCCCATTTGCTAAGCAGGAGCTGCCCTGGCTGCATATGAATGGGAGACTAGATGTGTGAGCACTGCAAGATATTCCCCTCAGGGGGTGGAGCCGCTCTGGGAAGAGCAGAAGGTTCCAAGTTCCCTCCCTGGCATCCCCAAGATAGGGCTGGGAGAGACTCCTGCCTGCAACCTTGGAGAAGCCGCTGCCAGTCTGTGAAGACAATACTGAGCTAGATAGACCAATGGTCTGACTCAGTATAAGGCAGCTTCCTATGAAGCGAAACATGGAGAGTGGGAGGACTTCCACATCCCAGGGTGTCCTGGGGCATGAGCGCAGCAGTTGCTCTAGTCAGAGCAGCCACTGCACTCGGCGCAGCCGCTCCTTCCCCAGGGCTCATTGCTGGAAATGGTGGTGGGCCAGGAGGAGCCATTTAACCTGGTGGTGATCACACAGATGATCGTCAGCTGAGGTTAATTGAACCACAGGTTCACTTAACCTCAGCTAAACGGTAAAGGTAAAGTGTGCTGTCAAGTCCTTGTTGACTCCTGCTGACCACAGAGCTCTTTGGTTGTCTTTGGCAGAATACAGGAGCCATCTCCTGCACAGGATGAGATGATGCCTTTCAGCACTTTCCTATATCGCCTGATATAGGTACCAGCGGGGATTCGAACCGGCAACATCTGGCTTGGTAGTCAAGCCATTTCCCTGCTGCACCATTAGGTGGCTAACCTCAGCTAAACACCGAGTTTAAAAGTGGGGCTTAGCATGTGGGCAGTGCCGGGAGCTCTTCGACCTCGCTCCTGACACTTCACACATGCAGCCTAACCCAGGCTAGGCTGCCCTAGGCTGCATGCGAATACCCTTAGTATCTCATCTAGGGCTATCTAACCAACATCGTGAGGCTCTTCACATGATCAGTGTGAAGAGCCATAAGGGGGTTTGTGGGGAGAGCAGGCTTAGCCCACTTTCCCCGCAGACGATCAAAAGGCAGCCCTGGGCAGCCGGATTGGCCACCCACATGACTGACAGCTCCATCATGGGGATCAGGGGCCACATGGCCCCCAGAAGTTCCAAGAGACCCCCCACGCCCGGGAGGGTGCTTGCAGCCTCCTTGTCAGGGGTCTACCCATGTGTCGCCATGCGCCATGGCAACACCCGAGCAAATAGATGAGGTTAATGGAGCGCTCACTCCATCAACCTCATCTAAGGGGAGGGGTACTTAGCGAGGTTTCCTGTCGGGAGCCACATGGCTTCCTTTGCAGCACACGATCGCCCAAAAGCGGGCTAGGCTCCCTTAGCCCACTTTTGGGTGATCATGAGAATAGCCTCCATGACTGAGCAGCAATTTGAACCAAAGTCTCCCCAGTCAGTCCAACACTTCACCAGCTACATAAGCCAGGCTCTTGGTATCTGCTTAGCACATCTTTGAAGAAAGAGTTGGAGCTGTGGATGTCAAAGCAATGAGTGTCAGTCCTTAAGCTTAAGATTTACACTTGTATCCTGCCTTTTCTTCCCAAGGATCTGAGTTACTGGAGTTATCCAATGTTCTGCTTGCAAGCAAGTCTGTGAGAGAGCTTAGACTCAGAGACAACAACTGGCCCCAGGGCACTTCTAAGTACACTGTCCCAAGTGGTTAAGTCCCAAGTGGCTAAACCAGGAAAGGAACCCAGATCCCCTTGGGTGGTAAATTTAAATTTAACACACTGACTCTCTATGGGACAGATGTTTTTGTTGCCATTCTTCATCACTGTTTGTATGCCATCATTGTGACTGATGACATTATCTCCTGCAGTTTGACTTTTGAATATGGCACTGTGGCAGAAGTTAATTTGTGGAATTTCCTGCCACGGGATGTGATGATGGTCAGTTGCTTTAAAAGGCAGTTAAATTCATGGGGGTCAAGTCTATCGATGACTTCTAGTCATGAGGGCTCTGTGAAACATCTATGCTGTATACCTTTGACTAGATTTTCAGAGGCAATAGCAGAGGAGGCAGATCACCTTCATCTCCTGCTTGTGGGCTTCCCAGAGATTGACCACTGTGGGAAACAAGAGGCTGGACAACAGACCTCTTCTTAGGTTCTTAGTTTCTTAAACTGTAGGCTCTCTCTCTCTCTTTTCCTCCCTCCCTCTCGCCCTCCCTGGGTTTCTGAGCTGGATTCCACCTCTGTGACAATTTGACAGCTAAAGGTAAATGATTCGGATTGTACAATAAATCTTGTAAAGAGGAAGAGGAAATCACTGCTGCACAATCTGCTGATGTTTTCAGAGTTGAAAGCGCCTTTCAGTACATCCTTGAGATGTAAAACAGCAGGGAGCTGATTTGCTGAAATGAAAATATTTTGGCTGGCCACCGTCCAAATGGCTCAGAGGAATGCAAAAGCCTGAGGAGATACAAACTTCAGAAGCTAGTTAGGACGGAAGTAATGCTGTGTTTTCTCCACATGTAGGAAACATAAACATGCCACCCACTAATTAAAGTCGAGAAAAGGTCTTTTTAGTATCACCTCCGATTCACAAGAGGTACTTACAGTCTGGGAACTATTGCTATATGAAAGACTGCTGGCTAAGATGGGATTTTTTTAAAAAAACCACATTTTAAATCTCTGTTAAATGTATGTATTTTGTAATGAATTTGAGGTTATGATTATGAATGCTAGCTGGCCAACGCTTTTCTAAGGCATATGACAGGCTAATAGCTCAGAGAGCCAGTGGACGGCTCTGCAGGAGGCATCAATCACTTGGCAGTACCTTGAATGGGGGAAGCCATAAAGGTTTTGGGAGAGGGCATGTACCTCCAACCTGTTGGGAGGGGCTGGCGAGTAAGTAAAAAGAGAGAACAAAAGGATAAGCAGTTTTTAGCACCCTCTGAGAGGAACAAAGATGGTGGAGAAGCTGGGAGAGAGACAGCAAAAAGAGAAAGTAGCTTATGGAGTGTAGGATTTTGTGCTCTGGGAAGGTGGTGTAACCTCTTGCTGATTTATAGTACATGCAGCTTCTGTTCACCTGATGCTCAATCTGTGTGTTTGTAAACAAACCAAATGTTTATAAATCATACCAGTGTGGTGTTTTGTAAGCACCACACTGCTTTACCACAAGAGCTCGTCTTGTTGTAGCAAGCATGACTTGTCCCCTTTGCTAAGCAGGGTCCAGCCTGGTTTGCATTTGAATGGGAGACATGTATGAGGACTATAAGATATTCCCCTTGAGGGATGGGGCCGCTCTGGGAAGAGCATCTGCATGCTTGCATACAGAAGGTTCGAAGTTCCCTCTTTGGCATCTCCAAGATAGGGCGAAGAGAAACTCCTGCCTGCAGCCTTGGAGAAGTCACTGCCAGTCTGTGTAGACAATACTGAGCTAGATGGACCCATGGTCTGACTTGGTATCCGGCAGCTTCCTGTGTTCCTATAAGCCTACAGTGATCTCTCCTCCAAAAAAAAGCCAGAATCTTCATGAAACATTGCATCCCAGGAACTTCTCAGTGATAAGAGAATGTGTGTAACAATATCTTTATACAAAATCCATGCTTACACATGTGTTAATAGCATTATTGTTACCTGCCTCATATCCAGCTATGAAATATATTGGCTACAAATGTAAATGGTCAAAATGACAAAAAACAATAAATACATTTTTTTGGAAGTTCAAATGTACTTAAGAGAGCACCTTCTCTGCCATGAACCCTGTTGCCTGTTAAGATTGTCTGGAGAGGTCCGGTTACAGTTGCAGCCAATTCGTTTGGTGGCAACTTGGGACCGGGCCTTCTCTATGGCTGTCCCAGGGCTTTGGAATATGTTCCCTGTTGAAATAAGAGCATCTCCATCTCTGTTTGTTTTTAGGAAGACCCTGAAGATGTAGCTATTTCCTCAGGCTTTTAACTGAAATTTAATTTTAAAATTTTAATGTGTTTTTATCTATTATTATGTTTATCTTTGTATGCATTTCAAATATTTATATTTTGTATTATGCTTTTAATTCTGTACACCACCTAGAGATTTTATATTAAGCGGTATATAAATTCAATAAGTAAGTAAGTAATGGGAAAGTCTCATTCTTCATGAACGAAGACATTGGTAGCAACTAGCAACTCTGAACACCTTTCTAACCAACTTATGCTTGGGGTGGCTCTTTAATACTCCTCAGATTCTTGCACAATGCCTGCTTGGTTTGTGAAATCTGCTGTCATGGGGATGTTAGCCACTAGCTTAGTGGCTTAAAGGTAAAGTGTGCTGTCGAATCGGTATCAAAGACAGGAGGGGTTTACCATTGCCATGGCTTAGGTGACTTTAAAAGGAGGGGTTTCATAGAGGAGAGGTCTTTCACTGACTGTCATTCAACATGGCTATTTGAAACTTCCATAGTCAGAGGCAGTATACCTTGTTTGAATATCAGCTGTTGGAGGGGCAACAGCAGGGAAGCGCTATTGCCTTCATGATGCCTGTCTTGTGAGCTTCCTGGAGGCATTTGGTTGATCACTGTGGGAAAGAGGATGCTGGGCTTGATGGATCTTTGGTCTGATCCAGCAGGGCTTTTCTTATGTTCTTCTGACAACAGCAGCAAAATGTTTTTCTTTAGCTGTGACTCTTATCCGTACATAGAGCGAGACTGTTTGTCTCACCACAAAAAAGAATATAGAGTCATTACTGTTACTATGTCAATGACAAATGGACTATAGAAGCACATTATGTCAGAGGGACACTGGAAACTACTGTGTTTTCTGTACCATGGGAGATAGCAATTTTTAAATGCCTACAGTCAGCAACATTGAAATTGAACAACAGGAAATAATACTGAACACAGTGCATGAGCAACACAAAATAACACAGAGATGCACACACAGCAAGGACATTTTGTTTAAAAAGCAGCCCCTACATGCCATCAATAATCCATGCCACATTTCACATGTTGTTTGGAAACAGTGATTAGTTGCTAAAAATTTTCAAATGTACTGAGACTTACCCGAGGCAAGAATTTCATTTTTAACTTTAGCAATTCAGTTAGCCCACTAAAGGTGACACTGAAATTACTTATGTTACTTTCACGGTTTTGTCTAAAAGCTGGGGATTTTTTAAAAATCAGCTCTTTCCCAGCCACAGGTCACCTACAACCGAAGACAGCTAAATGAGAAGGATTTGAGGAGCTAGTTTTCATCATTCCAAATGGAAATTAAAGTTGATAGGCAGAAGCAGTCCATAACAATAGACCTGGTGCTCACCCAGTGTTTCATTTCAGCAGGGCCTCTCCCATTCAGTGTCACCGGACCCTTGGTACAGTCAACTGAAATGCACGCACAGACTTTTCCTTGACACTGCAGGCATCGAGGCAGCCTGGAGGTGGTGGCTGACATGATGTGCAGGCGAATGGAGCCGGAATGCTCCATGTCAGGGCTGCAGTGGAGCCAGAATACCACCTCTGGATAGAACTAGAGACTGTGCAATCAGCATTACTGTGGGTTAGACCAATTGGAGTAACCATGGTGACACTGATTGACTAGCAGCCGGTTCTCTCCAGCATCAGGGCTGCCTTCCAGCCCTGCACATCATGTCAGCCAGTCAAATGAAGTGTGAGTGATGCAAAACCTCCTTTCCCACTGTTTTCACATCATGTGGGAGAATGTGCCTAACTCCACAAGGGAAATGTGCGGTCACCCAACACAGGGACAGAAATGTCCATCTCCTTTCCCAGGCTTTATTCCTTACTCCTCCCTCCCTGACGTTTTGCAAAAAGATTTGCACATTTGCACATGGCTACATACTGTCCAAGTAACCATCAAATCACATGTGCCTCACAATATAAGGGCCACTCACATGTTATCTTGTACACACATACATGTGTCTGTCCACATATACACATTTCCATGTGGGTTTCATGTCATTTTTGCCCCACATTGGGGCAAAAAACCCCAATTGCACATATACAGTGATGCGGACTCAGTTGTAGGGATGTGCGAACCGGTTTGAATTCAAACCAGTTCAAATTCAAACCGGTTTGGTTCGATGGTTCGAATCCGAACCGAACCAGCCATCAGGTTAAATTCGAACCAAACTGGGGGGGTTCGATTCAAACTGGTTAAAACCTCCAAAAATGGGTGTGGTGGTAGCTGGCACCCATGGGTACCTACCACCCAAACCCCAAAACAATCGGACACTCGTATGATTTTTTATGAATTTTTGAAATTTATTTTTATTTTTTTCTCATAGGGTATAATGGGACTCAAACTATCCCATTATTCCCTATTATGGAGCACCCATGGGTGCCAACAACCACCCAAACCCCGAAGCAATTGGACACTCCCATGATTTTTTATGAATATTTGAAATATTTTAAATTATTTTTCATAGGGTATAATGGGACCCAAACCAGCCCATTATCCACTATTGTGGAGCACCCAGGGGCACAAAGGTGGGGTAGGTGGTATGCACCCAGGAGTGCCTACCACCCACAAAACCCCAAGGTAATCGGACACTCCTCCGATTTTTGGTGAATTTTTAAAGTATTTTTGAATTCCTCATAGGGAATAATGAGGATTGCAGCAAATGTATAGCTTCACATCGGGGGGTAAGGGGTGGCCTAGAGTGGAGTGTGGTGGGTGGTAGTTCCCAAGTGAGGCAAGGAAGCTATCAGAATTATTTCAAAGGAATTGGGCAAAGGGCTGATTTTTAAGTGATTTTAGAAGTTTCCGCGTCTTTAAGGTTTTTCTCCATAGGGAAGAATGGAGGTTTCAGCAGCCCCATAACTGCACTTGGGGGGTGCTGGGGTGGCCCAGAGAGAGTGGTGGTGTAGTGCACAAAGGGTGCAAAACTTTGTGGGGGGTCCTGGTTTTTGTTGTTTCTGAGGTGTTCTGAGTGTAGATTCTCTGGTAGCATATGAGATTTACAATGACAAACCATGAATCCACTCTCACTTGAGCATGCCTTTTGCCTGTGAGCTTCCCTGAGGCACCTGGTAGGCCACTGCAGGAAACAGAATGCTGGGCTGGATGGGCTTTGGGCGTGATTCAGCAGGGCTGTTCTTGTGTGAATTATTATCTAAATTATGATTATGCACATGGGTTCATTTTTAAAACCAACAGAAAACCTCAGAAAAGTAGAAGGCAGATCACACTGAACAGAACATGTGGATCACTGTACACATATGTGGATCAAGAACTACCTTGCACACAGTACAGAGACTGTACGTGTGTTGAACACAATGGGTGACTACAGCTATTGTAAGGGTGGGGCAGCATCCAAACATGGGGTTTTGCTGCTAGTCACTGTTGTGCTGACTGAGGACGCCCTCCCCTCAACAACATCTCGCTCTCCTCTCGCCTGCAGCAAGTGCCTCTGTCACCGATCATCAACGTTTTCCTCATTCCACAGAGCACGTGTCGCAAAATTCCTCCAGTAACCGTCTTTGCCATTCCTTTATTCCCCTTCCCCTCAGGTGTCACTAATTCTAGTGTCACTTTCGACTCAAAGCCACAGAAGCTGTCAGTGGTAGGGCTAAATACTAAACACCAATTTCCTTGTTAAGGTCACAGAAGTAAAGATGTTCTTCTGAAGACAAAATGGGCTCAAGTACGCGCCCCCTGCAAAACCCAGCAGTCTGCTTGAAAGCCAGAGCTACTTTATCTCATGTATTTCCAGGATGAAACAGATCTGTAGATCCTTCTCACTGAGCACCCTGGCCATTATATAACAACCTGCTTCATTTTCTCAGCCAGACACATTTCTCCTAACAGCGCTCTTGTACTGGAGTCTTTGATCAGCAAATGTCCCACAGAATTCTTTCCTCTGCCAAGCACTGCTCCCCAATAACCTTTCAGGATTTATTAAATAAAGTAAAAATCAGTGGAAGTACATAAACCTATACTTTTCCTGTGTGGAGTAGAATTATGCTTTGGGGAGATAGTCTGCTAGAGAAAATGAATGTATCTAAATCCTTCCCATTTCTTATGCTCAGCTTCTGTGCTTTGGCTTGCAATACTGAACACACAACGAAAGGACCAAAATTTCAATCACTTTTTATTATTATTACTACACTAATTTAACTTATATGGAGATTGCCGTCAGTCTGAAATCACATACCCAGCAATAATATGCAGTGGTGCACCTACATAATTTTAGTGCCTGGACCACCCACACCGTGAGGCCCCCCTGCATTTGGGGGGGCCTCCTGTCCCCACCCCGCGTCCACCCCACGACTGCCCCGCTGTGCCAAACCACCAGAATATACTTTAATTTTAGCTGCCAATATGCACCCCTGGGGGTGGGAAGGGTGAGCCAAGCAGGCCTCCCCACACCCTGTGGTGGCAGCAGGAGGCCTTGAAAACTGTGATGCGCTCCAGCACGCCTGCACAGTTCAGTGCCTCTCAGTTTTCTAGGGCCACTGGGCCATATGGGAAGGCCCAGCGGCTGCTCCGCCACCACAGGGAGGGAGGGGCCTGCTCAGCTCACCCTCCCCACCCCCCTACCCCGGCCACACACATTGGCAGCTAAAATTAAGGTAGATTTTGGCAGTTCAGTGCAATGGGGCAGTGGTGGGGTGGGTGCGGGGTGGTGACAGGAGGCCCCTCAGAGGCCTCCCTGGACCCTTGGAGGCCACAGACCGGGGCCCCAAGTTCCAGGGGTAAGAACACCTCTGATAATATAAGGTCACAAGCAAAAACTGTATTCTACCCAGGTTTGGGAGCTGTGTGTGCTTTCAATTTTTGGTTGTGTGGTTGCAGTCAACTAGGTAGGATGAGGGAGAAGGGACTGTGTGGAAGCAAGGTAGGAGGAAAACCTGGGAGCACATACAGCTCCCAAACCTGGGTAGAATACAGTTTTTGCTTGTGTGAATGACCCCATATTATTGCTGGCTACATGATTTTAGGCTGACAGCAATATATTTCTATATATTTCTTCCCACCTTATGGGAGTAAACTGAAATAACTGGCAAAATATTATAAATATCCTTTGTACTTTCCTTTTTCAGTCTTTAAAAAAAAGAATGCACAATAGTTCCAGACTAAGACTACTTCAGCTATTTATTTACTAACAAGACCTCAGTCATCTGAGGGAGATTATATTCATTTTTGTTTAGACTCAGTGCCTTTCAAACAGCTTTACTCTAGTACTGCTGAGTTCACAGTGGTCCAGAGTGCCCAAGTAAGTAGCTATATGAAACCTTTATGCTCAGAGGCATTATACCTTTTAGTAGCAAATGTTAGAGAGCAATTAACATTGATGTAGGAGCCACCTAATGGTGCAGTGAGGAAGCAACCTGCCTAGAGAGCAGGAGGCTGTTGGTTCGAATCCTCGCTGATGTGTTTCCCAGAACATGGGAAACTCCTATATCGGGCAGCAGCGATATAGGAAGGTGCGGAAAGGCATCATCTCATACAGCGTGGGAGGAGGCAATGGTAAACCCCTCCTGTGTTCTACCAAGAAAACCACATGGCTATGTGGCCACCAGGAGTCGACACTGACTCCATAGCACAACCTTTCATTTCCAACATTAATGAGAGCATCCTTGCAAAGGAATCAGCAGGCTGGACCAGGAGAATCCTTGGGATGGGAATCATGGGTGGGAGAGAAGGGAAAAGTCTTCGGGTCTCTCAGTTCTTAAAAGGGCAATGCCAGCTGTGTCCCTCCATGGGAGATAGGAAATTCTTAAATGGTCAATGCCAAAAGATAAAACAAAATAGAGGCTCAACGTCAGAGGAGATAGTTTCAACAATACAAGAGCAGCTGACAAGGGAATATTTATTCCAATGTGTTTCAATAATAACTTTTTTCAATAATATTTTCACTTGACTGACTGAGAGGTGTCCTCAAAAAACAATCTCTAGGCAGTTTACAAAACATTCCGAACAATATAAGACTATAAAACAGTTACAGAATGAAAATATTTAACTGGAATATAAAAATACAAATCTAATTAAAAGTTCAAAAACATACACAATAAAGTTAGTGTTAGGGTTAGTCTGCTTAGGGATTTGGCATGAACCCATCTCTCTCAGGTAGTCAGTGAAAAATTTTTTTCATCAAGTCTCAGAAAATGGTTCAAGTATTTCTGGGATTTGTAGACTTTTCTGAGGCTGCAACAATGGCTGTGGATCAGGAAATACCTAATTCAAACTTTCCCTCTGGTACAAACTCATTAGGCAGTCTCAGGCATGCAGGTTTAGCCCTATTTACATGAACACCCTACTCCCCTATTCAGTAAATGTGGAACTGGGAGCAATACTGTGCCTGCTGACTCTACCCCCTGCCAGTTGTGAATGCCCATGCTGAACACATGGATGAACAGGGTTCCAAAATGCACAAAGAAGCCCTTCATACATCCAGCACTTCTTGCTGCAAATCAACACTGAATGTGGTGGTGAGGGGCAGTGTTCCCTCTAATAGGGATTTCCAGATGTTGTTCACTACAACTCCCAGCATCCCCAGCTGCAATGGCCTTTGGCTGGGGATTATGGGAGTTGTACTTAACAACATCTGGGAATCCCTGTTAGAGGGAACACTGGTGAGGCGGCATGGCCAGTGGGTGAGTCAGCATCACGGGGATTAGGACAGTACTCTGGGCCAGAAATCCTTAATTGACTTTTGTACAATTTGCAACCACAAGAGGAGGAGAGAGCTGGTCTTGTGGTAGCAAGCATGACTTGTCCCCATAGCTAAGCAGGGTCTGCCCTGGTTGCATATGAATGGGAGACTTGATGTGTGAGCACTGCAAGATATTCCCTTCAGGGGATGGAGCCGCTCTGGGAAGAGCATCTAGGTTCCAAGTTCCCTCCCTGGCTTCTCCAAGATAGGGCTGAGAGAGATTCCTGCCTGCAGCCTTGGAGAAGCCGCTGCCAGTCTGTGAAGACAATGCTGAGCTAGATAGACCAATGGTCTGACTCAGTATATGTTTCCTATGAGAGGTAGGCCTGAAAGAACATGACATCTGGAACAATGTTCAATGTGGCATCAGGATTTTGGGCCTGTTAGTGTTACAAATACTAAACTAGAATGTTGATTTAAATAACTTATGCATGATCTTTGCCTTAGAAACAGGAGAAGATGCTATTTCTTCAATAAGCCCCTACACACATTCTGAAGAATGTTAAGGCCATGAGATAGAGCTGCTTCTCTGAAATGGCATTTTGCTGTTGTGAAATGGCATTTTGCTGTTGTGAATGGCATTTTGCTGTTGTGCAAGGGGTCCTCGGGTTATTTTTTTGTTACCTTCTGAAACAGAACAGTAGAAAATTATGTGTTTGTCCCATACTTTTTAAGCCTTTTCAGTCAGGAAAAATTATATAAAAATTGAGGAAAAATTATATAAAAATTATATAAAAATCAACCAGGAGGTAGATTCTTGCAGATTCTGGGGAACTTCTTCACTGATGGGACATCTCCTCTCTCTTCTCTTCTAATCTTTCTAATTTCTGACCCTCTTCTCTTTCAGGAATCTAATTTGTCACTTATTCTTTTTTCCCCCATGTTCAAGCTTAATGTCACTGCTTTCCCCCAGAAGTCTCTTCTGAGTACATCTTTATTAATCAATATGTTTGCTTTTTCTAGGCTTGAAGAACACATATACTGTAGCTTTCAAAGCAGAGTGGAGGAGAAAGTGTAAGGAACAGAATACACAGAAGCAAAGTAAAGCTGGTAGAAATATTTAACGATTTATTTCAGATTCACTGCTAAGGATATGTATACTTTTGGTTTCAATGACATTGCTATTATTTTATAATTCTTTCACTTGTGTATTGTGTCTAACATTTCAGAAAACTTCTACTTATTTGTTTCCATTTAACCTGGATATTAGTGATCCATGAGATGGGGTACATTCCTTTTTGATGAAGTATCTAGCCAGAGGTGTCTGCCCACTGAGGCAATTAAAGGACCTGAATTTCATTCATTTAACGGAGGGAGGAGCAGATGTACTACATATTGTGATAATAATTGCCCTCCCAAATGTGTGTGTGCTTGTGTGTGTTGCCTTACATCCTTTCTATTTCATATGACAACCCTTATTGTGGGGCATTGACTGTTATAATGACCCACTACTCTGCAATGAGAATTTAATCACACCTCCGATTCATTACAGATGAAAGTACAGAAACAAGCCATGTAGTTCGAGGCTGTTTTTATTTGGCTTATTTACTTACTTTTCAGCGCAAGCCATCAACTTGATTAATAGCGACACATAAAAAGGACGCAGGGACAGACATCTTTTGTGGCAAAGCAAATGTACCAAATTAACTGTTCTGCGTTCTGCAATCCTAGATGGCAAAGTATCAAGGAGCATTGGCTATCGTTTAGTGCTTACCCCCCATCTATTGATTGATTAAACTGCTGTTGGTGTGTAAGAGGATCAGTCTTGTTATTAAAAGAAAAGGAGAAGGAGAAGGAGAGTAGGGAAAGCAAGGAAGGCTAAAAGCTGCTATCAGGTTTCCAGGACTTCTATTAGTTTTGCCCAAGAAACATACAATATAGACCCGAGCCTGAAATAAGGGACGAAGGTGAACCTTTTTTCAATACTGGTAATTAATTCCCACTTTGCATAGGCTAATTGAGGGCAATCCGAGAATCTCATGTGTCATTTCATTACCTAGCTATCAAACGGATGGCAACCTTCATTCCTTGCTAAAGCTCTTAACCTACATCTTCCTTTGCCAGTGGAGACAAAGGACCCATACCTTCAGTTCACTGGTAAGAGTTGACATTGCTCTGTTCTCCACAGCCATTAATTTTTGGGCTCTCAAAAAAGATGTCCTGATTGGTGTCTGAATTCTTATTTCTAAAGCATCGTAAGTATACACAGTTATACAAAAGTCAGGGCTCTGTCCAAATGCGCTTACAATCTAAATCTAGATGGCAAAGGTAAATAAGAGAGAGAGGATCAGGGATTAGGGATGTGTGAATGGGTTTGAATTAAAACCCGTTCAACATCAAACATGGCTTGTTTGGGAGTTCAATGTCAAACTGTCCCTGAACCAAACTTGCCCCTGTTTGGCCTGATCTCGGACCGAACACCCCCTGGTTCGGGGGTTCATGTAAATTTAAAAATAAATAAACAAACATTTTTTTAGAAGTTATAAAACTCACTGCCTCCCACTACAGGGGCTTCTCCGAGGCTGTCTGGGGAGTGTCTCCAGAAGCTTCCCCGCCCCCACTGGTCATGACCAGGCCATGCAGACACCCACTGGGCATGTGCGGTAGCCTCCAAAATGGCCACCGCCACAAAGGTGAGGACCAGAATGGGCCGAAAAGTGCCTGAACTGGGTTATTTGTGAATAAATGGAGGCCAGAGGGGGGTGGGGAACCTCTGGAGAAGCCCCCCATGGCCTCAGAGAAGCTCCCAGAGTGGGGGGCGGTCAGTTGTATTACTTTTAAAAACATTTTTTTTAAATTACATGACCCACCCACCCCCCAACTCAAACTGGGGCATGTTTGGGGGTTTCCAAGACCAAGCATGCCCAGTCCGGTTCAGATCCGGTCTGGATTCAAACTGAACCGGGCAACCCAGTTTTGTGCACCCCCCCAGCAGGGATGGGAGTGATAATAGTTAGCAGGAGGGGGTGGGCATGGGAGTACCAAGGATAAAAAAGTAGCCAGGAATGTAGAATGGGACAGCTCAATGTCGTCACCGATATGACCAGTTTATAAATCACCTACTTATTTTATATCCTAATGGAGTTGATCAAGAAGACATGCATATAGTTCACAGGTGGTTTCTCATCCAATCTCTGGCCTCCACATTCCATAGACTAACACGGGCAGTGGCAACCTTCCCACACTGCTGCAGGCCATCCCTGGACTACCTGTGCTGCTGTTGGCCCCCACTGAAGTGCTGGCGGTTTGGGGCATTTGCTCAAGAGGCAAATACTTCAAGTAGCCAGCCCACATTCCAGAAGCACTAGTTAGACTGGAAACATGTCACTTGATGTGTTTCTGATCTAACTTTTCTGGAGCATGGGCAGGCTACTTGAAGTATTTACCTTCTTGTGCAAAAGCCCAGTGCCACCGACACCTCATTGGAAACCCACAGCAGTGTGGGTGAATCCACCGCCAGCCTGAAGCAGTGTGGGGGAATTGCTACCAACCATGTTAGACTGTGGAGCAAATGGGCCGCTGATTGACCTAACCGTGCTTAACTACAGCAAAGTGTCTGGTATTATATGCCGTCATACCACATCTTTAAGACCGGAGTTCACCTAGCCCCTGTACCTTGCCTGGGAACTGGGAATTATTTAGCTTATTGAGGAATTGTGTCTGACTAGATTACTGGTTTCTGCCATGTAGGGAAATGTTTTATGAATAATACTGTAGCAGATGTTTGGAAAAGCATGCTATGACTCACAACCATGCTGTGATTCCCTTGATCACCTACTATAAATCAAATTTACCTGTTTCACTGTGTTAAATGAGTGTGTGGGGGGGGAGGGGGGACAACACACTGTTATGCCACTTGGAGCTCTGCTGTAGGCAGAGCTCTGACGAAGAAAACTCCTCCCCACCATCATGCAGCAGAGAATGGGCAATGCTTCATGCTTCTGTTCCCAAGGAATAAAAAAGGTGGAGCTGGATAGGAGTAATAACTGGATCTCAAACTGCATTGCTGTCATCTGAAAGAAGTCAACAAGGTACTGGGGAATATTGTTATTGAAAAATCCATTATTCATAAGGAGCTCATTCAAGGTGTGAATTACAACACTTCAATTGTGGTTTGTTTTTGTTTTGTTGGGGAAAAAGAAAAGGACACTATTAGTCAGCATAGCCTCGTGAGACAGATTTTGGTATTAGTACTGATATTTTTGTCAAACTGGAGTCATAATGTGTTTATTTTCACAGGCTAGTGTGATTTGTAATGATCTGGATTGGATAATAAAGCACACCAGGCAGAATGTTATTTTAGAACTATGTTTCAGTGTTACACACTGCTTCCACACCTGCATGAGTCCTGCCCACTCCGCATATCCATCTCATGGCCACAAGGCAGGCCCCCAACCTTCACACACTCATCAAAACTTCTTTACAGAACTGATAAAGACTCTTCATTCTATCTGTATGTAGGATCTACACAGGAATTCTAGGAAAGTTTTTTAAATAATGATTACAATCAAGTCCTAGATCCAAGACGCAAAGGTAGCAAATGTTGGGGATGAGAGCATTGCTACTACATTTGTCTAGATTACTAAACAAGCAACATGTTTAGGACTGAACACTGGGGAAATTGCTTCCAACGTTGCAGAATATATATATAGGATATTTTCAGTATCTCAAATTAGGCCTCTGCAAAACACCGACAAGGCTCGCGTATAACTTTGTCCTTTGCCTCTTCTTGCTTCTCATTTGTCTTAGATGCTTCCATCCTCTGCATTGAGTGCAATAAACTGATAGCTATTTGAAATACATATGTGCACAATTGAGGAAAACTCTTTGGTGCTGCTTGGAGCTGCTACAGAGAAGAAGAGATGGCAATGCTCTTACATCTGTGGCCCACTGGAGGAGGAGCTTCACTGCTTCCAACTGTCATCTGCTTCCAGGTTCTTCCTGATAGCCATGTTCTTTGGGATTATTTATATCAGGCCTGTTCTTAGGTTTAAGAACCACCAGTAGATACAGCCACACACTGGATTGTTTTCTTTTTTAATTTGTATATAAACTGCTTTGAGAGGCCACGACTTGAAAGGCAATATACAAATACACACGAGAAACAGTCAAAAAGATTGTTTTGGTTCATGAAAACCCTCCATTTTCTGGAGTCTATGGCTGTATTCGCATGTAATATGGAACCACAGGTCCAATGGACCTGCAGTTCTGCTCCCCACCCCCCACCCCCTGTTCGAATTTGGATGTAATGGAAAGCAGGCTCTCTGCAGTCAGGGAAACTGTAGGGAGGATAGGCAACTGGCTGTGCAAGCCTCTTTGTATGAAGGGCAGCCCACACAACCAATCACAACCAAAGAGAGGAAGGAGCTTCCTCCCTCAACTCTGGTTACAGGGAATGCAGCCTGCAGTTTTGCATTCTCATGGAACACAGGCTGCATTCAACCTCGGGTTGGGGTGGCGAAACTCACTACAGTCTGAGGGTACAAATTGGAGTTTGGAGAGCGAAACCTCAGGTTGCTCTCCATGTGGAACTAGAGTTGGGATGGGGTGTCCTGCATTCAGACGTTTAGGTTTGGCAATCTGCAGCCCCTTCAACTTCAGTTTCATATTATATGCAAATGTGGCCAATGAAGCATCAAGTGAAACCAGATTCTGAAGCGATTGACCTTTCAGGTAACAGTTCTGGTTACAGAAGTAAACTTGAGTCATGCTAGTATTTTCAAGGAAATTGTATTTCCTAAAATGGGTTGAATATAAACAAAATCAATAAATATGGGCTCAGGAGAGCAGATTTCCTCTACAGTTACTATAAACACTTGCAGTCTGCTCTGATTCACATTCTGTCAGAAGCAAATCCCACTGAGTTCCCAATGAGCAGGTCACTTAGGTTTAGACAATATGGCTCTGCTGAGTCCTCTTGCCAGTCAGCAAGAAGAGTGTGCACCAGGCAGCAGATGGTTGTTTTTTTTAATGTTGGGAGAGAATATTCCCTTTTGCAACTTAAAGGGCAATGGTGGAAAGGGAATTGGGCTCAGAGGAAGCTCACCTTTAGGCATATATTCTTCAAGCCTATATTTAAATCAGATCCAGATTACATAGAATGCCTATTTTATGTGCTGTTGCACTGCATGGCTTTCAACAGAGTATACACTTGGATGTGCATCTGAGTGCACACTTCATTGAAAGCACTGCAGCACAGATAGACCACTGGCGGCAGAGGTGCACCTTGGTAATTTTGGAGCCTGGATCCAAAGGCCTTTGGAGGGCCCCTCTCCCTTGCAAATTACGCATCATCCTGCTCGGTTGGGAGACCACATCACCCAGGATAGACTGATTTGGTGGGGGGGGGGAGCTGTGGCTGTGTGTGGAGGCCCTGGACTTCAGCCCGGAAGTCCAGGGGTAAGAGCGCCTCTGACCACTAGGATGTCTATTTGGTTGCACACCCCTACTCAGACAACAAATTTTTGAGGATCTACACTACTACTACTACTAATTATTATTATCTATATTATTATCTATTCCCCCATTCCAACTCTGGGCCAGTTCAAATAGCATTCCTAACTGGCCTCATAAACACAAGGGGGAAGAACATAAGCACATGCACCTTCATCTTACCCAGTCACTAGCACACTGTGGCCTACTCTTGGGTGGGGGATGTTCTACCTGGCCCTCAAAACATGGCTTATTTTAAAGTAGTATTCAAACATGGACCTATTTTAAAGGAGCATCACAGCTACACGTTGAGGGGTGGTTTGGGTGGACTGCTCTTCCACGCAATTGGGCAACAGTGTACTGGTTGGCAGGGAGGCAGTAGTGTGTGTCCAGCCATCTTCCCCAGAAGATACCAGTTCAGAATATCATCCAAACTGGCTGTTTTTGGTTTTTTTGCTTGGCCCATCTTATTGCCACTCCATACATCCTCAAGGCACAGAAGCTGTTCCTTCCTTTGACCTTTCTTGCTAAAAAGAAAATCTACTTTTGTTCATAATCACCTTTACTAGTCATTATTCCTTTGCTGCTGCAGAGTTCGAACACATTACTCACAACATTTCAGAAAATGGTTCTTTCAAGTTGAGCAATGATTCAACCTAGAGATTAGCACAAGATTGTTTTTCTCTCTCATTAGCAGGAGGAATAGTAGAAGTTATATAGCATCCAAACTAAATGGAATTTTTTTAAAAAACAACAACACTGAACTCATTTCTTGCATGCCTCCCTACCTGCTCTATAGAAAACGTAATAAATAGAGATTAGGATATTTTCATCTATATATCTTTTAATACAATAACAACCATGAATTGGAAAGACAACAAGCAACAATCACTTTGTGTTTGTGATTTTCAGAGAGTCAAGGCACGATGTTATCATGGAATATGATAACTTCATATGGCCTACATACCCAGTTCTTGATCCACTGAGCTTCTCACATCTATTCCCAGTAAGAACTGCCTGACTCTTCCTCCTTTCAGATGTCTGTTCTTCCTTCAACCCATAGAAACTCATGCACCAAGACATAGGGCACATTCACATATAATGTGGAACCTACTTGTAAAGTCAGTAACCAACTTCTCTGTGATTGTCTGAACTCACATCAAAGCAGGAACCAAAAGTTCACTCAGGGTCTCAAACTGAGATGTACAACCAAGGTTTGAATTTGGCTTGCCAGACCAAGTGCTGCTTCTCCTGGGGTTCACACTGTGGCTATTCCCTAGTCCGATTTCACCTGACTGTGAGAACCACCAGGCTCACAGGTGAGCCCGGTGGCCTCCAGGCGGTTAACCCGCCAAAGTACCCCTCCCCTTAAACCGGGTTTGTGGAGCGAGGGCTCCGCAAACCTGGTTTTTTAATCGTGAATAGCTGCAGCGTGGCTACTCAGGAGGAGACCCCCAACCGGGAGGCTGAAAAGCAGCTTCCCGGCTTGGGGGGTCTCTCCAGCATGCCCTGTGCACTCACGCAGGGCATGCTGGAGCTTCTGGGGGCCATGTGGCCCCCAAACTCCCCAGGCCCTGCCTGCTCTGTGACAGAGAGATGTAAGGACACTAAGCCATGGCTATCCTCCAGTCCATAGAGGTGGGCTCCCACTCTGAGCTCTCGGAGGAAGAGCAGGATTTGTGTATAAATAAATAGATAGATAGATAAATAAATAAATAGATAAATAAACATGTCTGAACCCATGCTCTTCATGAATCTCTGGTTTGTTCCAGGTGAGCCCATCTCCTTTGCCACTGGGATCAAAGGCTGTGAAGCAGCTGACACAGAGAAACTGTCACAGGGCAGCACAAGACAAGCAGGGCAAGCATCTATGACCTTGCAGGGAGGTGAGGTGCGGCCAGGGGGCCAACCCCTGACAATGCTCGACAGAGAGCATGTCAACTCTGACATCTCTGTCTGGCCTGACATGATGGACAACCCAAATATCCACTACCATGGAAATCAAGTTATGCATAGAGATCTCCTTTATTTTATTGGGACAGAAATATGAATTCACTGCATAATCTAATGTTAAAATTAGACCTTACACCTGCACTCAAGCTTGCAATCCAAAGTCAGAAAAAAAATCACAAGTGGAGTTTGTGGACAGAGGTACTGTACCTAACATACCATATTTTATTTTCAGGGTTATCCAAACAGGAATTATTAAGAGGCCTGATGCTCTGACTGCATAATATAATGTTAAAATTAGACCTTACATCTGCACTTGTTTTCAATCGTTTTCTGTGGGTTTATTTATCCAGCAGGGATATTAAAGAGTAAGCTCTCTCCATTTTTAATGCTATCAACAACATATTTCTTCCATATTGATTTAAACTGGAGTGGGTTGTCATTTGAGATTATGGAGTGTTTTTATGGTCAAGCAATATTAGAATGCTACTTAATTATTCCATTCAAACCAAGTAACTATGTTTTTAGTAAACTTCCAGGGGAGAATTTTGCCTCCACAAGAATTAACATATATATTCTGATAATTTGAGTACCCAGATGGGTATAAGAATTGACTTCAATTTAATCTCAAAACCTTTGTGGCAGCACTCAGCTTTCATTACATTGGCCGGTGGGGGCGGGGGGGAGGCTTATTTAAAATAAATATGCGCTTGCTAACAAAAATGAAAAATAGCTTGTTTAGTATTATTATTATAGCCCAATACTGACTTGAAATCAGGGGTGGAGCCACCATTGGGCAAACGGGTTCAAAGAACCCGGGGTGCCACCAATCAGGGGCCGCGAGTGCATCCCCAGACACACACACACCCGCATCTGACATCAGTTAGCAGACACACACCACTCCCTAGGATCTCTGGTGTGATGGATTGGGGTGAGGGCAACTTCCAGGTATAGCACTGAAGATGCTACAATCACACATTGATTTTTGTGTGTAACAAATTTCCCACTGAAAGTAGCATTAGCAGGAAAGAGCAGCACCGCTTGAATTCCTGCTGCTGCCACCATCCACAGTGATGTGACTTGGTCAGGCAAAAACCCTCTCACTAGTGAGTCCTATGACTTCCATGCCTTGAAAATTTTGCGGTGGTTCGGGGGCTCCCCATGAACACACCTTGTTTTATCCTGCCTCCCAAGCCCCTTTCAACCCCACCCAGGTCCAATATAAGCAAACATATTAGAACTAGCTGGCCCGGGTGCAGAGCATCTGCATCTCTAGTTCTCCCTCATTCTCAGCCATCACCCCTCCTCTTCCCTTCTCCCTCTCCAAAACCTTTTCTCTCTGGCCGACAGTGTGGCCAGCTGCTTATTCCTGCTGCCTGCCACTTCCCCCCACCCCGGACTACTGCTTTCTCCCCCTCCCTGCCGCCGCCGCCGCTTTCTCTCCCTGCCCACCCGTTCACTGGCCTGTCCATTGGCCTTATGTTCTCCACCACTGTAGCTTTCCTCTCCCCCTCCCCTCATTCGCGAACTCTCGCAAGAGCTGCCACACATGGGATTAGCGGCGGGTACGTCTAAGAGAATTATATATACAGAGTAGCACTAGGAAAGAGCTGTACCATTGGATGTGTGGTGTTGTGGGTGCTGCTGTGCTGCTGCTCCTCTCTATGGGCTAGTTTGGACAAAATCCCAGCACAACACATGGTCAGGACAGGGTTGTGCTGAGAGTGTGCCTGTCCTGATGTCAGAACTTAAACAAGATTTTGGAGCACATGGGCGATCCAGATTTATATCCTCTCACACACTAAAAGGATGTCTTGAGAGTGTGTCTGGACATCCTCCAGTGATGTCAGGATGGGTACTCTCTTAGTGTGGCCGTGTCCTGATCGCATATTGTGCCAGTGTCTCATCGAAAGAGGCCCGTGGTATGTTCACTATTCCTGATCAGCTTATTTTGAAAATCAAATCTTTCTCCTGAACATTTATCCACAGTGATGCCCCAGGCAGAGGCTAATGTGCTAGTCCCTCCTTTAGCTGCTCTGCTGAGGCATTAGCTGGTGACAGAGGATTCATGGGAGTGGGGAGGTTATTTGAACCTGATCCCCTATTTTGCCCTGGAATTGTGATTTAGTTCAACCCCTGATCATCCCTCTGATGCACCTTGGGCTTCTCTAGAACACTTGTCTGCTGAGGCCTCCATGACTGCCTCATCATTGGACCAGCCCTCAAATACCTCCCTGAAGGCCCCACAACTCTTGTGAAAGGTCAAGATTCCATCTCATGAGCATTCAAACTCTCATGAGATTTCAATTGGTTCTCCAGCTTCCACGCCTTTCCCAACTCCACTCGCATCTCACCATCCAGAGGCTCAAGGTTCTGCCTCCTCTTTGCCCATGTCTGGCTTCATCTCTGGACCTCAAAACCACAGGTAGGCAAATCTTGGGCTGTTGGGGCTTCCACAGTGACCCCGCCTCCCTTGTATACACATTGAGTATTATGTGTGAATAACGCACATGTGCCACCATTTTGTTCTTCCAGCTGCTTCTGCTTGGCACCATTTTTCTTCTTCTTCATTGCTCTCACAGAACTCAGCCTGATTTATGCACACTGCCATTTAATGCAATTGCCTGTGGTGATCCACACAATTTTTGTTTAAGAACATCCATTATGACATCACAACCACAGCCTCATGATGTCATTGGCGAACGATGTGGATTGCCATAGTTAAGAGGATTACATGGCAGTATATGAAAATGAGGCAAAAGAAAGTGAAGACAAATGGCACCAGGAATAACACCATCAAAATAATGAATGCATTCACACGTGTTGAAAATCACTAACAATTGAACATACTGTATGAAGTTGCCTTATTGCAAGTGAACATTGGTCCATTGGCCCAGTCCTGTGAACACTGACTGGCATTAGCAATCCAGGGTTTTAGACAAGCTTTCCCTGGCCCTACCTGGATATGACAGGAACTGAACTGGCAATGGAGTCTTATTCAGACATTATGCTTTACCAGCATTCAGATGTTTGTACACAGGTACATGTTTTTGTGTGAATGAATACATTCATTTTAAAAGTGAACCTGGGTACAGGTCCCCCAAATGCCTGGTACTGATAGGAAGTTACTGCTGTTCCTACATTGAACACCATCTGTGAATAACTGTACCCCTATATAGACCTGTATCTGTGTTGACGGTACACAGATTGTACAAGCCTTGAACATAACATGTGAATAGGACTGGGTTCTCCGAGATTTCAGACAGGTCTTTCCCAGCCCGATCTAGAGGTGCCAGGGAAACCTCAGTATTTAAAGCAGGTGCTGTGCCGCTGAGCAACAGGCCCATCTGTTGGAATGCACTCTTCAACATTTAAAAAGTTTATGTAAGTAGGTTGGACTCTACTTAATGAAATGCGACAAATTCTTTCATAAAAGGTCTGCCTTTTGTTTTCTGTGAAGGATTGGGTGGGCACCCACACTCTCCCACATATTTTTGTTTTGTTTTATGATGCTCACCGAATCCTTTTAGAAAAAGACTACCGCTGTGCTACTAGACAAACTGCCCATACTGTAATGATTAGGTTTCATTTACCTAAACCTACCAGACCCACAGCTCCATGATGCCCCTTTCTAGACCAATCCATTCCAAGTAGTTAAGCTGGAGATGTTGAAAGTTGACCTATAGCATGTGACATCTGAGTTTAGACTTTGTCCTCTCCCGTTACATGTGCTTGATCATGGCCATAAACAGCAATTTCAATTTTGGGGGGTTAAAAACAATCTAAAGGTGTGAAGGTGGGAAAACTAAAGCTAACATTCTTTTCTTTTGAATGCAAATCCCCAAGTCCTTATCTGTCTATGCAGGTGTTCAGAGGGGAAAATCAATAAACCCTCTGCCCAGGATATATGGCAGATAAACTCCATTTAGTTTAAAAAATTATGGTCTGTATGGTTTAAGCTTTCACTTTGAAAATCATACCACATCACTCAAACTCCACATTGTGAATTGCCATGAAAAACAACAAACACACACATAATGCACTCAACCAGCAGGGAAGAAAGGAGTGTAGAGAGAGCTTCTGTGCATTAATTGCATTACTGGATTGGGAACCGCAGATACAGATCAGATGTGAATGTGGATTTGGCTGCACATCTACACAGCACTGTACATTCAGGTCTGAAGCACCCAAGGCAAACCCCACTTGCTATTGATTTATTTTCCCAACAAGCCAACATCTTGATGTTCATTTAAAAAAAGATCTCATTTGTCAGGGTTGAAAGATGCATATCAGTATTCTATGAGGTGTAGTTTTCATTTGTACTGACCTCTAGTTTATAGCCAAAATAATACACAGAGGCTATTCACACAATGGGAGAAAATCAGGCTCCGAGCCTGGTGGTTCTTCAGCGGGTAACCCGCTTAAGTAGCCCCGCCCTAAAACCAAGTTTGCGAATCGAGTGCTCCGCAAACCCAGTTTTTAAAATTGTGTGTTGCCATGGTGCGGCTCCACGCTGCGGCAACTCACGAGTAGACCCCCGACCAAGAGGCTGAAAAACAGCCTCCAGGCTCGGGGATCTCTCCAGCATGCCCTGCACACTCACGCAGGGCATGCTGGAGCTTCCGGGGGCCATGCGCCCCTCGATCCTCCCAGCCCCTGCCAACTCCGTAACGGAACCAGCAGTCGTGTGGGTGGCCGCTTCGGCTTCCCGGAGCAGACTGCCTGCTCGTGTGCGGGGAGAGCGGGCTAAGCCCACTCTCCCTGCTAACCCTGCCGAGACGGTTCCCACTGATTGTGGGAACAGCCTCATAGACTCCAATAAGACCTAAAAATCCACTGCTATTTCTAACACTGTAAAAAAAAAAAAATCAGAACATAACTGAAAGTACTCATAGCTTGACTGGTTGTCCAGTCTTACACCAGGATTTCTGATTGGCCCACGCTGTTATGGGCATCTAAGGAAATGCCAGTGGTCGTGCACAAGAGTACAGTGGCACAATTACTTAAAGTTTGTTACTTGAAATGGTTTCTGATTGAAGTTATATTCCTGAAATTACATACTTGCAGGTGTGCAAATATTTGAACACTTGTGCTCTTGCACAAGACTGCCAGCACTTCCAGACACTAGCAGAAATGCTTGCTCTATTTCTGCAACTTATTCGTATGTACTTCAAATGTGTTTACCTACTGAGGAAGTATTGGCTCTTCCAATAGACCTTCTTTGTTGTCAGCAATGTCATCACATACCCAAATCTGATTTGTTATGTAGCTTTGTAACATCCTGTTCAGTATGTGATCACTCATGTAAAGAATCCAGGAAGAAGCAGCAGTAACTTGAAGGAAAAAATTGTGATGGTGCTGTAGTACCATCAGATAGGGGGAACAAAGGCTCCAAACAGGGTTTTTTAAATGAATATTCTCATATGCATGGGGCTTGAGCTGAAATATTTCTGCACCCATCTCCAAAAGCACTACTATCTGACCGGAAATGAAACAGGAGAACATTGGGCACAACCACCCTAGTAAAAATCAATCTGAAGTAAAATAACTGTCTAGAAAGGTTCATTCATTTTTAATACCTAAAACAGAAAGATGGAGTATAAGCATTAGAAATAAACAAACCAGGAAAAGTCAACACATATCAGTTAAGAAGAGCCACCCATTATGAATCATTTACTTAGACCTAAGATCTGATGTGTAAGGCCGGAATCTTATGAACACTTTCTTGTGTATGTGTGGGGGGTCCCCCTAAGAAACTCAGCTGGGCTTATTCTTGAGATTATGTTTAAGATTATGCTGGGTTTGATACGTTAACTCCACAAAGATCTGCATGTAACCACTATGATGCGCAATATTCATATGTGAGTACATATTGAGTGCTATGTTATGTTGTGCATATCTACAACTGGTCCTACTTTAAGAGGTGGAAATCCAGCATGCCCTGCATCACCATCCCTTCATCTGCTAGGGTTTGCATTTGTGAAAAGAGATCTACAGATTGTTTTATGTATTACAACAATTTGATACTGCAGCCTTCTCTGCCCAAGAGTTCTGGGCAGCCGGATAACAATAAACATAAACTACCACAACAGACACAACCAAAAAGCAGCAAGATAAAAGCAATCCACTCGGCCCTGTCCATATGTATCTAGACGCAGTAGCCAGGATTAAAATTAAACCGTGGTTGAGATCCAGTCTAATAAATCACTTGTGCAAAGGCTGTTGCGCTAGCACAAGGCTCTTGTGCTAGCTGGTTGCACTGAGTCTGGAGCTTGTTTTCCCATTGAATTTTGCACTAGCCCCATTACCCAGGGGCGTCGCTATAAATGAGCAGATGGGTTGAAAGAACTTGAGGCCTCCAGCTCCACCACTACCTGTTTTCTTCATTATCTCCCAAAGGGCCACGGGGGAGAGGGGTGAACACAGGCCCCCTCTCCCCTAGCTCTGCCTCTGCCCTTACCTGTTGGTGTGAGTGCAGCAAAGTGCACAGCCTGTAGCATGCCTTGTATGTTTTGCTGGGAACCTTTGCACCTGTGACTTTCAGCTATGCAATCTCTGTACAGTAGCACAGCCTTGCTCATTGTGCAAGTACTCTATTAGTCTGGATGTCAGCTACTGTATGCCAAAAGGCTGGTCTTGGGGCAGCAAGCATGACTTGTCCCCTTAGCTAAGTGTTGGAAGTGAAGGACTTTGCGCTGTCTCTTGTCTCCAAGACAGTGGAAGACAGACTAGTGAGTCAGAGGGCTAGAGGGTCAAGACATTGGTCATCCCTTCTCTACTGCTCTGACACTGTCCCTTTGGAATGTAGATTGCTACTCTTAGGGACTAACTTCCTTCCTTCCTTCCTGCTTTGCACTTCCTCTTCCCCTTTTCTCTTCCTGTTCCTTCTACCTTGCAACATGCAAGCTCTTCTCCCCTGCACCATGTGTGGAGAGATGCAGAATCCATCTGCATCCAGCTAGCTAGCTAGATTAGAGATCCTATCTCCTCGCTTTCCTATCTAGAATGGAGTTCTCTAATAAATAACACTTATATTGATTTGAAACTATGAACTGGCTCCAAGTTACTTTACTCTCAGCATACACGCATGCCTAAGCAAATTCCGCTGTGTTGTGCCTCTGTGCACTCTGCTATAATGAAAAAGCGTTTCTCTTACCAGAGAGAATTCCCATCACTAAGCAGGGACTACCCTGGTTGCATATGGGAGACTAGAAATGTGAGCACAGTAAGATATTCCCCTCAGGGGATGGAGCAGCTCTGGGAAGAGCAGAAGGTTTCAAGTTCCCTCCCTGTATTCTCCAAGATAGGGCTTAGAAAGATTCCTGCTTGCAACCTTGGAGAAGCTGCTGCCAGTCTGTGAAGATGAGCTGGATAGACCAATGGTCTGACTCAGTATATAGCAGGTTCCTATATTCCTATGTACTTGGTCTCTCAAACTGCTTAGGGCTAAATGGATCTCCCTAGAAAGGCATCCCACAGAGTTAACACCATGATTGAAAAGGATCTGTTCCTCAGAGAGTGTTGCTGTACTACAGACCAGTGTTCCCTGTAACAGGGACTCCCAGATGTTAGGAATATAGGAAGCTGCCATATACCAACTCAGACCCTTGTTCCATCTAGCTCACTATTGTCTACACAGACTGGCAGCAGCTTCTCCAAGGTTGCAGGCAGGAATCTCTCTCAGCCCTATGTTGGAGATGCCAGGGAGGGAACTTGGAAGCTTCTGCATGCAAGCACACAGGTGCTCGTCCCAGAATGGCCTCATCCCCTGAGGGGAATATCTTACAGTGTTCACAAGTAGTCTCCCATTCAAATTTAAATCAGGGTAGAGCCTGCTTAGCAAAGGGGACAATTCATGTTTGCTACCACAAGACCAGCTCTCCTACCTTTTTGTTTGTTGTTGACTACCTCTCCCTTTAGCTGGGGATTATGGGAATTGTGGTCAAAAACATCTGAGAACCCTTGTTACTGGGAAGACTGCTACATACAACCAGGATTCCTTTATAATGCAGACTCTCATGCCTGCACCAGTTTCTGTACAGGGAAGGAAAAACAGCAGATTTCTGTTCGTTTTCCACATTTAGCAGGATACACATGCTTTCTTAAGATCATTTTTCCTGAGTATTTCTCATAGACATATGTCAGACTCAAGTGATGCTCTCCCATGCACAGCTGGGATGTCGCTTGGCAGGGGTTCCCAAATCTGGGTCTCCAGATGCTGTTGGACTCAAACTCCTATAAGTCCCAGCCACAATGGCTCATCTGGGGAGAGCATCACTTGATTCCGACTGGGTATATGACTGGGTCTATGACAATACCCAGAAAAAGAAGATGGGAGGGGGGGATGAGAGAGATGAAACAAGGTAGTGGTAATGTAACTTGAAACTGGACAATCGTCAGAATACTCTTGTTAGTCTGTGCTCAATAATAGCTCCTGAGTAGCAGAAAACCCCCCACTAAAATATATATGCAGGGAAGGTTAAGGCACCCAAGGTTAAGGATGCTCTTCGCTGTTTCTCGTGTTGAAATCAATGGAGTTTAACTTCGTCTGTTAATTGTCTCTCTAATCTTCCGTATTACAGCACATCTGAAAATATATTCAGTGCTGTGCAAAATAAACACTATTATGAGAAACACATTCCTTCACCCTTTCTTTTTCCTAATACATGTTTTATGAACTTCCCAACTGTGCTAATGCTAACAAATTACTAGGCACTGATACCTAAGGCTTAGCTAGCTGGGGATTTGAACTCAAGCACCTTGGCAATTAAGCAGATATCATGCCAGGAAAAATACTACTAGACAGTCCCAATGGTGCTTCTTTTTCTGCTAAAGTAATGCTGCGAGAAATGCTGTGCATACATCTCTCCACTTGCACGGTCCATCCAAAATATGGGCAGCTGCCTATAAGAGACAAGTGGCAGTAACCATTTGACATTGAGGGCTGAGCACAGAGTTACTGCTTGTAATATGTTTGCAATGGTTGTGGTCAGCATAACAGTATCAATGGCACATTCGTGTAGTTCTTGCTCATGTTGTGCTAATCTTATGGTCATGTGTTTCACAAACATGTTCCCCAAACAACCCTGGCTCTGTTTCTTTTGTATGTTGCTGCCTTTGTGCCTTGCTTGTGAGTTTAGAAAAGCACCTGGCACACTGTTACTAGAAACAGGGATTAAATGAACCTTTGGTCAGATCTAACAGGATGGCTCATGGGTAATCCTTCCATTTACCCATTTCATTTGTAAGATACGAACTTTTCCTCACCACCATTTATCTCGCCTTCTACCCCCACCCCCAGCTCCCACAGTACTTCCTGCAACTCTCGTGCAGGATCCAGATGTGTGTGTGGGCTTCTGAAGAATCTGGTTCTCCCTCCTTGTGGGTTTTGGCTCTATGATCAGATGCTGAGTGTAGTGCTACACTCAGTGTAGTGTAGTGTTAGCATGGTCAGATGCTAAGTGTACTGCTGTAGCACTATTATTAGAGTGCCACATGCTGGCCAGTACTTACTTTCCATCTCTTTTCATGGCTACTTTAAGGCAGGGCAGGAAAAGAGGTGAGAAAATAAATAAGCAATGGTCAGTAGGTGGAGCTGTAAAAACAATGCTGAGGCAATGCTCATTGTCCGACTGCAGAGCCAAAACTTGCAGTGAGGGAGAACGAGATGCTTCAGAAACCCATGCATGCATCTGGACTTGAGCTTGCACAAGAGCCCAGCAGGAAGTAATGAGGCGCTGAAGAAAAAGGTGAGATAAATGGCATTCTGGAAAAGCCCACCATTTTAGGTATCCATGTCCTTTGGGGACCTACATTCCACCTGGATTGACATGATCTGCAGATCTTGTCCTTCCATGCCACAAAGCCTGAAATAGGGTTTACAAATCAAGCCCCTAATTCCCTCTTTGGAAAGGAATTTTGATACCTGGGCAACAATGGAGGCAGAGTCTTGTTCTGGGTCAAGCAGTGGAACCCAGAGTGAGTCTCATGGTGAAACCAAGGGGTGGAGTCCTTAAGTTTTTGGCAGGGTACAGTCTAGTAGGAAAGCTGTCTATCCACCTAAGGTGTATACCTTTTTTTAAAAGGCTGAGAGGAAAAAAGCACAAGTTCGCTGTTTGTAGTTTGCTTGCAGGTCAATGGACAGAAAAGCCTTGCCCTTACCTTTTTGGCCATTGACCTGCAAAATCATTGAATGCAAATGTGAAGCAAAGCATGGTTTCCATGAGACTGCTCCCTTTGCTGTTTACATTTCAAATGTGATGTGCCTGAACAGAAGCATTTTGCTGCTGTTGAGCAGCTAATCTGGAAAGTGCCCTAGTCAATAATTTTTACCACCTACCCACACACATAATTAAAAACTCCTAAACGTTTCCCCCTCCAAAATGGTATTCAGCAGCAGATGTATTGAATTTCCGTTGCTCAGCTTTGATTTTGTTTCTGACTATGACACACAGTAACATTCTGCACTTCTGTAGTTACCTTTCATCTAAGAATTCTGCACTGCAAACACTAAGCGGTAACAGCCCTCCAAGGTAGCTACGATAATGTACTGCCTTTTATCACATAAACAGTAATACATTATACAGTAATTCTTTCCCTTAAATGTCTCTGTGATTCAGTGAGATCAGGCAGTATTAAGGTGAGAACAACCAAACCAGCAGTTTTCTGGAGAGGGGGAAAGTGTGTTAAAGAACTCCACTCACTATTCCCAGAAAGATAAAAACAGTTTTACATGGCATGGGACATTCACAAGAAAGACCTGAAAACGGACAGATAATTCCAAACTTATCACTGACGGACCCTAATGCAATGCCACAACATTTTGCTCTGCACTGTTGCATTTTAAGAAAACTGTATCAACAGGAGCTGCACTGCTGTCGTATTAATTTCGTAGAGCTGACATGCATGTTTTGCTGAATTACATGAACCATCTTGCTTGTGAGCAGCAGCAGGTAGGGACAGTGTGCAAAGCTATGTTACAGATAGATGGGAAAGGAGCAGAAGGCACATCAAACAGGATTTCGATACCTAAAGGAAGAGAGGCCTTAAAGTAATTGGAACATAGAAGGAAAATCTTTCAGCCTTTTTTGGTTGGCAGCTGCTGCTCGGGGGCCTCTTCTGCAGTCAACACAGAAGAAAATAACAAAGCGAGGAACCAAGGTCATAGCTCAGAGATCATATGTAGTATCAGCCAGGAGGACTGAAGAGTTGCCTAGGGATAAAGGTCAGTGTGCTTCAGTGGTTGTCCTGGGACGACTACTACTTCTACTAGTTATATACTACTTTTGAACAGGAGAATAGGAATAAGATGGTTCCCTGTCCACAGAGGGGACAGTCTAAAAATAAGCACAAGGTAGACACCAGCAGCACTAATGGAGGCATGTTGTGCTCAAGGCTGTCCTTAGGGCAGGACAAGCAGGGCAACTGCCCTGGACCCTGCTCTTTTAACCCCCATTAAAATTAATTGGAAGGGAGCCCCTCACTGGCTGATTTGCGGCCTGCCTCAGGGCCCGAACCCCACCAGGGCTCTCTAGAGACAGCCCTGGTTGTGCTAGTGCTGAATAGGGTCAGTTGCTCTCCCCCCCCCCTGCAAAATATAAAGAGAATCAGCACTTTAAAAGGTGTGTCTTTGACCAGATAGCAGGAGCTAATTGGACAAAGAGAGTGGAATTCAAATCCCTGTTCAGACAAGCGTTTCCTTTCTTTCAGTTCCCCGTCTATAAAATGGGAAACTCATGGTTTTGTTGTAAGGTGGAAAACACACACCAAAACTCCTGACTCCTAAGTTAAACATTTGCAGCAATTGTTAACACTAAGGGCTATTCTACACATTCATGTTGGCTTGCATGAGCCATAACAGATCAAGAACCACTGATAAAAACTGTACATATCATCACAAATATAATGCCTTTTTAAAAAGTGAATCAGTTTGCACATTAGCCCTGGTTCATATGTTCTTTTAAATCACATGATACAGTCTCCCAGGATCAAACTGCAGATTTCAGGTGAAGAATTACATAACTGAATATTCTATTTTTAAGTAAAACAAAATAAAACAACCCTTCCTATCTCTAGGAAGCTAATGTGTTAAGGAGAAAATAAAATTAAAACTCTTCCCCCGGGTCATGCTACCTTTCAGTGGTAGGATGTTTTTCATATGACCCAACACTATAACCTGTACCTATCCACAGAATAAAGTGGTACAGTCCTGGACCTTTATCATGTGATTTTCAAGACTATCCTCTCTAATAAAACGCTTGGTGTCCGTCCGTGGACGGACACCAAGCGTGTGTCCGTGCCTCCCTGCCCTGCTCTGGGCATGCGCGAAGCAGGGCAAGGGAGACACGCTCGCCGGCACCTGGCAGCCATCTTGGGCGGCCAGAAGCGGCCACCCCGAGGAAGCCGGAGAGGCGGTGGCGGGGGAAAGTGACCGAGGCGGCGGCGGAACTGCCGCCTCGGCCAAAATAGACGGAGGCTGGGGGCGGAGCGGAGGCCATGTAACTTTTTTTTTAAATGCTCCCGAGGCCGCCGCCGCCGACCCTCCCTCCCAGCTGCCGAGTCCCCCTTACCCTGGCTGACTGCTGTCGGCTGAAGACAGCCCTTAATTTAAGAGGCAGAGAGGAGCTCGCAAGCAGAGCTCCTCTCTGTGCAAAGCCTCTTGCCGAACTGCCGCTTTGGGTGCTTGCGTCCCTTGCGCCCAAAGCAGCAGTTCGGCAAGAGGCTTTGCACAGAGAGGAGCTCTGCTTGCGAGCTCCTCTCTGCCTCTTAAATTAAGGGCTGTCTTCAGCCGACAGCAGTCGGCCAGGGTAAGGGGGACTCGGCAGCTGGGAGGGAGGGTCGGCGGTCGTCGTTGGCGGCCACGGGAGCATTTTTTAAAAAAGTTACATGGCCTCCGCTCCGCCCCCGGTCCCGGCCTCCCTCTCCCCGGCCCGGCGGGGGCAAGTGCCTGGGCCGATTTGGCCCTTAAAGGTAGGGGGGGCGAACGGCGGAGGGAGGGGGAATGGCGGCAGGGGGCCAGGAGCGCTGTTACTAGCGCCCGTTATTCAACGGGCCAAAATTCACTTGTGTATAATGTTTCAGTTGTGATGTATCATCAAGAGTTGAGGAATCAAGTTATGAAAAACAGAGTCATGTCCATGTATGAGTAAACTGACCTAAAGAGAGAAGCTATGATAATATTTTTTTAAAAAACAACAACAACACCACCCCTCTAAGTTAACAGAAAGCTGTATATGGTTCAACTCTGTGGCTGCAACTTTTAAAAATGGAAATTAGAAAGCTTTGGATACAGGCAAACACCCCTTTCTTAGCCTTATGTAATTCCTCAAGAACAGGTGGCATGCAGTGTAATGGAGTGATTATTTGGAGGAAGGAACATGTTGTTTTTCAGGCTGACTGCAAGTCCTACCAAATGCTGGTTTTGAGTTAATGCTGTACAAGCTTCAGAATTCATCTGATCATTAATTCACAAATCTCAGCAGTTGGCGTGACAGCTACAGTGCCCATGGGCTCAGTCATGCTTCACCACCACCTTTAGTAATTGTCTGCTGCTAAGAGATGTAGCCAAGCCCTATAGCTGACATGGCTGTCATAGAGGGGGGATAAGAGAATCTACAGGTCCTATGGGGGTGACTGCCGATGAGGACAAGTACCTGAAGGTGCTTCCAAGATTGACAGGTGCCCTTTCAAGACATCACAAGAGAAATCACATGCCTATGGAATCCTCAGCACCAGTGTATCTATTCACTCTTAGAATAGAAATGAGCTTGAAGAACATAGGCTCACTACAGCCCAGCTGCAATGAAAACACTTGCAACAAGAAACCACAATGTAACTATTCAACTGCAAGCATTTATCAGCTTTTCCTTCTTTAAAAAAATCCAGAAGAATCTACAGACAGTTACACACAATCATTCATATTTTTTCTCCTGTCATTTGTTTAACAAGAAATCTGTGGCCAGAATAATATATGCACAGAAATGGAAGAGTAATGAACTGCCCTCAAAAGAAGATTGGCTGATAAAAATTTTGGAATATGGGGAGATGGCAAAACTTACAATATTGATAAGAGACCAAAATTTAGAATGTTTTAAAGAAGATTGGAAACTATTCTTGTTGTATCTAAAGAACTATTTTCCTACTATTGATTTTACAACAGGGTTTGAAATTTAGTAATAATTGCAGGTGGGGTACATTAAAATTGTGTTTGTAAGGTTTAAATTTATGTTTTGAATTATTATCATAGCAAGGGTTAATTCTATAGTTGATGATTCACAAGGAGGTGTGAGTGGGAAGTCCATATTTGTTTATTTGTTGTGAATGTTAATGTTATTATTGTTAAAATTAATAAAAATTTAATTTTTAAAAAATAATAATAACAAGAAATCTGTGGCTTCCAAGTCCTAATTTTTCCAGAGTGTAGCCTGTGTGTAGCCTCAGTATGTCCACAATATGGTAGGTTGTTCTTTAAGGATCTGGGATGCCCAAAACAATGGACAGGATGCTCATCCATACCAAGTCCTAATTTTTCCAGAGTGTAGCCTGTGTGTTATGGCCATTAAAATAAATGCTGATTGATCAAAATCAGCGGAAAATGCAGCAGTGCACCTACTTGCTGGTGGGGAGGGGGCTGTGACTGGCTTAGTGTGGGTACAAACATAACAGGATATTGGGCGCTGGCGAGGAGGCACTGCCCAATATCCAATATCTGAATTCTGGCTAGATAAACAGAAAGAAGCCTGGATTTTGCAGCTGGCTGGCAAGGAACACCTTGGAGAAGCTGAAGGCACTTGCTGGTCCTTGTGGGAGACTGATGCCAATGCAAGTGTAGCACTATACAGTATATGCCTGATTGCTCCTCCCACTTACATATTTGTAAATAAACACGCTGGAGACATTTCAAAAGTTCTAGGCCTCCTTCCATGAGTTGCCACTGAAATTTCATCTCAGGCAATATTAAAAGTGAATTTGGGTTAAGAACTTAAGAAGAGCCCTAGATTTTTGCAAAGGCCTATTTAGTCCACTATCTTGTTTTCTACGGTAGCCAACTAGACGTCTCTGGAAAGCCCACAAGGAGGACATGAAGGCAAGAGTACTCTCTTGCTGTTTCTCCTCAGTAACTGATATTCAAAGGTGTTCTTTCTCTGGACTGGAGGGCATGTAGCCATCAAGACAAGTAGTTGTTGATAAACTTTTACTCATGAACTTTCTAATGTCTTTAAAGCCATCCAGACTCCTGGTCATTACCACATCCCAGGAATGTGTATTCCATAAATCATGTGGTCCTCAGGTGAAGCAGCTGAGGAATATTAAGCCAAAAGGGTTTCCACAAGACTAACAGCATTTTATCAGGGACGCTTTGGATACACTTCATTTGTCACTGATCGTTGCCCAGCATAAAGTTTACAGCAAATGTTGAGTTTCTCTCCTAGCTGAACAGCTGTGGAATGTCAAGGGAAGTCCAAATAATTTGGAGAAGGTAAGTAAAACTTCTCTATGCTTTTCTTGAGATCTCTACATATCTCTTCTCATAGAAACTAACCCTGTAAAACTGCTCTGAAGCTTTGTAGCATTGTGAGAAGCATGAAATAATATATTCAAACAGTATATGATGGGAATAATATAGGTGAATATTAGACAGCTTTCGACCTTCATTTGAGTGTTGTAAAAGAGTTGCGTACAATACAAAACATTAGTCAGAAGTGTTCTTCAAGGGGATTTAAGAAGATACAGCAATCCACAACCAATATCCTTAGGAGAAAAGGAAATTGAGGAGATGCAAGGAACGAGAAAGAACATCATTCTCCAGAACACAAGGAGTTTTTTGGCATAAGAATATGCATGGCCAGAATGTAAAGTAACTGATTTAATACTTGAATTCTTAAATACTAGAAACTAAGAAAGACAGAGCAGAATATTTTCAATTGCTAAAAAGAAGGTGGGGGAGGAGTTGGATGAGATTTGCTAAACTACATATCTGTGGATGCCTAGCTCCCAACAGATCATTGCTTCTCTCAGTGATCTTTTGTCTGTTTAGAGGGGTGGACCCTCTTTCCCCAAACAGCTGACCGGCATTGTCAAAATGACAGTTCTGAGTGCACATGTGGCTGTCAATCCAATATAAGGAACTATAGATGCTGCCCTGAATACTGGATGCAGAAATCAGAACCTGAAAAATGCATACTGCCCAGGTCTTGAGAGCTGAGTATACACGCAGATGTGTTTCCTGGTCTAGTAGGAATGGCTAAATCGATGATGGCTTTTGTGTGTGTATTGTCCTCTGTGGATTGTGGTCCAGATGGGCAGTTAATGAACTCTTGATAAGGAATGTGAACAACACTCAAGTGTTTTGTTAGATCTGCGTATACATTTTTGCAACCAGAGGTTCCAATACATATATGGAATTCTCAATGCACAGACTTTTCTGAGGACAGCCTCAGAGAAGACTACAAATCCCAGGAGCATCTATACCATTCCTTGGACTCCATGGGAAAGGAAAATAAGTCCTTGTAAAAGTCAGGTTGCAGAAGGTGGCTGCTTGCTCCCACGCAGGGAGGAGCAAAGAGGTATTAGAGGCTCGCCTCCTCTCCCCTATTGGTTCCATTCTGTAATTTTAGCAGGGGGATTTTAGTAGGATTTAGTAATGACCAATAGGGTTGTGCAAAGCTTCAGGGCATATTCGAATTTGGTCCACTCCAACCCATATCAAACAGCTCAAAGGGGGGTTGAAGCAGGCCGAATCCAAATAGTCCCTTGAAGCTTTGCACAGCCCTATTAATCACTGAATCATATTGAATCACTGAATCATATTGAAATCATGGGACCTAAGCTAGTAATGACTACTGTGGCAGTATAATTAACTTGTCTCATTGATTTCAATGGTGCTTAGCCATTAGTAACTTAGTCTGGTGCTACCTGAAGGTGTTTTTTTTAAACTTATCAATAGAAAAATACAACAAAACTTTTCATAAGTTCATTTATCTATACTGTTTCACAATATAAATATATAATTTACATTAGGGTTTAAATATTTTTATCTTCAGACAAAGGTGACTGACAAGCAATTCCAATGCTTGGAAATTAGATCACACACAACACACACACATACACACACTTGCTCTAATCTAGTATCTGTATCTTTTTTTAAATATTGAACTCTGCCAACTATATTTTGCACAACAATGCAATGCCAGTTCTGAATTCCAGTATTACACATGCATTAATTATATTGTATTTTTCATGTGCGAAAAGCAGCATTCCAAATACTACAAGGCAGTTAAAAACAATAAAAAATCTAGTGCATTAAAAACACGAAAATCCCTTGGCAGGGCATGTTCATGTTGTGAGCTTCAAATCATACTGTGTAGCCTGATGAATCTGATGATTAATTACAATTTCAAGAGTTACCCACTCATGGCAAGTAGGCTATTAAATGTCTTCAGGTACTTCTGAACAAATTGGGGACAAAAGCAACTGATTTATACAATTCACTAGTTCATCTTCCTAGCATTCTTGCTCCCATAGAATCACAGAAGTATTTTAAGTAAGTGAGTATTGAGCCTTGAGTATTCCATTGGGTTGGGCTGAATACTCACACTGCGCTGCTGATTTGGGAGCATGGGCTTCTAGAGAAGGGCAGTTACCCTACCTGGAATGAGCCAATATTAACACTGGATATAACCTGTTGTTTTGATTTCTATATACATACTTTGTAGGTGTATATTTTGCCCCTTCCCCAGAAAAGCTGCTGCAGACACCCATGGTTGGGAGCTGTATATTCCTCTTGTTGGGACTTCTTCACTCTCACAGCAATCATCCTCATTTGCCCATGCTGCCTTTTACTCTAGTTGGAAAAATGTCAACAAACATGATCAGAGTCACATGATCATTGTGAGGTCATGGACGAAATCATGTCTACTGGCAAAGCCAATAGCTTTAAATGGCAGACTGAGCGAATGAAGCAAAGAGCTATGAGGGAAAAGGAGAAGAAAACAAATAGTACAGAGCAAAACAATGGAAACAATGCGAGTGTCGAAATATTGCAAAACAAACAAACAGGATGTGTTTTTCAACATTCATGAAAAAGAACATGATATGAAATAAGTAGCTTTAGCGTAAACATAAACTCAGGTAATAGAAAGACGGAGATTCCACTAATATATCAGTTTATGCATCTTGAAGTATTCAGTAAGGATTCCCCAGAGCTTTGCCAGTCCAGCTGCAGCACTGCAGAGAAAAGCGCCGCAGATGTGTGCGGCCTTTGCTAGAGCGAGCATTGCACCCAGAAAAGCGACCGGGCAGCAGCGCAGCAGGTAAGGACCGGCTTCTTAAGGGAGCTACCACAGCCCACCAGTGCCGTTCATGCACATCCGTAATTGCCAGATTCACAAATTTAATGAACCATGCCTGAATTGAGAGTGTGTTGTTGACAGCTCAGAAAAGATAGGTGAATTCCTCTAGGCAGAAAGAAAACTAGGGCCAGTAGTTATGAGCAAAAAGTGGAGAAGGCTAAGAAAAAAACCTTTTTCTTCCAGAGTTTTGAATTTGCTTTTAATTACCCGCTCCATGATCCACCAAACATCCTTACGCGGTGGCTCCACCATGAAGTAGACGCTATCAATAACCACTACAGGTATGCTGTGCCGGGGCTGGATAGGGCCAGTTGCTCTCCCACTACTAAATATAAGTGAGTCATCACTTTAAAAGGTGCCTCTTTGCTCAGTTAGGGGTTGCATACTATCTTATGAAACAAAGGCATTGCAGGTGCTGAAGTAGCATTTGATTGTGCATGTTATTCCGGATAGCACAGTATTCATACAGTCAGTGGGTGCACACATCACTCCCAGTCTGTCAGACACTAGGTACAAGGATGCAAATTCAGAATTCTGGATGAAAATTACTGTGGGGGATAACTAGGGTGTTGGATTTGGAAATCTAACTCTAAATCTCAGCTGAGCTATTGCTCAGTACAGTTGAAATGTTGCCGAGGAGTGAATAAAATGTGAAAGATCACTAATGTAAGAGGTGCTCACACTCCTTGAAAAGTCACTTTTGCCTTGAAAATGCTGGACTACGAACATCTATGAAGCACTATAAATGTTCTACAATAAAATGGCACATATTAACATTAATTGAAAATTTTTCTATTGATTAAAATGTTGCTTTTTATTCTGAATGAGTACCATTTTTGACAGTCTTATCTGGCAAAATCTATTATGTTTCCATCTATCTAGTGTGGGAAGAACCTGTGTGTTTTCTTGTTTCACAGTATTAATCATTTAATAGCCCTGTTTGGTTTCATTCCCAAGACCCACTCAGATTGCTGAGATAAAAATTTGTTTCTCCTTGACGTCCAGAAATACAATCAGACAACTATTATCACAGAAAGGATCTGCATAGTCTTCAATCTTTAATGCAACATCTCAGTTCTGGTATCTGAGTGTTGATCTTGTTCTGTGGTTTATCCTTTTGATCCCAACACAACATAATACTTTCCCTACTAACTGCTTACCAAGGTTCCTAGTCCGTGACTGCCATTTTGCCAACACATTTACTCTTGCTATGGTTCCAATTGTTTCAAGGAGCTTAGGGCGTTTCTTGCTCTCTCTCTCTCTTTTTTTTTTTTTTTGAAAAAGTGCCTAATTAGATAAAGGGATATTTGATATGCTGAAGTTTTGTCCTCCTCAAGCCTCGCTTAATAAGTTATGCCATGCTATTTGGTATTATTATGGAAGACCATTGTGAAATAAGCTGTTGTAATATTTTAGAAAACAATGTTCTCAACAAGATAATTGCAAAGCAGCCATCAAGGTCACCTTGGCCTCTTTTGCTCTCTGTTCAGAGCAATCTGTATTGTGAATGAACTGGGCTAATGTGCTATGAACATTTCGGCATGGGGGAATTATGCCTTAGTGAGGGGTGTTTGATTAGATGCCCTTCAGACACTTCTGAATTATATGATTAGACAGCCAGAAGAGGAGAAAGAAAGCTGAAACAAATTTAGCAATAACTTCTGCAAGATGGTCTAAGAGGGCAGGGGCAGAGCTATAATTGGGGAGACGTGTTCTAAGAACACAAGCTGCTCACTATTCGGGATCCACCTTGCCCCTCTCTTCCCCCTCTCCCTATGCTGGCTGCTCACCTTTGCTACCCCAATGGCTGGCTGGCTGGCCACTCCTGCAGTTGCCCATTAGCCGCACTGTTCCATTGACAGCTTGCCAGGTACAGTACGTGGGCCAGTGGGAAGCATGAAAGCCCCAAACGGGGCCATCTTGCTTCCCACCAGTCCAGAGTTGGCTGAGAATGCATGACGCACATGAACATGCACATTTTGCATTCCCAGGTGGTCCTGGCCTGGGAGCCTGGTGAGTGGGTAGCAGGCAGAAGTGGCAGCATAGGTGGCAAGAGCAACAAGCGGCACGGCAGAGGGTGGGGCAGCCATGTTTCTTTACTGAACACAGATCTCTCTGCCCTCACTATGCCACTGTAAAAGGACCTCAAGTCATTACAGAATTAGAGCCAAATCAAGTTTAGACTTGGATTCTTAGAGAGATATTCAGTGTGGGCTGTTGTGTTGGATATTCTTTCTAGTTTATGGTGGGGTTACAGTGGAGATGTTTTTCCTTTTGATCTGCTGCTGTTTCAGTTTCTGATTATGTGGTTGTTTTTGCTGTGTCATACTTTTCTTATTGTATTTATTGTTTTTAATCCTATTACTAATTGTCATTTCATTTTGCTCTAGTTTCTTCGAAAGAAGAGCAGGGTGTATTCTATTTATTATTACAATAAAAACATTTCCCCAGATCTTTCTAATAACTTCTTTGTCAAAGCTGCAGTGAATTTGGCCCCAATACTCCTCAAAATTCTGAATGAATTTTAATATTGAATTTTAATATTGAATAATCTCCAGATTTGGAAGGGTGGATAATCATAATGTACAATGATTAATTCAATACCTCCAGATGAAGATGAGTAGGGGATGGGTAACATGCATTTTATGGAAACTTGCCCAATGTCACTGCTTTTCTTATAGGGGATTTCTGGTGAGTTTTTTAAAAGACATTTTGAAAAACACTTGTATACCATGTTTGATGGTAGGAATGCAATAGTACTCAAACTTCGACTTATTTATGTATTTATTTTATTTGTATACCACCCTTCCAAAATGGCTCAGGGTGGTTTCCCATTTAATAACTGACATGTCTTTTTACATTTGTTTACAGTGTTTGATATATAACATTAGGGCTGTGCATGTACCGAAAAATTGGATCCAACCTAAATCCAATCTGATCCAATTCTGAAAATATCAGATATGGATTATTAGGCCCCTTGCAGTGTCAGATGTCCAGTCATAGTCAGATTTCCAATTGGATTGTTCCTCTAGAGGTCAATGGGGAAATGGAGAAAAATAAAGGAAAAATAAAAGATTGTGCCTACGACTTTGAAATTTGGCAGAGGTGAAGTACAGGTTAGCAGGACTCTGTGTAGTGAATATGAAGTGAATCAGACAATCCTACAATTTTAATAGGTTTTTGTTTGTTTTGTGAGGTGCTCTTGTGCAAAAAACATCTCAGAAATGTTTTTTAATTGACAGATTGTTCAATTTACTTCAGATTCACTACACAGAGTCCTGCCAACCTGTCTGCCAAATTTTGAAGTCCTAGGCTCAGCTGTTTATTTTTCCTGATTTCCCCCCATTTCCCTGTTGACTTCTATGGGTAACAATTTGAATTTTTTTGGATTTCAAAATGGTAGTTGCCACCATTTTGTGCTTTTGATGGTCCAACATGAATTCTGATATGAATTCCAGCACTATGACATGAATTCTGGCAATTCCAATCTGATATTGTGGACCGGTATCAGATCAGAATTTGGCTGTTTCCCCGCCCGATTGGAAATCAATTGCGGCATTGCTGCTCTGACTTTGCACAAGACTAGATAACATTCAGTGATAACAGTATCTGACAGCTAATGAGATTTCATATTTGAAGCCTGTCAAAATCAAAGTTATGAAGACACGCCAACAGTTTCAAAATATTCAAACTTCAAGTGTGCCCATCTGGTGAGAAAGACTCACACGATCAGCTCTACCCACACAGTTGTGATATTTCCACATATATCAAAACTGCATGGGATAGCACTATAGGGAAATGGCTGCCACATGGATTGGTGTGTATGTGAAAGAGAGAGAGAATGGTTCATTTTAATGGCTCAAAGGAGATCAAAACTAGCTCTGTTTGTAGTTCCTCATCTGGGAAATGACTGAGTGGCAGATACAGAAAAGTGTGTGTGTGGTGGTGGTGGGGAGACAGAAGAAAATCAATGACCTATTGTTACACAATGAGAGGAAGAATACACTATGGGGCTATATACTTCACACCTATATTAAGCTTCTTTAAGACTAATTTGTTAAATAATATTTCTTTCAAATGTCAGATGTCTCTCCAGTTATTCCCTCTTGTAAACCAATTATTTCAAGCTCATTCCTTTTTGCTTGATCTGCCTATTTCTTTGCTGAATGCTCTAAAGATTAATAAAAGGGATTATGTACAGGGGCTGGTTTTATTAAAGTCTGTCCATAAAACAGAGAATAGGGGAAAGCACTTCCTTTACTGCTGATTCAAGATCAAATAGGAACAATATATGAGGAGCAACAAGAGCAGAACAGTATATCACTGAACACTGACTCTTGCTTTGGGCAACTGGGTGAGAACTACACACACACACACACACACACACACACACACACATACATTGAAAATAAAAGAGGTCTGGGATACAGCACCACTGAGGGTTAACAAGAGCAACAGAAGGTTGGGCCTTATAAAGGAAGGCTGTGCACAGTACCAGTGCTGCTTTCTGCAACTGGTGATGGATGGAGATAGAAACAGATGCAACGAAGGCAACTACAGACTCATTTTCAGGCCCACACAAACATGTGCTTTGAATCTAGACTTGGAAAATAATATTCACCAATGCATTTAATGGAATGGATAAAAATTCTCTGAAAATATTCTCTTCAGTTATAATTCTGTGGGAGAAAAGGAGAAGTGAGCCTAGAGTGAGAGATCGGTCAGGTTTGGGCTTCCCAAACCTGGGTACGGCTGCTTGTGTGAACAGCCTTACTGTCTGCTAGAGTAAACTTCTTTTGGTCTGACCTCTCACTGGAGGACGGGGAGCCCACCCCACCACTGTGCAGTGGGTGAGTGATAGACTGGTTATAGACCACCATTTCTGCTTATCATGTAACCTTGAACCTTCACTGGCAGGTGAATAAGGTTCAGCAGACTGTTCAGTGCCACATATCCCACCTCTCTACAGTACATCATCTTGCCCTCTCCACCTGGAACCAAGTTCCAATCCTTCTGTTTGTAGATCACCGGAGATGTACTACAGATAGACGGTCCACTAATGTCAGGCTTATTGAAGCTGACATGGTTGCTGCTGCTAGCTAAAATCCCTGCGTCTGTGAGGTGAGATGCTTCTGGGTGTTTTACTTCTTCCAAACACTAGGTCTGACATTGTAGGATTGCTGGTTTCATTTGTTCTAGCTCAGGGGTAGTGCCTCTGGCTGGTTTTGAGACACTATCATCACCAGAGGAAACGAAACTAATGTTTCCAGAGAGAAACAGGGTGTTCTACTCCATCCCAAATGGTTTGACATAGGCATGGGATAGAAACTACTCCACTATAGAAAACTCATTCATTTCTGGGGTGTTTTTCTCCCAACTGACTTATAATGGGAATCGTATAGAAACCACCCCACTATAGGGATTCCATTCATTTTTGGGGTGGTTTTTCTCCCAATCAGCTTAACATGGGAATGAGATAGAAACCACCCCACTATAGGGTACCCATTCATTTTGGAGTAGTTTTTCTCCATGTGTCACATTTTTTATTACTCACATAAATATCGTAAGTGGTGAGTGGCCATACTTGTGGATATATCATGTACTAGAGTGCAGGTAAGAGTTTGACAACAAGAGCATAGCTGGGAGTGCAATGGTTTGCTTGTTTACACACCTTTACACAGCTGCGGGTGGAAATCCCCCCCCCCAAATCTAGATGAGGGTTTTTTTTAAAGGCCGTTGGAGTAATGTTAGACAAGTCTGTGTATATCTGTCAGCACAGTTCTGGACAGACATTGGAAGGTAGATCAGAACCTGAAGCCAGCGTGGGGAAGGTTCAGCAGAGGACTGAGAGTTGGCTAAGAATTGGGATGAGGGTGCAAGTAGGTGTCAACATCAAAGCAGGAGTGGAAAATGAGACAAATGTCAGAGAAAAATCCAGGAGTCTAACCCAGGAATTCCCAACTTTGTGTCCCCAGATGTTGTAGGACTCCCATCCCTATGATGCCCAGCCACAATGGCCAAAGGCTATTGTGCCTGTGGATGATGACGGGATTTGTAGGCCTACAGCATCTGGGAATCCAAGGTTGTGAACACAGAATTACATCTTTGATATGTACATCAGCTTTCAGTCCAATATATTATCAAGAAAGATGCTGCATAAAATGCATTCCCCCCCTTTTTGAAAACGTAGGGAGGTCAAGAAGAGAGATGTATGTGTAAATGAGCTTTTTCCATGCAAACGGTGAGCTCACCACATATTCAGCTGTACGTGTGGGGACTCACTACAGATGTTCAAATGCACATACTGTAGAGACACTGGAGGGTGGAGCCTGCTTCCCTCCTACATGTGTGCTCATTGTATCCAACTGATGAATGCCTGAAAAAGGCTAACAAGAACAAACAATTTCTCCTTTAATTGCTAACTTTCCCCCTCACACCTCACTTAAATGGACCTATTGAGAAATCTTTTCCCAAGGACTGTGGTGAAATATCTGGAGGTTTGTAATAAACTCACATAACAGCTGAATAAGGCATTCCATGCATGGCCACAAAAGAAGCCAGAAGAAAGAGAAGTAAGGAAAAGAAATTAGAGTAATGCAACAACTCAGCAGGAGCATATGGATCAAATTAAGGTCTCTCAGAGGAAGAAGAATATCCCTATCAGCGTGTGGACTATGCTATTATGTACCAAGAAAGAAAAGGCTCCTTTCAGCACCATGCTGTTTACCTGGATATTGCTCACTCTGAGAAGTGATGTTTCTTTCAAACCTTAAATACTGGGAGTTTCCTCCCCCCCCCCCCCCAGGCTGATCTAATCACACAAGGAAACTAGGTTACAGTCGGTGTGAAGGACAGAAGCCTGCAAAGAACTCAGAGAAGATGAAAGGCAGAGGCACTCCCCAATCTGTATAGCAAAGCTGTAGTTCCTTCCTGCTAAGTTACCATTTTCCTTAATTGGATGTATACAGGTGAAACTCGGAAAATTAGAATATCGTGCAAAAGTCCATTAATTTCAGTAATGCAAATTAAAAGGTGAAACTGAGATATGAGACAGACGCATTACATGCAAAGCGAGATAAGTCAAGCCTTAATTTGTTATAATTGTGATGATCATGGCGTACAGCTCATGAAAACCCCAAATCCACAATCTCAGAAAATTAGAATATTACATGGAACCAAGAAGACAAGGATTGTAGAATAGAACAATATCGAACCTCTGAAAAGTATACAGTGTACTGTGCTTGATTGGCCAGCAAACTCACCTGACCTGACCCCATAGAGAATCTATGGGGCATTGCCAAGAGAAGAATGAGAGACATGAGACCAAACAATGCAGAATTGCTGAAGGCCGCTAATGAAGCATCCTGGTTTTCCGTAATACCTTATCAGTGCCACAGGCTGATAGCATCCATGCCACGCCGCACTGAGGCAGTCATTGCTGCAAAAGGGGCCCAAACCAAGTACTGAATACATATGCATGCTTATACTTTTCAGAGGTCCGATATTGTTCTATTCTTCAATCCTTGTCTTCTTGGTTCCATGTAATATTCTAATTTTCTGAGATTGTGGATTTGGGGTTTTCATGAGCTGTACGCCATGATCATCACAATGATAACAAATTAAGGCTTGACTTATCTCGCTTTGCATGTAATGCGTCTGTCTTATATCAGTTTCACCTTTTAATTTGCATTACTGAAATTAATGGACTTTTGCACGATATTCTAATTTTCCGAGTTTCACCTGTACATTTTGGATTATCTTTCTAAAGCTCTTTTGCTTCCCCCAGCATTCTGTAGGCACAATGGTCAGAATGTTAAGATGAGCCAGTGTGGTGGAGTGAGGAGAGTGCCGGACGAGGAGTGGAGAAATCCAGGTTAAAATCCTCCCGCAGCCATGAAGTTGGCTGGTTGACCTTGAACCAGTCATTATCTCTCAGTCTCAGGGGCGGATTAACATAGTAGCAAATGTAGCATTTGCTACAGGCCCCGCGTTTTCTTGGGCCCCGCACGCCTGGCTTGAACGTCTGCCCCTTCTTTTGATCTCTAATTGGTGCTCTCCGCTGACTCTCATTGCCTGCTGCTGCCCATTCTCTCGCCTCTTTTGAGGGCATTTAAGCAAGGTCTTCCTGGCACCATGGTGTTGATTGGGTTATCTATTATGTTAAGCAGCCCGGGAGGGAGCAGTAAGAACAACAATAGGAACAGATAGCTTGCAAAGGGGTCTCAAAGATAACTTAATCGCCAGGGAGTTGGTCTTTATTTGTTTAAACTGTAAAAGTTTTTAAAAACATACACACACAGAGAGTAAAAGAAATAAAAGCAGTTTAGATTTAAAAAACAACTAACTTATGCCGGGCGGAAGAAAGGAAGCTAAAGAAGATGCTAGTTAAATGTTGCCAGCATTTTCCAACTGACTGGGAGAGGGTAAAGATAACAATGAGAATGTGTACCTTTAAGAGGAAAAGGAAAGCCGGAAGTAACTCAGATGCATGGCAAGAGGAGTCTCAAAGTTTAGTGGATCAGTTGAGGGGAGCTTATATCACGGTCTTGTTGTTAAGGTCACTTATATCCTCCTTTAGTATCTAGTGCTGTTGGGAGGGAATTTGTGATCATTGCTTTTCAAGGAACTGGCTGCCAAATTAAAGGTGAGCTCCTTTCCTCTCCTCTAGAACTGAAATAACTACTGCTGCGTTGCCAACTTCATTAGCTTTACATTGGGATGCCTGTTGAAATTGTCCAAAGATAAACGGAGGCTGCAAACCTAAACACACTTACTAGAGAGTAAGGCTCATTGAGTTCAGTGGGACTTACTTCTGAGTAAACATGCTTAGGGTTGCACTGAATGATTTGTGCATTTCCTCCTTGTAATATTAAGCATGTTAGTGCAATTTAGATTGAAAGAGGCTGTGCCTCCTGCCAAAAGATTGTCTTTTTGATACTTCTGTTTTCATGGAAGTTGCTAATGCACCTCATCATAATCACATTAATTTGCAATGCATCAACTATTTTAAATATACATCTGCTTTCCTATCAGGCTTGCACAAGAGGTTAAACAAACATATATTATTAATATTGTCAAACGGCCCTTTTAATGTGATGGCTGCTGGGATCCAATATGTTCTGCACACATTGGAATCAAACATCCACTGTTGTGTGCCAAAATTGCTAATAGGTTCAGATTTCTCAAAGCACAGAATTCCTGAGAACCTTTTAATTTAAACATTCAGAGTTTTGTTCCCCACCCCCTTTCTCTTTGTGAAAATAACTCCTAAGGAAAACCCATGGTCAGGAGTCACAAAAGGGTGTGTGTGTGTGTGTGTTTTGCAAAGTTTGTTGACTGGCTAGGTCAGCTGAGTGGAGCCATGGGGTGGTTGGTGGGGGGGCACTAGGCAAATGAAATAATTGAATTTCTTTACTATGCAAGTAAATAATTTATGTTTTAATATTTATGTGCATTTTTTTTAATTTGGGGCCCCTTCATAACATATGCTACAGGCCCCACACTAGCTTAATCTGGCCCTGCTCAGTCTAACGCCCCTCACAGGGTTGTTGTGTGGAACAAATGTGGGCAGGAGATTCTTGTATGTCATCCTGAGCTCCACAGAGGAGGGGTGTGATATACAAGGTTGAGTCAATAATAAAGGTGGATTTACGTTTTTATATTTTTGAAGTCATATGTACCCGTTACGTCCTCATTAGTACATATCCTCATTACTGCATGTCTGAACACATAGTACTTGTTTCTGCATAAAGCCGGCAATATTGTCACTGACAGCCAGTTTTCCAAATGGCGGCTCCTCTGCCCGATTGCAACACAGCCGAACAATGAAGTTCAGTGTTTACTGCCAGAAGGGGTTAAAACAAGTGTGATTGATTACAGAATGTGTGCAGAATATGGGGAGAGTTGTTTATCATTAAACATGTGTACAAGAGGTATTCAGAAAAGGACACACAAGTGAAGTGGATAGATATCAACCCAGTAGACTGGTGCTTACATGTGGTGCATAACTGGCTTGCTCTTTAGAAGAAACGTTTTTTCTCTGATGGAATCAAAAAGCTTGCCAGTTACTAGAATAAATGTGTCAAGACAGGAGCTGGTTACATCGAAAACAGTGTAAGTTCATGTCTCTGAAACAAAGAAGCTCTTCTCACGATCTGTGAGAAGAGCTTTGGGGCTAACTGTGGGATTTACCTTCCCTTCCCTGCAGACGATCCTCCATTGGTCTCTGGGTGGGAGGACCACCCGCCCAGACGAGCGGCGGCTTCCCTGCGGCAGTTCCGCACCTCACTCGGGTGCTCCAGGGGTCAGGTGCAGGCAAGTGCTGCCGCGCCGTGCCCTGCCCTCCAAGCCCCAATAATGCACTATGTGAGTGCACGGTCCATTACTGGGAACCCCCTCCCCCCGAGTGTGCCCGCCATGGCTGTAAGCAGCTGCGGCAGACACACAGTCACTTAGCGTAGTTTTAGCCGAGCTTGCGCCAAAACCCGGGTTAAGGAGTGGAGTACTTAAGAGGGCCCACTGCTGTACTGCCGCCAAGAGTCACGCAGCTCCCAGCGGTTCTCACACACAACAAAAACTGTGCTGGGCTTCCCTAGCCCAGTTTTTGCTGCTCGTGAGAATAGCTTCAAAGTTTTGGTGCTATATTTCAATTCAACTTAGTATCTATTTATTGAATTTATATACTGCCTAGTATAAAAATCTCTAGGCGGTTTACAGAACTAAAACATACAATATAACACATTTAATATTCATAAAAAGATTAAAAAATATAGATAAAAACACGTTAAAAACACATTAAAAATTTAAAATTATTGACTCCCCGGTGTTAATAAGAACGATATGCTTTTGTTATAGTGCTGCTTGAAACCAATGGAAAGTGGGGGGGGAGCTCCAACACTATTGCGAGCCCCCCACAAAAGTCTGTTGAAATTTTGAGAGTGTACAGGGAACTTGTCTAAGGTATCAGAAAGTGTAGTTCCACCTTCAAATGCAAAAAGGTTGCCACCTCTGCAGGCAGCAGCTCTAGAAACACCACTTGTCTCTCAGCAGCCAGCTTAATCTTCCTTCACAGAATGCCCTAGTGTAGGACACAACATTGTCATGCGATGTCACAACATTGTCCTTTTGCCAAGCACTCCAGCAAGTACAATGGAGCTGGCTGCTGTAAGACAAGGAGTACTTAGCGCTACATCCACATCCAACAGAGATTGCAGGTTTTTTGCATTTAAATCCAAGAACTACACCACACTGCCACCTAAGGCAAGTTACTGCTTCACCCTCAAAATTCCAATACATTGTTGTGAGACGCCCCATTAAAGTGACTGGTGTGTGTGTTGACCCCTGTTGAACTTGGAAGAATCGCCAGAGTTCTGTCAAAATGCTGAGGATGTCAGGATTTCTCCCAAGGAGAAACAAAGACTTTTCTCCATTTCTCCACATCTTAACGGTTTGGGCCCTGGATACCTGCAGGACTCTCTGCTTCCAAGGGTTTCTTCCTGACCAACAGGATCAGAGTGTGTGTGTGTGTGTGTGTGTGTGTGTGTGTGTGTGTGTGTGTGTGTGTGTGTGTCTTAGCTTCGTGTGCTGACATTGAGAGAGGCTAGATTGTTGTGCATATGGGACAGGGCCTTCTCTGTTGTTGCCCCCAGACTCTGGAATGCTCTCCCAGTGAATGTTCACTCTGTGACAGCTGTGGCTGCTTTTAAAAAATAACTCAAGACCTTTTTATTTACTCGGGCTTTTACCTCCTAGAGGCTGCCAGGTTTCTCAGCTTTCTTGTGCTTGTTTCTTTTTAATTGTTTCTTGGTGTTTTATGGCTTTAATGTTTAATTGATTTTCAGGTTTTAAATGTAACGTTTATGGAATGTTATTGTATTTTAACTTTTGTAAACCGCCTTCAGATGCTTAATGTAAGGTGGTATAAAACTGAATAAATAAATAAAAAATAATAAATCCTAGTGCCATAATCAAATCCATATGTTTCAGATGTCTTTTATATTCATTAATAAATTGTGGCACAAGTTCAGTTTGATGTTTCCTCATCTCTTATTTGCAGGTATAGGTGCACCAGGCACCCTTCAGTACCTAAAGGCATTGAGAAAAGCATGTTACAGAATGTGCTATGACAATTTTTATTTATTTACTTATTTATTTATATTTGATATATATACTGCCCTTCCTAAAGTGGCTCAGGGTGGTTTACATTAAAATAAAATAAAAAAACATTAACCATTTGAACCAAATTAAAATTAAAAGCAAGTCGAAAAAGAAAGGTCTTTAAGACTCTCCTGGAGGTCTCCAAGGAAGATAATCCTCTCATATCCACAGAGCACGCATTCCACAGGGCAGGGGGGACAAATTGGAAGGCCCGATCCCAGGTCACCCCCAAATGAACCAATGGCACCCCAAGATGGACCCCTCCTGATGGTCTCAGTGAGCAGTGGGAATCTTGTAGAGAAGGGCATATCTAAGCCAATCAGGGCTTTAAGGGAATAACCAGCACTTTGTACTTTGTCCAAAAACACACCAGCAGCCAGTGCAACTGTTTAAGAACAGGCGTAATGTCGTCTTTCTGGGATACCCCAGTCTGGCTGCTGCCTTTTGGACTAGCTGAAGTTTCTGAACTATGATCAAAGGCAGCCCTGCATACAGTGCATTGCAGTAATCCACTCTGGAGGTTACCAGCTAGTGCACCACTGTTTTCAGTGTGAAGAGACTGGAAACTGAAACCCTCTTCACAATCTTACGTTGTGATGAGGGCCTGATCCAAACAATGTTCACCTAAATCTGCATAGAGGTCTTGGATGCAAATACAGAGACTCATGCTGTGCACAGGAATATAGAATGCCATGATGCTATGTTATCCTGAAAACCTCATGCAAGCACAAACATCATAACCCCACTGTGCAACTTCCAGCCTATATGGAATGGATCAGATTCTTCTCATCACTGTACAGGATCCCATGGGGGCAACAGGGAGACTCCAATCTGTGCCATGGAGGCAGGAGCTTTTGCAGAGGACTCTGTGTGTCCTCAGACACTGAAGATGTTGTTAGTACATGTTGGCATCTAGAGCTCTCCACAAGGCACAGTAACTTTTCCAGGATGCTCTCAATTTGGGTGCAGCTTTGGTTTCAGACAGAATCTGGATAGAGTTCCAAAAATTCAGTGGCAATATAGATACGGAGCCAGATTTATAAGGAACATTTGTCTTTTGAGTTCCTCCCATTCTGTACCTCATATGAATGTTCCACATGTGTACAGAGGTGAGGACAATAACGAACCATACTGTGCCCTTGAATATGCCTTCATTATATAGAGCTGTGTAGGAATGTTTTGATGGAAGCAAGGATTCCTAACCGGGATATGGCAGCATGTCAAACTTGAACTGTGTTTGGCAGGCTCTTTACTTAGCCACGCCACCCTTCTAGCTGCTAGGCTACAACACTGCTCTCCGTTCCACTTTCAGCTAGGATGTATTTGCCATATGGTGTGTAAACAAGATTATGCAAGTTGGAAAAATCACCTTGCCACTCTGATGTCATGATTAACATTATGGGACCCATGAGAGAAAACACTCGTGCAAAAATAAAATAAAGTAAAGTAAACGTGGAGATCCTGAAAGCTAATTAACTGTCAGGATACAACAGGGACTGAGAGATTATGGAGTAATTTAACTGCCAAATTATAAGAAATATACACTGTATTCAACTTTTTTTGTTATTAGAAAAACAAACAGGTGTGTTTTCTTGCAGCAGAACCATCTTAGCAAACACATGGGCTGACTTCCATCATACTACTTCCCAGCCACGCACAGACCATCTGTTCAGCCTTTTAATTGTAATTAGTGCTATTGACTGATTTATTTCATTATCTTCTACACGGAATTTTTCTCCTGCTTTTTAGACAGCATGGTATGTATTTTTTAATTAAGTACATGGGAAAATCACAAAAGGTAGTATCCAATAACTTAAAGAACATCTTCCCAAAGTGAAGCATCTCAGCCCATAATGTGGGTAAGAGTTATGGGGACCGCTTCAAGGAAATGACTTATGCCTTGCCTTCTTCAGGGGCCTGTTTCTCATGTCACAACTAGGAACATTGCCAGCATCCCTACATTGTAATCACCTACTTTGGAACACAAATTTGTTCAACTCATAATGCTTGAAAATAATTCAAGTCAAACATTAGCCCTATTCAGACATTATTTTGTATCTGTATTCAGATGTCTGTACACTTGTATGTTTTTTGGTGTTATGACTGCACCTGCATTCATTTTAAAGATGAACCTGTGCATGGGTTCCTCAAATGCATGGTGCAGATAGGAAATGTACTGCTGTACATGTAAATAACTGTACCTATGTGAAGATCTGTAGTTGTGCACACTGTACACAAAGATTGTACAAATATTGAATATCATATGTGAATGGGTCTATTATTTCTTTTAATGTTCTTCTACAGCTTGGAATGGAAACATTGATTCTGCATGCTGTGCGCATGTGTGCACCCCCACACACAACCACACGGTTGTAGCCAAAGAAAGTTAATCATGATGACCAAGCACCATTGAATCAATGAGATAAATTACTCAAGACTAACTCAAGTACCATTCATTTCAATGGGACTTAGTCATGATTAACTTTATTTGGCTACAACCCAGAGTTATTTATTATTATTATTACATTAGTATGGTGCAACCAACATATGAGAGTTATTGGGGAAATGTTACACATAATTGGTGACCAATTTCTAAATCAATTTTGAAATTGATGGGTGTTCAAACACCATTTGTCACAACTGTAGATACACAGCATAATACCATGGAACAGATAAAATGGCCTCAGATTAGCTATCATGAATCACAACAGAAGTAAATGTACTGACAGCTAAAGTTCATCAATTTCTATGAACTGATTTTTAAAATTTATAAATCATCTCTACATAAAAGTGCCCAAGGCAATATACAATGCATAATATAACGCCATAACAAATATTGTTCTTTAAACCTCTTATGCAACATAAAAAGACCCAAATATAGCAATAATCAAGCTCAAGTTCAATTTTATTTCCATATCAGTCATAACAGAAATGCAAAATGCAGTACCTGAAATGATCACAGAAACCATATCTTTCAATTATTTCAGTGAGCAAGAGGCAGGTCAACTGATTAGTTTACATTACTGTAATCATAAGGGCAACTCACAACATGAAACCTAATGAAAGCGGCATGATAATGCTAAAACATGAGCTACAATATTACTGCAATTAACCACTTCAAAAGGCCAAATGAAATTATACATTTTGACTAGCTATTGGAGGCTCAAAGATATTGCCTGTAAGGTTGGCAAGTCTTGAAAAAATGTAGATGCCTGGTAGTGGAACCCTGAGAGTGGAGCCCAGATTACATCCAGTGATGGAATCAGGGAGCGAAGCCTGGACATTTTTGAAGGTCCAGGAATCCATTGGTTTTTGGTGGTTTGAAGGATGGTATCCTTTGAATATCAGTTTCTGGGGAAGAAAAGCAGGCTATTGTCTTCAAGCCCTGCTTCTGAGCTTCCCAGAGGCATCTTTTTTTTATCACTATAAGGTGGGATGCTGTGAGAGATGAACTCTTGGTCTGATCCAGCAGGGCTCCTGTGAGAACATTGGCCACACCCTGACATCAGCACACTTGCTGGCTATAGCCCCAGCATCCTGGTGGATGCTGGGGCTATAGCCCCAGCCCCTGGTGACGCAGTGGTAAAACTGCCGCCCTGTAACCAGAAGGTTACAAGTTCGATCCTGACCAGGGGCTCAAGGTTGACTCAGCCTTCCATCCTTCCGAGGTCGGTAAAATGAGTACCCAGAATGTTGGGGGGCAATATGCTAAATCATTGTAAACCGCTTAGAGAGCTTCCAGCTATAGAGCGGTATATAAATGTAAGTGCTATTGCTATATCCATGCGTTTGATGTTCATGTGCATGGGCCCTATATAACTGGACATGCTGTAATTCAATGTGTGATTAGGATGAGGCAATTGCAATGGAACAATTACATGAACTTTCATATTAACACTAACCATGTGGATGCCAGAGACATGGCCATTGTGCACACCAATACTGGGGCCAGGGCTTGCCTCTCACACACTCAGAGGCCATTCACCCAATCAAAAAATGTGTTCTACCTGGGTTTGGGAGCTGTATGTGCTCCCAATTTTTGGTTGTGTAGAAGCAAGGTAGGAAGAAAATCTAGGAGGCAAACCTGGGTAGCTTTTCCTCTTACCCTGCTTCCATACATCCAAACACTGGGAGCACACAAAGCTCCCAAACCCAAGTAGAACACAGTTTTTGATTGTGTGAATGACCTCATATTCACTGATCACTGATTCACTGGTAAGGAGAGCTGAATGAGTGGGCCTGCCCATATGATTACTACAGTCGTCTCAAAGTGTTTATTCTTCATCACAAGCTGACTGCTAGAACTCGCAGTGAAAACTTTCATGAAATAATCCAGCTCTGGAAATCTATCTTAGTTAGCCTGCCTTTGCATGGTGGAGATGGCAGGAAGAAGGGCATCAAGAAGTACTTTCAATGACAAACACTCAGCAACCATATAAAAACCCTTGTCAGCTCTGTTTTCTTTGCTATTTAAAAACAATAAAAATAACAGAATAAAAATTGCCTCTGTATACAAAGCAGAATCGGATCTCCAATACTCGGCTTACAGGGAACAGAAAGAAATTACCCTAAAGAGTTTATGAGGTATATGAACTCCTGTTTGGCTTTAGCTCAGCTAAAGAGAACTTGTTGTTGGCTTCTCACTTCACCCTGCTTCTTTTTATTAAGCATCATTTATAAAGGCATACTTCAGGGTAGCTGAGTGCTTGAGTACAAGCACATACAAGACAGCTGAAAAATGCCTGAAGTGCTTCCTCTGTCTTAAAGTGTTGCATTAAGATAATACTTTGGATATGAGAATCCTAGGTCAGTTTATTATCCCCGGGGTGTTAACTGCTTATACAGTTCCCCAGCCAATTACTGATAACAACAGAGTTTTGTCTTTGTTTGACATGTATCTCCAGGCCTTTCTCTTTAGTCCAGAAGTAACAGAAGCTTGCTCTCTCACGCACACAGACACACACACAAACACTCACTTTTTAGGGCCTTTGTTACATTCTTCACAAAACACCACTAAACGTGCCACTGGCATGCCACCAGCCTCTATTTAGGCATTTGAGGCAGAGTAAGCTGTTGAGTTAGCTGGCAGTCTCCTCCAGCTTTGGGAAGAGAAAATGAGTTTGTAGACAAACTCTGGTCAAAAGCTGACTGCAACCAAGCCAATTCAAATGCAAGCCAATTCAATTTAATTTCAGGCCTTTGGGGAACTTTCACCAGGCATTAAAAATCTGAGCATCCAACAACACCCAAACAAAAATGCTATTACGTGCTCCTCATGTTACTCAGGGCAATCTTTTACAGGGGCAGTTTCCTTGTGCAGAGGGAGCACTGGAGACAGGTGAGGTTTTTGTAAGATGTGCTTATTTACAAATATGCAGGTTGAGCAGTTGGGGAGCAAGCAGGATCAGTTTCCCACCATTAACAGCACACACTTATAGCTCCTCAAGACTTTTTCTTGACAGTCAGGTCCAGGAGTTTGCCCATTGAGATCATCAGGAGAGGTCCATCTGCAGTTGCCACCAGCTTGTTTGGCGGCTTCTCGGGAACAGGCCTACTCTGCTGCTGCCCCGGAGTTTTGGAATGTGCTCCCTGCTGAAATAAGAGTCTCCCCATTTCTGACATTAAAAAAAAAAAGCTTTAAAGACACATCTGTTCACCCAGGCTTTTAATTAAACACTGTTCAAAAGTTTTAACATTGTTTTAAAATTTTAAAGTGTTGTGATGTTTTAACTCTTTCTGCTGTCATTTATTTTAATTAATGTTTCAATTTTTTCTGTTGTCATTTATTTTGTTTTGTTGTAAACCACCCAGAGAGGTATGTTTTGGGTGGTATAAAAATATGTTAAATAATAAATAAATTCACTCTCAAGCTGTCCCAATAAAGCATATCACCTTATATCCATTTTCCTCACTGTTCCAACTTAATTTGTTTAATCATTAACATAATTAATTATGTTCGCTAGGGCTGTGTGACACTTTGGACCAATATTTGAAACTGAACCAAAGTGTGATGCTTCAGTCAGATCAGCCCAACTGGATCCGAACTGAATCATGGGTCCAATCCAATCCAAGTTAGTTTCAGCTGAATATTTTAATTGTGTCATTTTTATAGTCTTGTTTTTAATTTTTGTGTAAACCACCTTGGGATTGTTTGAAAGGTGGTATACAAATTTAACAATCAATCAATCAATGGGTCAAATCATGCCTGCTTCACTTGGGACTACTTTGACCTCTCTGACATCTTCCCTCAGTTGCTTTGGACACAGATATAGTGATGTGGTTTCTGTTTGAAAAGGATTGCCAGAAGAGAGATTATTTCCTCTTATTGCCATTCTGAGGAAGTCACAAGGTTTTTTGGGAATCATAGTCTTTTCAGACTGCAGCAAAGGCTGGTACTGCATAGAACTTTTGCTCCATGAAAGATGGGAACATAGGAAGCTGCCTTTTACCATTTTAGATCATTGGTCCATCTAGAAGGACAGGAAATAGAGGGCAGGTATAAATTGACAGTTCTCAAAATGGAGGGAAGTAAGAAGTGGGGTCCCCCAGGGATCTGTACTGGGACTGGTGCTTTTTAATTCATTCATAAATTATCTAGAAGTTGGGGTAAGCAGTAAGGTGGCTAGATATGCAGAAGACACCAAACTATTTAGGGTAGTGAAATCCAAAAAACAATTGTGAGGAGCTCCAAAAGCTCCCCTGCTAACTTGGCAAAAGAAGCACCTTTTAATGTGGTGACTCTCTTTATTTAGCAGGGGGAGAGTAACTGGCCCTATCCACCCCCAGCACAGTACCTCCAGTGACTGTAGCTGGTGTCTATCTTATGTTTCTTTTTAGATTCTGAGCCCTTTGGGGACAGGGATCCATCTTATTATCTATCATTTCTCTGTGTAAACCGCCCTGAGCCATCTTTGGAAGGGCGGTATAGAAATTGAATAAAATAATAATAATAATAATAATAATAATGATGATGATGATGATGCACTGAAAATGAAAATGAAGATGCACTGAAAATGATCAATAATGAGAAACTATTAAAAACCAATGAAACAAAGCAGGCCTACAAGAAAGAACAAGTCAAGAACTGAGCAGAAAAATGGAAAAATAAGCCCCTGCATGGTCAATATTTGCACAATATAACTGGAAAATCAGACATCACCAAGACCTGGCAATGTCTTAAGAATGGCAACTTGAAGAAAGAAACAGAGGGTTTAATCCTGGCTGAACAAGAACAGGCACTAAGAACAAATGCAATAAGAGCAAACGTAGAAAAATCAACAACAAACAGCAAGTGCTGCCTTTGTAAAGAAGCAGATAAAACCATGGACCACCTAATCAGCTGTAGTAAAAAGGTTGCACAGACTGACTACAAACAAAGGCATGACAAGGTAGCAAGGATGATACACTGGAACACCTGCAAAAACTACAAGCTACCTGTAGCCCAAAAATGGTGGGTCCATACAATTGAAAAAGTTGTAGAAAACGAAGATGCAAAAATATTATGGGGCTTCCAACTACAAACAGACAAACATCTGCCACACAATACACCAGATACAACTGTCGTCGAGAAGAAAGAAAAACAAGTTCAAATAACTGACATAGCAGTACCAGGGAATAGCAGAATAGAAGAAAAAGAAATAGAAAAAAATCACAAAACCACTGGTGGCGCAGTGGTAAAACTGCCGCCCTGTAACCAGAAGGTTACAAGTTCGATCCTGACCAGGGGCTCAAGGTTGACTCAGCCTTCCATCCTTCCGAGGTCGGTAAAATGAGTACCCAGAATGTTGGGGGCAATATGCTAAATCATTGTAAACCGCTTAGAGAGCTTCGGCTATAGAGCGGTATATAAATGTAAGTGCCATTGCCATTGCCATTGCCATTGCCAAAACACAAAGATCTACAAATTGAAATTGAAAGGCTGTGGCAGAAAAAGACCAAAATAATCCCAGTGGTAATTGGCGCCCTAGGTGCAATTCCAAAACAACTTGAAGAGCACCTCAATACCATAGGGGCCACAGAAATCACCATCAGCCAATTACAAAAAAGCAAATTTACTGGGAACAGAATATATTTTAACTATATTCTGCGACGATATCTATAACAACAGCAACAACATTGATAATAAAATTCAGTCATCCCAGGTCCTTGGGAAGGACTCGATGTCTGGATAAAACAAACCAGTCAATAACACCTGTCTGTATAAATAAATAAATAATAATATCTCTCCAAACTGAGGGAGTGGGCAACAAAATGGCAAATGAAGTTCAATGTTGGCAAGTGTAAAGTGATGCGTATTGTGGCAAAAAACACCAACTTCACATATACGTTGACAGGATCTGAGCTCTCAGTGACTGACTAGGAGAGGGATCTTCGGGTCGTGGTGGACAGCCCACTGAAAGTGACAACTCAGTGTGTGGCAGCTGTGAAAAAGGCCAGTTCCATGCTTGGAATCACTAGGAAAGGAACTGAAAATAAAACTGCTAATATTATAATGCCTTTATACAATTCTATGGTGTGGCCACATATGGAATACTCTGTGAAGCTCTGGTCAACATACCTTAAGAAGGACATTGTACGCGGTGGCCAGGTTGGTCTCTGGGTCATCTCGGAGAGACCACATCACTCCTTTGTTGATAGAGTTACACTGGCTGCCAATAGGTTTCAGGCAAAATACAAAGTGCTAGTCATAACTTATAAAGCCCTAAATGGTTTAGATCCTTGATATCTAAGACAGCGTCTTCTTCATTATGAGCCCCACTGCCCATTGAGGTTGTCCAGAGAGATCCGTCTCCAGTTGCCGCCAGCTCGCCTGGTGGCCACACAGGGACGGGCTTTCTCGGTTGCTGCCCCAAGACTGTGGAATGCACTCCCCACTGAGATACGATCCTCCCCATCTCTGACAATTTTTAGACAGCGTTTGAAAACCCACCTCTTCACCCAAGCTTTTTCTGTTCTTTAAAATTTTAAGGTTTTAATTCGTGGTTGATTTTAAATTGTTAAATTGTTTTAAGTTTTTGTATATATTTTAACTTGTTTTATACTATTGTTAATAGCCCAGAGACGAAAGTTTGAGGCGGTGTACAAATGTAATAAATAAATAAAATAAATAAAAATACATTGTAGAATTATAGAAAGTGCAGAAGAGGGCAACCAAGATGATCAGGGGCCTAGAACACATTACTTAAGAGGCAAGGCTACAATACCTGTGGGCTTTTAGTTTAGAAAAAAGACGACTGCAGGGAAACATGATAAAGGTCTATAAAATCATGCATGGTATGGATAAAATTGATAGAGAGAAATATTTCTCCCTATTGCATGGGTTCATCCCATGAAACTGATTGCCAAGAAGTTAAGGACGGAAAAAAAGGAAGTACTTTTTCACACAATGCATAATTAACCTACGGAATTCTCTGCCACAAGATGTGCTGACAGCCACCAACCTGGATAACTTTAAGAGGGGTTTAGTTAAATTCATAGAGGATATATCTATCAATGGCTACTAGTTTGAGGGCTATAGGTCAGCCTCAGAGGAAAAATGCCTCAGTATTGTCTAAACTGACTGGCAGTGGTTCTCCAAGGTTACAGGCAGAAGTCTCTCCTAGCCTACCTGGAGATGCCAGGGAGTGAACCTGGGACCTTTTGGATACAAGCATGTAGATACTTTCCCACTGAGCTATGATCTCATCCCCTAAGGTGATTCTCACATGTAGCCTTATATGCAAATGCAAACAAAGGTGGGCCCTGCTTAGCAAAGGGGACAATTCATGCTTGCTACTACAAGACCAGCTCTCCTCTGTGCTATTAACACCATGCCAGAAGCCCATCAGTTATATTAATGATTTAAAAACTATTTTACCATCGACACAAATCACAGATACTGAAGTAAAAGATTTACTTGTCAAAGAAGCACTCTTGGGGCAGTAAAACTCTAACTATCTGATATACAGTTGCAGCAATTTCCACAGTGAGGTACACTGAAACATTATTCAGAAGCCATTTCAAATACAGAGCCCTGCAGAGTACAAACTGAAAAGCAGAAGCTGTATAAAGAAACCCATTTAGGGTTTAGTAGCAGGGGGAGCGGGTATTAAAACTGTGTTCTCCTCTATTTAAACCTCCCCTCCCACTTTAAGTTTTAAACAGAAACATTATTTAAACTGCTTTAGTGGCTAATTCAGTTCAGATCTTGAACCCATGCTAAGGTTGAGCTGCATTGCACTTTTTGTACTTCTTGTGGGGGAAATAATAAGGGACCTTTTGTTGAACGGAAAATGAATAGCACTCAGTTCCTTCTTAGCAAATGAATACATATTCTAGCAATAACAATTTTATATGAAAGACAAAATGTGATGGATGGGAGGCTGAGTGGCTACCATTGAGTTACAGCCATTTGTACTACCTTTCAAAAGCTCCATAATAACATGGTAACAATGTTGGTTTTTGTTATTAACCAGTAAAGACACTAGTACTTCCTAAGAAAGTGCGAGAGCTGCTAATTAAACAGCTGCAGGCCAATGAAAATCCAGTTCCCCCTCAGAATGTACAATCGCTTTGTTACTTAAACCAGGGCCACAAGCTTGTCTTTATCTGAAGTCACCAGTCGCTAGCTTGTGTGGTCAACTAAGGTATCAGTCACATAAGCTCTTTCAGCTCATGTAAGCGCTTTCAGTCATTGAAAAGCAGTCCGCCCATGTCCAGTTTCAGCCCTAGCAACATGCCTAGGAGGAAGCTTTTGTGAGTGCTGCCAGGCATATGCTGGTACCAGTCACTATGGTCAGTGTTTGATGGCAACCCATGCCAGGGGAAGGAAAGTGTGACTAAGACCCTAGTCGTGTCCATCTGCGAAACTTTATTACAGATTTTATTGAGTATTAATAACGGTTTCTATAAGGGTTAGTTTGAACCTGTATATGACTGCAGCCCTCTCTAAAAGCGGAACTGCATTGTAAGACAGTGGGCCAGTTCAGATGAACTTCAGCCCACCACCACTCCTACATGCAATAACTCTGGGGTCATAGTGTGAATATGCCCACTCCTAGGTCACTCAAGGATGTGCCAACATGATCATGGCACATCCTTTAATTGTGTGAGGGGGGTGGTAACCTGAATCACTCCTCTACATATGCTAGAAACCCCTGGCGTGTGTAAAGAGGTGCTTCAGATTATCACCCTGAACGTGCAATTAAAGGATTTGTTCTGACTGTGTGTCAGCAGGTTCTTGAGTGACATAGGGGTGGAAGCATTCACACCATGGCCCCACCATTATCACTTGTAGGAATGGTGGCAGGTTGAGAGTCATCTGAACTGGCACTGTGTTTCCCAGCCTTTTTTTTTTTGGCCTTTTTTTTGCACATTAATAGACACACAGAAAAACTGGGGCACACTGGCCCCCAACACATATTATTTCCCCCTACTTTTGCAGTGGCAAAGCCACCACACAGTTTTTATTTATTTATTATGCACCCGGAGGGACAGGTCCTTTCAGGTGCATTACAGGGAGTGTTATCTCCGAAGGTGGGGAGTCTAATTTCCTCACTTGTGAAGATGATTTGCTCCTTTATGCACCTGCAGGCATCACATTATGGGGTGAGTCACATGCAAAGGCAGAAAGTTTCAACTACTCACTTTGGAGCTGACTCAGAGTGAGTCAGCATGGCACACTAGCCAGTATCCTGTAGCACATTAGTGTGCCACAGCACACCAGTTGGGAAATGCTGTCATTCGTATAAGAAAACCAAGATGGCTGCTGAAAAACAGCAGCTTGGTATTGAGGTCCGTCCCCCCACCCCTGTAATGTGTACTACAACTTATCCCATGTCCTGATGTAATTAGGTTGAGTGCTTTCCCATCTCTGTTTCCCACTGAGGTAAGTTGTACTATATATTACAGTACTATATATTACAGAGGGGTGGGGTAGAACTTGACACAAGGCTGCCATTTTTAGCAGCAGCACTTTGTTTCTTACAAGTGTCACCTCACCTTTGGTAATACACTTAAGATGGCGCAGCAGGGAAACAATCTGCCTAGAGAGCAGGAGGCTGTTGGTTCAAATCCCCACTGGTATGTTTCCCAGAATATGAGAAACTCCTATATTGGGCAGCAGCGATATAGGAAGGTGCTGAAAGACATCATCTCACACTGCGCGGGAGATGGCAATGGTAAACCCCTCCTGTATTCTACCACATGGCTCTGTGGTCGCCAGGAGTCGACACCGACATGACGGCACAACCTTTCCTTTCCTTTCCTTTCCTTTCCTTTCCTTTCCACTAAGCTAGGCTAGGGAAACTGAGAAGGTTGATTCTAAATGCATGACACAGAAATATATTACACTGAAAACAATAGATTTAGGAACAAGAACAATCTGTTTTTACCAGCAAATTGCAAGTTCAGAGTCAAGCACGCAGACAGAATTACTATATTTACCTGAATCCAAGGCTAGGGTTTTCCCAAGTTCTTTGATATTAGAAATGATGAAGTTGTCTTAAATTCAGAATCCTGCTCCTTTTGAGTAACTGCAGGTACAATTTATAACCCCCTTTTTAAAGGGGGTCATCTTAAATTCAGAGTCCTCTCAAGTTTGAGTAAATACTGTAGAAAATTGTTTTGGTGCATATTATTTTCTACCCCAAAACACCACCTTTCGACTCAAAATAAGAAAAAATAATTAAAAGCCTATTTACATGAGACACTATGCGTAGATGATAGAATGGTCTACAAATAACCTTATGAGAAGTAACAGAATCCTACAAGCCACTGGGATGGGGGGAAAAATTAAACATCAAAAGATACTACAATGTGTGTGAATCTGATCCCATAATCACCTCAGCAAGGGGTACATTTGATGACATCCAAAATATGAATGCAGACATGCATGTATGTACAATTTAACATTTCTATACCTGTAAGTGACCCCTAACAACAACTGGAAAATGTAACACTTCCCCTGGATAAAATAAATGGAACAAATTCATATTTTATAAAGTGTTCATTCTCCTACATTGCACATTTCCTTCATAGCAGAATTTGGATTTGGCATTGATAACAGTGCCACTGATTCATTTAATATATGTTATTTTCCAAAGAGGGTGTTTTGTTTTGTTTTGTTTTGTTTTGTTTTGTTTTGTTTTGTTGGCTGATTTCTAGAGAGATCGGAAAGAACCTTCACAGCCACAGCCACAAGCCACAGCCAGAGCCACAAATGAGGCACAGTAACTGCTACAGAATTTAGCTCATGAATCTTTATGCCCATGTTGCAGAGAAACATGCTGGTGGAAATCTGTTTAGGTTGGCATGTTAGATTCAGGAAATATTTAAGCTGGAGAACGTGGGAGGGAAGAGTCTGGTTAGTAAATCTTATTATTTATAGAACTAGATTTTGCAAATATGAATAAAAGCTGAAACTCAAGAAATACTGTAGAGCATGTGTGGTGAAATGGCTTGTATACACCCAGTTTTGCATGGTGAGGGAAATTCCAGTCGGGTTGAAGTTTCTAGACTTTAACAAATAAGGTTTTCCTTTTTAATCTGTCCTTTCCCTCTCATTAACCAAGCAAACATAGCAGCTGCTTCCACTAGCAACGAGAAGATAGTGGTATTGATAGTTAAATGTCCTTGCGCTTTTAACAACCTCTGAGGCCTGGCAATCTCCCTTTCCTGTTTAGGATTCCTCCCCTGGGATAACCTGCCTATGTGAAGTTCCAGCTCTTAGAAGTTTCACTTAGCTAAAGCAACTGCAAAACAGAAAGGTTTTCTCTCCCTTCCTTTTTCTCTAGGGTAATGTGGTAGATGGGTGGGGCACACACCTTTTGAGTGGGTCACAGTACCCAGCATAGGCTGCTGGAGAAATGGTCACCTTGTGTCATTCGCTAGAAATGGCTTTAGGTACTCCTTTCCCACACGGTAAGTACTCAGTACATAGTAAGTACTTTGGCTTGTGGTCCAATACTCTGCGGCATAGCGAGATTGAAGGCACCTCAGGTGCATACTCTGGAGTGCCCTGCTGGCTCCTCACACACCGCTTTGAGCCCTCCCCCACCCATTTGCTTGTTGCTTTGCTCCCCTTGCCGCCCCTTCACTCACCCACCACTTTACTCCCCCACTGCTGCCTCCCCCACCCAGCAATGGCAGAGGCATGCCTGCTTTCCACCAGCTCCAGCCCCTGCGCTCCAACCCAGTCTGTGGCTGGGCCTGGGAAGTGGCAGCGAGCAGCAGGAGTGCTGTGTGCCATGCTGGGGATGGGCTGGCCAGCAGGGGAGGGAATGTCGGAGGAGGTGAGTGAGGCAGCTTCTATCAGGGCGAGGTGGCTCTGGGAGGCAAGGTGGCACAGGTTCTTCGGACCCATCTGTCCTATTGTAGCTCCACCCCTGCCACCACTGATGTTCTTAAAGCCTCCATGCTCTTCACTCCTAACTAGGCAGCATTGGCTCGCGAACTCTACTTCTCTACCTGCTAATCTGGTGTCTTGTGAAAATGAACATCTGATAAGTTGGGTGATGTTCTCTTGCCATTCTCTCCCTCATCTTCACAGGCATACTTAGAACTCAGAAAAGCTCACTGATCTAGTGAAGTTCATGCCCATAAAAGCGGGCTTTTAGACACTGTTGAATGTGCAGGCAAGTTTTGCCTGAGCTTCAAGTATTCTGCATACAGAATGTGCAGTAGGGTTGTGTGAAGCATTACCAGTTTCATTCAGGGGCTGCCTCAGTGCTTCACAGGGCCCCGATTTGATTCGGTGCTTGGTGGTGGCTTTGCTTCACTTTGGCCTAATTCAAAGCAGTCAATAACACAAAGGGGGAATGGAAAGGATAAGGACCACGTTGGCCTGTGTCTGATTTCTGGGGTTATGTTTTGTGCTTTATACATCACTGATAACATTAAGGCATTAGGTTTTTAAAAATGTATAAAGGGATCGAGAGTGGATCAAAGGGTTTTCACTGCTGTCAGATTAATCCTGTTGCTTGAAGGTTTTCTTCTGGACTATGCAAGATAAGTCGCACCATAAATCACAACAAACATATCATGAAAATGAGTGGAGCTTTCTTATTGGAGGGATAACAGCTCCCTTTGTAACAGCCCAAGATGGGAGGGCTGGGCATCAGAGAACGCCCAGCAAAGGAAGTAAAGACGTTGCTTTTATTATTGAAAAACAGATGTGTTGCTCACCAGAGCATTTGGACAGAACCTGTCCTACTACATATATGTTTACCGCATGCTTCAAAATTAAACTCTTTTTCAGCTATACTTAGTTAAGTTCACGCTAAAATGATTATTGAAAAAAGCATTAATGCAAATTGTGGCATTCATGAATACTCTGCAGATCAGTTGCCCAGTTATCTTCCTAAACTGGATGTAGTGAGTCTTTCCAATCTTTAAAACTAAAAATAAAAAACTTGCCCTCTTCACAATATATTTAAGAATAGCTTATAACCTCATAAGCTGAAGAGTAACCCTTTCTGAGATAACAAATGAATTACTTTCTTTATAAAAGCACCCCCCCCCAAAAAAAACCCCAAACCCACCCTTTACTACATATTCTATTAATCCCAATGCTTCACGTTTTTGTCAAGACTTTATGAAAGGGGACATTTGTGTCACTAAAAGTAATTATTTTTGTGCTTCTAAGTAGACTCACTACATCCAGGTATTTGAAAAAGCCTAGGCTTATGAAGGGAAAGTTTTCTGGGATTATATTCTCATTATAGAATGATTAGAAACTGTTTTACCTTAAGCCCAACATCACAGAGCTTCATGCTTCTGAATATATTTCACCACACAAAAATGTCTCATCCACAGTAATAACAATTCTTTGACTGCACAAGTCTAATGTGACAATCTGTAATATTCACAAGCAACAGATTTGTGTCAAACTCCACTCCAATGTCTTTGAACAGATCTTGCGAATGAAACCGTAGTAGTGGGGGGAGGGATTCTGAATTACAATTTTACATTTGCCATTCGCTCTATGTGGGACTGTACATGAAGACTGATCCAAAAAGTCAAACAGCATAGAATGTGGCTGCCAGGTGGTTCTTGGGCGTCAAGGGGCATAACCATGTTACACTTTGTGGTATCATCTACAATGCCTATAATGCCCTATGCAGCCTGTGGCCTCATTCTTGAAGGATTACCTCTCCCCACATGAGTGTGCCCACCCCTGAGTTAATAAAGGGGGGACAGTTCTGTTCCGTTACCACTGGAGGTTTTGGTTGGCAGTGATGGGTGAGAGGCACCCAACCTGTGGAACTCCCTCTCATTTCTACCTCACCCTTCCTGCAGGGAGTTCAGGGAAACAGACATTATTCTTCCCAGCCTCATTTTCTCCTCCTAGCATACCTGTGAGGCATGTTAGGCTGAATTGCCTTGCCCATGCCCAGTGAGCTTCATGGCTGAGTAAGGACTTGAAGCTGGGTCTCTTTTCTCCTAGTCTGCCATTAGCCCTGTTTAGGCGTTCAAAAGAATACTGCTGAACATGATTACAGCTGCCTAAAGAGAGTTAGAAGTCCTGCACCCGTCTGTCAGTCATCTCCCTCCACTCACTGCTCATGGAACAAGCAGCATTTGTGTGAAGAGGGAAGCCCTGTAATCATGATGACAGGCGCTTCCATGATTAGCCACAGGGGCGTAGCAAGGTTGGAGTGGGCCCAGAGACGAGATTTAAAAATCCCCCCCCCCAAGTCCAGGGCCTCCACACACCCCAGGCCCCCAAGGATTTAAAGTCTGATATTTCAAAATAAGTATGCTGCCTGGAAATACATTTCACTGAATACACACACGCACACTTCACAATATATAGTGATAGACATTGAGTACTATATATTTGTGCTACTTTTAATGCCTAGAACACACTAGAAACACTAATTATTAAAATGGCCTCCTCGCTGCAGTTTAGCAGGGGAGACTTTCAACCATGGAGTGTGAGCCTAGGTATGTTTTCTCAGAATTCTGAACAAATTCAGTAAAGTTTGATTCCAAGAGGTTTTTCACACGGGGCTTTTAAAGCCCTTTAACACACATCTCCTCTGGAATGGAGGAGCTGCATTCACATGTTGGCCAGATTTACCCTGAAGTCCCTGCGAGTTATTGGGGAGCAGTTCACACACAAGAAAAATAAAATAAAATAAAAGCACAACACATGCTTCACAGTTCTCACTCAGACCTCCTGGGTTGCAAAACAACTTGAACACAAGTACATTTATAAATGAATGAATGAATGAATAAAATAAATATAATATTGTTTGTTCCAGAAGTTTTTATAATTTTCTGCCATGAAACAAGCCACTTATAGGACTTTTTAGATAGTTTTTTTAAAGCCAGAAAAATTTCCAAGCTCTTTAAAATTAAATATTCAGAGACTTCTCAGTCTCCCCCACCCCATCAAAGCCCTATGGCAAGCAGATCCCTATATATCGGGGGAGGGGGTTAACCACAAAAAGGAGTTCACATTCTACCTGGCAAATGCTGGGCTGCGCTGGCTAGGCTGGGCAGGGGGTCTGCTGCAGAGAACTGTAGGGGCCACTCTGCCTGCCTGCCTCCTTGCTTGCTTGCTTGCTTGCTTGGGGCCTGCAGGCCTACTCCAGTTCAGGCTTCACTGAGGCCTCCCTGGAAGCCCTGCCCACCCACCGATCAGCAGATGGGTGAGGAGAAGGAGCTCCTAGCAGCTTGTCTGCTGCTTCCATTGCCGGCCAGGAGGACAAGCAGGAGAGAGGGCAAACAAGGCAAGTGACTGAGGGGCCTTGGGGCTGGGCAGGGGGCAATGAGGAGTCATGTGAGGTGTCTCTGGGGGGCCCCTCCAGGCACTGGGGCCCCCAGACACCTGTCTCCCCTTGCCTAATGGTAGTTCTGCCCATGATTAGCCACTTGGTGTGCCCCAAGCTGCTAATCATGGAAGTGCATGCCATCATGGCTAAGATTGAAAAGATTCCCTCTTCACACAAATGCTGCCCTTTCTGTGAGCAGCAAGAGGAGGGAGATGGTTGGCATGCAGGGGTGGGACTTCTGTCCCTCTTTAGGCAGCTGTAATCATGTTCAGAAGCATTCTTTTGAATGACTGAACAGGGCTATGCTAACCATTACGTCACATGCAAATGCCAAGGTCTGACATATTTTCCTACACCTCTATCAACCACTGCAGTGCAGTTTATTGCTGCAATCTACTTATTTACTTGGTATGTACTTTTAAAAATATGTTGTTAGTTATTTAAATATTTGTGATGGCAGCAGTACTCATCTGATGGCACTGTCTAAAAGGAGCAGACCTGCTCTCTGAGGGCAGAGCTAGAATCAGTGGGCTGAAACTACAAGGAAGCAGATTTAGGCTAAGCATCATAAATAATTCCGTAACTGCAAGAGCCATTCAATAGTGGAACAGTGTGTCTCGTACATTATCAATTCTAGCCACATTCACATATAACACAAAACCAGAGTTGAAGGGGCTAGAGGCTGTGAAACCTGGATGTCTGAATGCAGGACACCCCCCTCTAAACTCTGGTTTCACTCTTTTGGTTCTGCCCTTGAAGAGTTTCCGCTCTTCAAACTCCAGTTTAAATCCTTGGGTTGTAGTGAGTTTCGCCACCCCAACCCGAGGTTGAATGCACCCGGCATTACATCTAAATGAATGCACCCGGCATTACATCTACTACAGGCTGTGTTCCCTGAAACTGGAGTTGAGGGAGGAAGCTCCTCCCTCTGTCCAGCTGTGATTGGCTGTGCGGGCTGTCCTTCATGACATCTGACTGCAGGCTTTCCTGTTCCACAGGAGAGCAGGGTAGGGGTGGGGAGTGGAATCGCAGCTCCACTGGACCAGCAGCTCTGCATGTGTGAATACAGCCTCTATTTCACCGGAGACAGAGGCTAGACAGGCCTCTGCTACAGTATCTGTCTGAGATGCTGTAGCAGATTCCTTCACTCAGCAGGGGCTGGTCTAGAAGACCTCCATTCTCCCCTCCAGCTCTAAAATTCTATTATTCTATTTTTTATCTTTAGTACTATTGGGGAAAGGATAATTAACAGGCCTAATCTTAACTGCAGGTTAGTTCATTACGAAACCTGCAGACAAAAAGTCAGAGAAGCATCGTATTTACAGTCCTATAAAAGATGATGTAACCAGAAACTATCAATATCACCCTCCGCCCTCTGACAAAAAAAGTATCTTATGACTAGAAATATCATTATTTCAGAAGAACTGAAAAAAGAATTCAGGATTGCTGACTCCTCTGTAGATATAACACAAGACAATATTTATAATCCATTCCATTCCGAGGCATTCAGGAATGGGCCAAAGATAACCATTAACAACAAACAGAAATATTGAGTGTGTGCAAGGGAAAAAGAAATCATTTGATCCACCTAATGCAAGATAACCATAAGATTTATAAAGAAGTCTAAAAGAAGAGGATTGAGTATGGATTTATGCAATCCCCTTTTCCTATGATTTTTGTATATATTTATAATGCTCTTAAACAGACTCCATATTAAGCTTTTCTTTGAAAGGAAGACAGTGGATTATCATTTTCAGAGGCATTATTCAGACAATCCAGCATCCATCATCTGATGTTTTTCTCTCTGGAGGAAACTTACAGCCTGGCACCCGACTCCCATCTCCTCCCCGCCCCCCTGTAGCCCCCATCTTATTAAAGACGTGCATGTCTCAAACTCTTCCTGTGCAGTAAAATAAAATGTGAGGAAATGTGACTGACTATACAACCAATGTACAATCATAAAAACATAATTGAAAACCAGGAATATATTGCGTGTGACTATAATGCTGCTAATTTTCCACTAGCATTGTAAAAGAACAGATGCGCAGCTAACGTGCAGTATGTGGTAGAGTGGTTCATGCAATTATTACAATCTTACAATTATTCCTACACCTTTCAGTTTGCTAAATACCTGCTGCACCCACAGATTGCAGAAAAGCCTTTTCCCTAGAGCTATTTTTAAAAATCCTCATCAAGGGGCGAAATGCAGTATGTATTCTTAGGATGGGGAGAAAATTTCATTAAAATAACCACTAGAAGGCACTTAATGACATGGCAACAGTCTGTAGAATGGCTATAGTAATCCTTAACCAGTATTATTTGTAATGTTATATAGTACTGAAATAACTACATACTTTATGGATCTATCCACTCTTGACTAGGCCCTGGGATTCTACCTGTGCTGAGATCAGGGGCAGCCTTCAAGATAATCCATTCCCTTTCCTTCCTCTTCTCTGGTTCTCTTACCAAAAGTAGAATTTACTGAACTTGGGCAGTTATTTGAGCACTTATTTGAACACAGGGGCCAGGTTCAGATGTACAGGATAACCACAGTTCATTGTGGCCAGGTTTACAATTCCTAACTCCAGTTTGCACCACAGATGTTCAACAAACCACAACTAGCAAAATGGCATTTGCAAGAGAGGGGAACCCTGAGCCTGCTGTTCAGCCTCCCAACGCAATCCCAGCCAGTTCCAGGGTGGGTGGTTTACAATTGGGCAGCCACAATTAGCTATGATCTAGAAGGGGCATGCCGAGCATGATCAGGCATTTTTGGAATGCACTGAAAGTCCTTTAAATGCCCTGCATTGTCAGCGCTGCTTCAGCCAGCCATGGACCCCCCCCCCAAATAGACACCCACACCAAGAGCACCACACAAGCTCAAATTCAAGGTGGGGGGGGCAGGTTGGGGGCCTGGGAGGATGGAATCCTGCTTTCGGAGGGGAGAGAATCCCGCTGTGGGAGGGGAGGGGAAAATCTCTAAATTCACTAGAATGGGATATTGCAGATGGAGGAGGGCAAAGGATGCTGGGAAGTCTGCCCCACCTTAACCTGGCAAGATGTCACAAGGGGAGACTGGCAGAGCAGTCCAGCCAGACCCATCACAAAGCCGCTGCAAGCAGCTTGCTGCCCAGTGGACTATCACTCTCATGAGAGGGCCAGTCTACTGGGGATATGCTGTGCCTACCAAGGTGTTATGCCCACCATGGACTGTGAGCACGAGTTCGACTCGTGTTGAACCACCCATGAGTCGAGTCGAATCACCCACTTAACCACCAATGAATCCAAGGGGGACCTGCCATCATGGGGACCCCAGCTTTCTCTGTTGAAAAACAGAAAATAAATCTCCACTACCCTCCTCTCCTCCAATCCCCTGAAGCCTTGCACGCACTCCAGAGGACATACTCGCACCAAATGTGCCTTAGACTGACTGCGTGCATGACTGTGGAATGGGCCAACAGGACCGCACATTTAAACACATTTAAAAATCCTGGGTCCACTCCTTCTGTGTGCCATATGCAGATAAGCAGGTGCAGGGAATCGTACGAGACAGCACTTTCGTCTTCTCCCCCAGCTCTGGGGCAGAGGGGTTGACTGCAGGGGCCACAGGTGAGAGCACACCCTGTGCACAGGTGTGTATGGCCAGGCAAGGGGGCTCATTTCTGAGGCACCTTGGCCACCATCCTTGGGATCAAGAAAGCAGGCTCTGGGATACCCCTGTCCACCACTTCTCAACACTCAGCAACACAGCTCTACTTGGAGCACCCATGGTCTGCACTCTTGTAAGTGGGCGCTGTCCACATGGGTTTTGGTAGCCACCCTCATCACAGAGGAAGTATCACTCTAAAACATGGAGTAATTCTGATCCTGCTGGCCGTGCTCATGTGTAAGCCTGGGTTGTAAACCCTCTCACCACCCAGAGGAAGTGGCTGGGCCCCACTTCCCCACCCTTTCTTTGTAAAAAATGGAACAGATCCCACTAACCTGCCCTACCTTCCTTCCATGTAGAAAGTTTTGCATGCACCCAGAAGACATCTAAACGCTCCACATGTCATTGCCCAGATGGGAGGGGAGGGAGAGACACTGGGATGAACCTTTAAACCTAATAAAGATCCTGGGTCCCACTCCGTATGTGCACCGTATGCAGATCTGCATGCATTGGGAATCACGGGAGAGGGGAGCCCCCACTGGCCTGACACCCCATGGGGGGCCCTTGTGGAGCACTGTCAAAGGTGCACACGTACACATGGGCAGCCATGCTGCCAGGGGGCACAGTTTTGCAGGTGCCTGTCTGAGGTCTCCAAGACTAGGAGAGCAATCTCTGAGGTAGCCCTCCCTGCGGCTCACCTGCACATGGCAACCTGGCTCTATTCAGAGCCCCCTTGTCCTGACACTATCATGAGGGTGGTCAAAGGTTGAGGAAAGGGGGGTATTGCCCTCACAAATCAGTTATGCTTTGTCCAGGCTCTGCAATGGTTCTTCTCATGAGTTGTCTGGGGTGTCCCCATGGCCTTTCACTCTCCTGTCTGGCCAGTGAGCTGGTGACCAGCCTTATTCATGAGTAAGCCTGGGGGGGGGCATGAACCCCCAAAAGAGGAAGGGGGCTGGGCCCCTCCTTCCCCAGTCTTTCTGTGAAAAGAATAGAGCTAGGATGCTCTGACATCCCTGCTGGTGGGCTGCCTTTCAAAGCTTTAATGTAGCACCCTCCACCCAAAGTATGTGCATGGACCATGGAGACAGGGGGCTGTGGCATGGACCCTTACACCCATTGAAAATTTCCAGATCCGGCACAGCGTGGCGCCGTATGCAGACCTCCCAGCATGGGGATTCCCGGGAGAGGAGAGCCCTGATTCCCAGCCGACTCAGGATGGTGGGCTCAGCCTTTGGGGCAACAGGCAGTGGTGCACACCCACACATGGGCATGCAGGCTGGCAGAGCACAGGGTTTGACAGCAGCTTGGCGGCAGTCGCTGAGACCAGGACAACACTTGCCCATATGCCAATCCAAGCAGATTTTCTACATAGAGCATCCTCCCTCACTCCCCTTAGTCTGCCACAAGAGGGGGGGTATGTGGGATAATGGGGCCCTGTGCAGCAGACATTGAGAGTACCACCTCGTGGAACTAGAGTACCATTTGATAAATTTTGCACTAGTGCCCAAAGATGGTTCTAAGCAAGACTTAGGGAGCAAATATCCCCACCCAGGGAAGGGGCCCCCTCCCCACCCTTTCTATGTAAGCCCCCCTCTCCCACACACACACTTCCTGGATAGCCTGGCAACTCCATAGCTGCACGGCTGACAGGAGGGGTGTGGCTGGTTTTCTGAGAGGCTGCCAGAGAGAAGTGATGAAAGCATGGAGCAGCCACTTCCTTGGGCAGGTTTGTGCTGATGCCTCTATGATTGTGGTCTGTAAATGGGCTCAGAACCATGGTTATAGCCGAGTCAGCAGTTGGGTGTAACGCTTTGGTGGGAAAACCACAGTTGTTGGTGGCGAAGCTTAGAGAAAACATAAGGTTTCAACTGCAGTTTGGCAAGGCAAAATGGAGTTAGCAATCAGCCCGTAATCACAGTTTTACAGGCTCCAGTGTACTGCAGTTACAATCTCGGCTAGCTATAACTGCCGTTATTCTGTACATCTGAACCTGGCCAGAATTTTTCAGTGTATTTGCTACCTTCTTTCCATCTTAAGACAACCATGGGAGGAGCTCATGCAAGCCAGAAGCTTCCTCCAGGGCAAATAATGTGAGCAAGCCCCCTACCCTGAACAAGATCCCAGTGCCGAGGGGCTAATTCACATGTTCATCAGCCCAGCTCAATTTCTGCAGTATCTATCCACTTATTGTATACACATATTCCAAAGGTATGTTTTGTTACATAGCCTGAATGGTTATAACCACAAACATCCTGCCAGGACTGAACAAAGCTTTAGTCCTGAGGATCATCACAAACCACTGTTGATGCTAAGAATGTGCACGGAATGGATTTTACATTCTGTTCTGAGTTTGGAACGGAATGCAAAATCCTTGGGATGGTCCATCCACTGGAACAACCCATCAAGCCAGTTGTTCCAACAAAACAACCCCGTTCCGACTCAGAATATTACAAGCACCATTTTGGACTCCAAAAGGGCACTCTTCTGGCCTCTTCACATGTGCAGCAGACATTTGGGTGGTGGTGCTGACCACACAAATGGCTGCCATGCATGCACAGAGGCCAGAAGAGCACCATTTTGGCATCCAGAATGGTGCTTGGAACATTCCAAGTGTTCTGAGTCAGAACGGGTTCATTCCATTCCAAGTTTGGAACAGGCCCTTCATTTGAAGGATGTTCTGTTCCAAGCTCGGAACACTTGAAATGGCCCAGTTCTCAGTCAGAATGTTCCGACCGCAAACCATTCTGCACATCCTTAATTGATACAATGTCAAGTTTGAGTCCTGCATGGAAAGCAAGTGGTATTTAAAGTGAAGTGAGGTAGAATAAAGAACTTGGTTATGAATGGCAAACAGCAGCATTGTTTCAGTATATGCTTATACAGAGTTTGTATGAAAGCATTCCTGGAAAAGCCAGACCCTTTCTGTTATACTCAGCTTCAAGTAAGGTTCATCTAAAAAATACAATGTTTTCTACTACTGCTGCTACTACTATTTATGCACTGCTTTTCAAAGAAACATTGCAAAGCAGTTTATGTAGGAAAATAGAGGAGGAGGAGGAGGAGGAGGAGGAGGAGGAGGAGGAAGTTCATTGTCCCCAAAGGGCTCACAATCTAAAAGAAACACACCAGCAACAGCCATTGGAGGGATGCTGTGCTGCACTGCAGGTGAATAGGGCCAGTTGTACTCCTGCTAAATATGAAGATAATCACCATGTCCCTGCTTTGCTACTGCAAATTACCAGCAAAGACAACCATGGATATCAGTTAAAAGGCTTGTCGATTTTGAAGGCAGATATGTGTTGCTTACACAAAAATCATTGAATATGTTAATAATTAACATATTCAATAAAATATTTGTGTAAGCAACACATACAGCTGATTAAGATTTATTGGGCAATTCATATTCATAACATTGAATAGCAGAGATTAATCCCTCCCCCCCCAACAGCCCTGCACAAAGCTTGTTAACGTTGATGCTGTCAGCTGACAACATAATTCAATGGATTCTCACATCCACTGAATCCATTCTCTCATCCATTGAATCAACATGTCTTTCCTACTTTTGGAGAAAAAGTTTATTTTACTATCTTGAATTCATCATTCTGGTCTGCATGATGGATTTAAGGCAAAAGACTAAACAGTAATTTAAATGAATTTACAATACTTAAGTAAACAATACAATACAATATCTTAATGTTCTAGAAATAAGCAATGTATTCATGCTGCTGCTGTTCGTATTAAATACTGACAATCAGTGGTTCTTCCAATACTTACATGCAGGTAAGTTCTATTGAAAGTAATAGGATTCACCCATGTGCCACTGTGCACAGGGCTGCAGCAGCACATGTCAGAGAGCCAAAGTAGCAATATGGGCTTCGTGGAGAAAATCACTCAACACAACCAGAGCTGCATTTATGAGAGGAGGGTTATTTCTCTGTTGCCTCATTTTATATCCACCAACATCTCATAGACAAAAATAACAACATACTTGAAACACTTGTGTGTCAAACGCAGTTTGACTGTTGAATCAGTGGTGATGGTGGTGATGGTGGTGGTGGTGGACTTTCAAAGATCTCTCCTAACCCAGGCATTCTGTACCCCCTGAAAATATATCCTTGAGGGTCACGCATCCTAAGTAAGGGTTAAAAAGCTTACAATAGGGAGAAAAGAATGATGTGAACAGTAATGAACTCATAACACACAGGGTGGCATCAATGGTTGTGTGGAACCTCAGTCGAAACTGAGCTCAGGAGTGTGTGCTCTCTACTCCCATCCCCATTTGAGGCCCTAAATCCTTTCTAGAGTAGAATATTCTGAGAATGGTGAGTTCGGACATTGTGACCAGTCTTGGCTTATCCTAACCTATTTACCTCATCAAACCCAAGATCTGAACCCAAGGGTTGAAGTAAGACTCAGATCTCAGGTTCCCTGAAGCAAATAGATTAGGACAAACTGACCTTCGGGGTTGGAAGACAGGAGTGTGTCCCAGGGCTGAGACTTAACCAAGGTTCTGTGCAACATCTGAAGCCGCCCACAGGGACTTGATGCTTCCAATTGTTCCATTATCCAATTGCTCTTATGGTCATTACAGTTTTATTCCTATCAATGTGAAACTTTTTTTAAAAAAAAAGCCTTCTCCACTGTCCTGACCTTTGTGACTACAGAAACTAAAGATGCTCCTTATCTTTGGAGGCAAGTTCTTAAGGATTTTAAAGATAGTCATCAAGTTGTCAAGTTCATCTTTCATGTGCTGTTCTGTTCTAAGCATTCTCACATCTTTCAGCTTCATATGAAAGGCTTCCCAAATCCTTTGTCATCTTTGTTACCCTCTGAATCTGAGAGTTATAATTCCCCAAGAAAGAACTGAACAAAGAGTAAAACCAACGTTTAATTAGGAAAAGGTCAGGCCAAAAGCAAGCAGTGACCGAGGAAGTCTGAGGAGGCTTTGAGTTGCTTTGCTCCTGTTCAAAGTTTATTTTGTCCAAAAGTGTAAGCTCTAAGAAAATGTGCTTGCCTGGGGAGTTGGACCAGCTTTCAGATTCTTGCAGTAACTCTTTGGCAACTTACAGAAGGCCATGGATTCAAATCCTATTCCCTAAAGATATCTGCAGTAAATCATTGATATTCTCTACCCCAAGTATAGGAAGAGTTAGAAGACATCCTTGATCTCATCCAACACAAATATGTCATCATGGACTGCATTATAAAGTGATAAATTCTAAAATGGTTGAATGATTATTCTAGCATAGCATCAATTAGTTCAGGTTTTGCAAAGAAAATTAATGTATTTTGGTTTTGCAAAGAAAACTAATGTATTTGATTTCCATGTAGATCTAATGAGGGTGAAAATCTCGGTGACAACTTAAAAAAAAAATCTCCCTAAAGGATAGTCTCACACACAACCCTGCACACTGAAAACCAAAGCTAGAAAGCAAAAATCTGAAATCAGAATTAATTGACTGGCCGGAAATAAACTCCCCCTGAAAACTCATCTTTTTTGTAAGCAAGCAGAAACATTTGCATTAGCAGGATCAAATTATTAAACAACATGAATTAATCTGGATTCCTTTCTTGATTTTTTTAATTATATAAGGTAAATAATGTTGTTATTTATTATGATTCCCCCCCCCCATTTTTCATTGCACACTGGTCTGGATAAGAGGCAACTGGCAACCAGCCAACCACCATTTCGGGTACAAGGCTGCCCGGGATGGGCAGGCCGCGGCAGAGGCCCTTGGGAGGACATTTTGGAAGCCCACCCCCCACTGCAGTGGAGGATCGGACCTGGGACCTGAGATCCAGTCCTAAGTGCGCCCCTGGTGGGAAGAGTGTCAAGGGAGTGATCCCTGAGCCTGAGGTGTGAAAAGCGGTGTTAAGAACATTTGTGAGATGTTGGTATATTAGGAAGCCTGATTCAATCCATGTTTTGTCTGTAGGTCGGTCTTTTAAAACTTTCTAAACTTCCCAAGAAACACTAGATAAACACGGGCATCTCTACCGCATAGTTATATACAAGAAACCTTTAGCAAGGGCAAGTCAACATTTTCTCAAGTGTGTTCTGGCAATTGATGGGCGGCAGCCAGAAAGGGCCATGCTGACCTCCTGAATCTGTTCCAGCAGCTGTTCGCTCAGCAGGAAGAACAAGCTTCCTCATTCCAAAAGCCACCAATTACGACAAAGACAAACCTCTCCCGTTCCTTCAGGCAGTGCAGGCATCAGTTTGTATAACACGTAGGGCTACCTATGGCAATGCCTCTGTAGCTAGTGATCACAAGGCAAATGATCACTTTACATTACACCTCACTATTAGTTGACGTACTCTTTTCTTGACAGAAACCTGGGTATTTCTTTACATAATCACGGTTATTTTTCCTGTGTTTAAGAAGCTTTTAAAATTACGGAGCTGTGATTCACATTTCTTCTGTTGATCGTAAAGTCTCTGGTCCACAGGCATGGTCGAAGGCCTGAGGGCATATGATATAGTAACTGTCGGGCGCAACCAGTCATCCTTACCTCTGAGGATGGAGCGGCAGGACGCTCCATGGAGGGTCCATGGACAGGCAGTGGCAGGGGAGAGGAGGGAATCAGCCTGCCGACAGGCGAGGGCCGGTCTGCTGAAGCCTGAAACAGGCCACGGCAGGCGGAAGCTCCAGCCACAGAGAGTGTGGAGCAACTGCCAGAAAGGGCTGCAAGGGAGGCACACAGTAAGGACGTCAGCAGTGCACCTCCCAAGGGAAGGGGGCTGGAGAGGGAGGAGGGAGCTCAGGCAGCAGTTGTAAGGGTTGTGGGATGATGGGAAACAAAGCAGGGCATTGGCCCAACACCAGGGGGTGGGAGGTGCATGGCCTGTGAGGAGGCATATCAGGTGCTGGCTGGGGGTGAGAGGCTGGCTGCTGGGGAGTGACAGGAGCCTCTGGAAAGGGGGAGACACAGAGACTGAACAGCCAGGGACAGAGGAAGGACAGGGTGAGGCTTAACCCCCTCCCCGTTACCATTCTGAGGCCTAACTTTCTAAGTCCTGCCAGGCTGAGTTCTGGGGACAAAGGGGCTCTGGGCCGGACAGTAACCTTGATGAAGCTAACCAGATCTGGGTCTGGATGGTTGACTGCCACAGAACCCTAGGTATGCCGCCCTAAGTTCCATGAGAGAAAAAAAGAGAAGATAGAGATATTAATGCAATAATTAAACAAAATGATTATTTGATTTCTTCTGACTTAAAAAACCTGTGTATAATCAAGTTCAGTTTATTTGCTTACAAGAATAGCTCAACATGATATAAAAATCACATTCCAGTCATAGGAAAATTAGGGCACTATGTTACAAAGTGCAAATAAAAGGCAGTGTTACTTGAGATAAAAATAGTGGTGGGCAGCAAATCAGGAAATATTACTAGCAACCTTAAATACAAACAGTAATATCAAACAATCACCATTCCAGCACTGCGAAAACTCAGGCCTGCATGAGTTGTGACCTACCATGCTGAGTTCAGCCCACCAGCTGAGGTGACAGCGGCACCCTGTTTTTGCCTGTCCAGGCAAGCAGGAGAGACAGGGCATTTATCCAGCCCCAGCTATGCTGCTATGTATTGCCCATGGGCTGCATTTGGCTTAATAGATTTATGTCATTAGTAATAATTAGCATAACAAAGACATTTACAGGCACTTTTCCCCCCCTTGCCTTTTTCTCTATTTTACATAAAAAGGCAAAGCCATATGTGATCCACTAGTGTCCTTTTTTTTTTTTTTTTTGTCACATCTTTTTCAAGTTGGATGAAGGCACTGCCACTGTGTAAAAGTCCATCCTGCTCTTTTCAGAGTCTCATCTGACAAGAAACAGTCAAAAGTCATTTAGCGCCTGACATTGATGTAACTTTGCCATGAGCAACTAAAGCAATTATGAGGCCTGGTTTGGGCACAGCTGAACCACCTTGATAAGGAGGCAGTGAAAAATGACACATCACAGAGGCTGAATAGTTTCATCGGCACATCAGTAAATCAGCATGAATGTCCCCAGTGCTCTTCATCTCTGATGATAATAGAATCATCTAACAAGGGAGGAGGGCTTTTGCCCCCACCCCCATGGTTACTGACAGATTGGAAGGGGCTGGGAAAGAAACACAATGGATTTGAGAAATTTATTTGCATTCATAGATCTAGCTCTCATAGAGGCAGCAACAAATCTGTGTCTGGACTGTACCACTTTACATTGTAGGGAGGGGCTGACATGATGGAATACTCTCCAATGTGGGGGATATTCTTAGGTGTAGAAAGCTAGCTTGTCAGGGAAAAGGCTAGACTAGAATTCTTTTCTCCAACATGCCAGTTTTCCATGCAGAAAATAGTTTGTATGCAGAACCATTTAATAATGTGGGTCACTCCCAGCAGCTGGAAGAGGTACAGCCAAGACACAGATTTACCCTTCATTGGTAAACAGTATTGCAATTTTGGGAAGCATTATCCTAGGATAAACACTACACTCCCATACACTCTTGCTGAGGAATAAGTCCAGTTGAAATAAATGGGATAATTGCAAGTAAACATGCTGCATATCATCCATGGAAAGGACCAATGCTCTTTCGGATTATTTAAGAATATTTCTTTGAACCTGCAAACTGTACATAGCTGAATTAACACATAGGGCTGTAGATGTAATGCTGGATTTTCCCCATTTTTAAACCAGGCTTTCACATCTCTAGTAGGGATATGTGAATCGATTCGGGTACAAATCAATTTGTACCCCAACCGAGCTGATTCGGGTTGTTTGGGGGCAGAACAAATGACCCCTGTGGTCCATTTGCTAGCTTCGGGTCCAAATCGAATCTCACCAGATTCTATTCTAATCAATTCAAGATTTTGATTCCTCCTATTAATTCCCCCAGATTCCCAGTTTTCATTAAAAAAAAAAAAAAGCTAAGCTAAGCTCCATCCCTTGTGGAAGTGCAGTTATGGAGCAAAATGTGTGGTCACTAGTTTTCAAGTGTTTGGATTCTTTGGTGTATAATATTTCCTCAATGAATCCTTATGAGGATTTATTACACACCTTCATTTCTTCTATTCATTCTGACTGCCTTTGGACAGTGCCATCTGTCAACTATCATATGCCAACTACTCCCCACTCCCACCTGCAAGGCAGTAGGGTACTACTCAGTTTACATTCTAGGAATTTTTCCAAGTGTTTAGACTCTTTGGTGTCTAATAGGGATGGGTCCTGACTGGTCCAGAGGCCATTGTAAAGGCCTCCGGACCGTCCGGACCGTTTCGGACCTGGCCGGTCCGGTCTGGGTAGAGGGGGTTCCTTTAAGGGCGGGGAGGGTTTACTTACCCCTCCCGCCGCTTTGCCCCCTCCAGCGCTCGTATTTACTGTAGAAATTGGGGCGGCAGGATACCTCCCTGCCCCCCTTCTTTCTCCTCAATGTAAAAGGCTCCAACAAGCCTTCTGCGCACACGCACGCCGCGCGCAAGCTTCACGTCTCCCCGACGCCGGAGGCCTGGTCTACCCGGCCTCGGCCCCTGCCAGCAGGTAGACCGGGCCTCCGCCGGCTGGAGGCCCGGTCTACCCACTGGGACGTGGCCGGGTAGACCGGGCCTCCGGCGTTGGGGAGACGTGAAGCTCGCGCGCGGTGTGCGCGTGCGCAGAAGGCTTGTTGGAGCCTCATAGAATCCACACTCAATACCTCAGAAACAACAGAACCTTAAAGACGCATAAACTTCAAAAATCACTTTAAAATCACCCCTTTGCCCAATTCCTTTCAAGTAATTCTGATAGCTTCCTTGCCCACCCTAGGAAGTACCAGCCACCACACTCCATTCTACGACACCCGACGTGAAGCTATACATTTTCCCCCCGACGTGAAGCTATACATTTGCTGCAATCCTAATTATTCTCTATGAGGAATTCAAAAATACTTTAACAATTCACCAATAATCAGAGGAGGGTCCAATTGCCTTGGGATTTTTTGGGTGTTAGGCACCCCTGTCTGTCTACCACCCACCCCGCTTTTGTGCCCCTAGGTGCTCCACAATAGGGGATATGGACTGGTTTGAGTCCCATTATACTCTATGAGAAAAATAATTAAAAATATTTCAAATATTCATTAAAAAATCATAGGGGTGTCTGATTGCTTCAAGGTTTGCATGGTTGTTGGCACCCATGGGTGCTCCACAATAAGGAATAATGGCCTGGTTCGAGTCCCATTATATCCTATGAGAAAAAATAAAAATAATTTTCAAAAATTCATAAAAATCGTACGAGTGTCCGATTGCTTTGGGATTTGGGTGACAGGTACCCCTGGGTGCCAGCTACCATCCTACCAATTTTTAGGTGTCCTAACCGATCCAAACTGGTCCGAACTGGTCCAAATCGAACCACCTCCGGTTCAGTTCGAATTCGAACCTGCAGCCTGAACCTGATGACTGGTTCGGTTCGGATCCAAACCGCCCCGGTTCGGATTCGAACTGGTTCAGATTCTAACCGGTTCGCACATCCCTAGTTGGCACATGGGATGCCACTGATTCCCCACCCCCCCAACCGCAAAGCAGTGGGGTCAAAATCAACAGAAGAAATGAAGGTGTGTAATGAAGACACCAAAAATTCCTAAAAAATAAACTGAGTAACCCAATGTGTGTGTGTGTGTGTGTGTGTGTGTGTGTGTGTGCAGTTGACACATGGCAGTTGACAGTTTGCACTGTTCAATGACAGTCAAAACGAACAGAAGAATGAAGGCATATATTGAATCCTCATAGGTATTCATTATGAGGAAAAGTTATTAGACACCAAAGAATTCAAACAGTTGAAAAATAGTGACCACACATTTTGCTCCATAACTCTGCTACTACAAGGGCTAGAGTTTAGTGTTTTAAAACAAATTGTTCTAGTAAAAACTAATCAGCCTACTTTCCTTTCACTGTCTCTACAGCTGGACTAAATTTGGTGCAAATAAAGGTCCATAAGTTAGATTTCTTGCACCTCAAATGTTCATGTGTCCATTATCTTGGATCGGGGTGTATGTCATCATTACAAACTGCACAATTGAGGTGTCCCCAAGTCTCACTCACTACAGCTGTTCCAAATTTGGTTCAAATTGTTTAGACAATCCTCAAGTTAGTGCACTTGTGCTTCAAAAGTTTATGCATCCGACATCTTGGATCAGGGTGGATGACATCATCACATACTACACCACTGAGGTGTCCCTGTGTGTCACTCACTACAACTGTACCCAGTTTGGTTCAAATCAGTTAGTCCACAAGTTAGCCTACTTGTGCCTCAAATGTTCATGCATCCACCATCTTGGATTGGGGTAGATGACATCATCACAAACTATGCGATTGAGGTGTCTCTATGTGTTCCTACAGCAGCAGCAAATTTGGTTGAAATCAGTTAAGCAGTTCACAAGTTAGCCGACTTGCGTGTCAAAAGTTTACGCCTCTGCCATCTTGAACTGGTGTGGCTGACATCATCACAAACTATCCCATTGAAGTGTCCCTGTGTGTCACTCACTGTAACTGTACCCAACTTGTTTCAATTTTATTTATTTATTTATTTATTTATTTATTTTTATACCCCGCCCCTCCATTATACTACTGCTTGGGGCGGCTCACAACAATAAAATAGATACAATATACAAGAAAAGAAATAAAATTATTCAAATTAAGTGAACAAGTTAAAAGTCAGGTTAAAAACCACAATCAGTATTAAATTGCAGATTAAAATTTTTAAAAGCTAAACATTGAGAATTATAAAAACGAAGAACCTAACAAATATAACCACAGAAAGGGCATTAAAAAGTCTCTTTTAAAAGATGTGTTTTAAGTTTTTCCCCCCAAAAAAGCACTGAGGGAGGGCATGGTGAAGTTCTTCAGGGAGAGTGTTCCAAAGCCAAGGGGCCACAACTGAAAAGGCCACCAGCCAGCCTCTCAACCCCGAATGGCTCCTTATATGATTCCTCACAGGCTATGCATCTCCCGCCCCCAGTTATGGGGCCAATGCCCCTCTTTATTCCCTGTAGTTGTCTACCCTTTACAGCTGCTGCCAATGCTTCTAACCCTTCTTCCTCCTGCTCAGAACCCCTTCCTTCAGGAGGCATGCTGCTGATGTTATCCTCACGTGCCTCCCCTGTGGCCCTTTCAGGGCTCTGCCCCTCCTCCAATGGAGCCAAGTCCTCACCTGTTTGCAGACTTTCCCCTGCTTCTCCGCGGCTGCCACCCACCCCTGCCTCCTCAGGCCCCCTCAGCACTCTGTCCTTGGAGGTAAGCACAGCCAGCCTCGCTGGACACCTCCCTTCCTAGGTAGGGTGGGTGTTAGCCCTACATGTTATACAAGTGGCTCAGAGTTCTTTACATTAAAATAAAAAATACAACATTAAAACAATTAAAAGGGAAAAACAATTTAATCCAGATTAAAATTAAAACTAGGTATCATTAAAAACCAAGCTAAAAACATGGGTCTTTAAGGCTCTCCTAAAAAGAGCACTTTGTACTTTGCCCAGAAACATATCAGCAGCCAGGGCAACTGTTTAAGAACAGGCATAATGTGGTCTCTCCAGGATACCCGAGACCAATCTGGCTGCCCATTTTGAATGAAGTTTCCAAACCACATACAAAGGCAGCCATACATAGAGAGCGTTGCAGTAATCCAACATGGAGGTTACCAATTGGTGAACCACTTTTTTCAGGTCATTCTCCCCAATAAATGGGTGGAGTAGTTGAATCAGTCACAGCTGGTAAAAAGTGCTCCTGGCCACAGCCTCAACCTGAGGGACAAGGGTGAGACCTGGATCCAAGAGCACTCCAAAGCTAAAAACCTGTTATTTCTGGAGGAGTATAACCTCACCCAGAACAGGAAATCCAATCCCATCTTGCAGATTATGACCCACAACAATGAACACCTCCTTCTTGCTTTGATTCAGCTTCAGTTTATTATCCTTCATCCAGCCCATTACTGCCTTTAGGCAGGCCTTTATGGGGTTATGCCATTTATTGATATTGATGACAAGGAGAAATAGATTTGGGTGTCGTCAGTATATTGATAACTCCCGGGACAAAATCCCCTGATGACCTAATCCAGCAGTTTCATGTAGATGTCAAAAAGCACTGGTGATAGAACAGAGCACTGAGGGGCTCCATATAGTAGCTCCTGTTTAGAAAAGCAACTGTCACCAAGCACCACCATCTGAAATCTACCTGAGGCACAGGAGTAGAACCACTGTAGAACAGTGCCTATTGCCAAATCCCTCAAGTGACCTAGAAGGATACCATGGTTGATGGTATTGAAAGCCGCTGAGAGATCCAAAAGAACCAGCAGAATCACACTCTCTCTGTCAATTCCCTGGCAAAGGTAATCTATAAGGCCAACCACAGCCATCTCAGCCCCATAGCCCACCCTAAAGTCAGTTTGAAATGGGTCTAGATAATCAGTTTCCTCCAATAGCGCTTAGAGCTGGTCAGCCACCACTCTTTCAATCATCTTACCCAACCATGGGAGTTTGGAGATTGGCCTATAGCTATCCATCACCAGGGGATCCAGAGTGGGCTTCTTATGAAGGGGTTTAACCGCCAACTCCTTCAAACAAAGTGGCATTGTGCCCTCCTTCATTGAGGTATTAATGATATCAACTAGGCCAGCTCCAATAACCTCTGTGCAAAATGAAATCAGGCATGTTGGGCAAGGATCCAAACAATACGTGGTAGGCCGTACCACTTCAAGCAGCTTGTCCACATTCTCAGGTGCAGGGGCGTAGCAAGGTTGGAGTGGGCCCAGAGACAAGATTTTAAAATGCTCCCCCAGTCACTGAAGCTTAGCTCATGAAGTAAAGAAATCTTAAATGAGGCTGAATAGTGGTAACAAAAAGCCTAGTACAATGTGTGTGTGTGTATGCGCCACAATAGAGCATCATTTGAAATTATTTTTTAAAAGGTTTTGTAAATTGTGGACGATGCAAGTCATTTAATGGTACTAGAGAAAGACATGCTGTTCTGGTAGCTCCAGGTCTTAACACTCACATCAATTTTGGAGGATGAATAAAACTGAAGGAAGCCTGGGCGGTGTGTGGCTGGGGGAGTCAGTCATGTGACTTGCCTTTGGGGCCCCCCCCCAAGGCAGTAGGCCCCCAGACAACTGTCTCCCCTTGCCCTATTATAGTTACGCCCCTGCTCAGGTGTCACAAAATAATACTGATCCAATCTAATCTAACAAGAGAAATTGCTGGACACCTCCCTAATTGGCCCTGCAGAAATATTGGAGTCCAGGTTAGCCCAATTGTGAGGTATTTTATCTGCAAAGAACGTGCAGATAGATAGATGTTGGCTACAAAGGGAATTGTCCTTTCCCCATAGTACCGGTGCGGCATTTCGTTAGTCTGGATATCAGACTTTTGCTAAACATGAACTGCTGGATAACTCAGATCTAAGATCTTATAAGTCAGCTTGGCTTCCTTGAAAAAAGATGTAGCTTCTCTATCAGTAAATGAAACAGAAAATGCATTGATTAGGTTTTGAAAAATAATTATGCACATCTGGTAAATCTTGCAAGGCACTTTAGAAGAGTTTTCTTCTAGCATACTTTTGGGAATACAGTTTGAATTATTTCAAATGTTGAAATATCTTCCTAGAAATTACTTTAACCATGGTCAAGTTGTGGAGACGGTTGATGAATCAGAAAGAGGAAGAATTTCTCTCATGGATTTTCAGAAGTTGACAAAGATGATTGTAAACATTCAGATCAATTAAAACAACTCATCAGCTACTATAAATAACTAACTTGGTTGAAGATCAAGCTCTTTTAGACATGTACTGTCTAGTACTATAAACAGAGATGACTGAGTAGTTTGAAAAGTTTCACCTACAATGGTACCCATAGACTTACAGCCATCATACTCTATTATTCTAGCCCAAATCCATGAAACATTTTTGAGGTTACTAACTTTCTAATATTCTTTTAAAAGTAATTTTTGTGATGAAATGCATGGTCTAATAATAGAAACTGACATATTTTCTTTGGGGCAAGCTAACACTGCAGCCATGTGTAAAATGCCTGAACAACTCATTTTCCTTTGCAAAGTGTCTTCTGCAGGGATGTGCCCAAAATGGATTCTGCGGGTTTTTTTCCTAATTCAAAACAAAACACAGATGGCTGAAACATTTCACCAGAACAGCGATTAAATTGGTTGTTTCAACGAAACAGAACTTGTAACGTTTCGAGTGTTTCAGCCATAGGGAACAATGGGAATCTCTAAATACCCCATTGTTCTCCATGGGTAGCTCCTAGGGACACCAAAGTAGGTTGTGTGGTAGGGTATGATAGGTGCTACCTAACACCCAACCCACAAAAGAAATGGGCAAGAAATGGGCAATTTTAAACAAAATTGCAACATTTCCCCCAAACCCCCATAGGATCCTATGGGTTTGGGGGAAAAGGTTCTGTGCAATGGATGCACAGTCACATGACACCATTTGTGCTGTGTCCTACTGAGTGTCTGGCCCCTGGATCCTGTATCAATGGAATGAAATCACTCCTGATCCTGGGTTTATAGTTTAACTGATTAATTTTACTGGTATGATAAACCTGATAGAGGTGTATAAAGTTATACATGGAGTAGAGAAAGTGTACAGAGAAAAATTTCTCTCTCACACAAAAATATTAGAACCCATAAAATTTAAAATATTAGAATATTAGAAATATTAGAACCCATGAAATTTAGGACCGACAAAAGGAATTAGTTTTCACACAACACATAATTAATTTATGGAATTCTCTGCCAGGGATGTGGTGATGGCCTCTAGCTTGGATGGCTTTAAAAGAGGCTTACACAAACTCATGGAGGACATGTTTATCAATGGCTACTAGTCTGGTGGCTACAGGCCACCTCCAGCCTCAGAGAAAAGATGCTGCTAAAGACTAGTTGCAGGGGAACAACAGCAAGAGAGAGGGCATGCCCACTTCTCAGAGGCATCGGATGGGCCACTATGTGGAAGAGGATGTTGGGCTAGATAGGTCTTGGGCCTCATCCAGCAGGGCTGTTCTTATGTTCTGACTGCCTTGAATGAAAATGATTGTTCTGAATATTTCAAATACTGAACTAGACTATGGATCCTCCCCCTCCATGTACCGTACATGGTCCAGGGCAATTGCCCCCCTTCCTGGCCCTGTGAAAGGCCCTTGCCGGCCTTTCTCACATCTCTCTTCATGAGAGCACATTATAAGGGAGAAGAGACTCTTGAAGCTTTATCACACTAACCATGGCTTAAGTGTAAAGGGGCCCTTTGTTTCTTACTATAAAGAAGAGAGAAACTTCCAAATTAACATAAGAGATATGAAGAGAGAGGGGACAAAAAAGGAGGAAGGGGGTGAATTGAGGCACAAACTCAGAGCCATTTAACATTATCTGTCAAATAATTTTAGCACACAAAGGCATAGAAATTGTATGGTGTGTTAAATACTTGGAGAAATCTATCACTTTCATGAGCGTTTTTGATAAAGATAACAAAAGGTGACGGTATCCCTCTAGAGCAAGTTGTCATTTTCTTTCAGTACTGAAACCCTCTCTCTCTTTCCCTCTTCTTTATCATGGCATTTCCAGAGACACTCAGTCATTTCCTGATATCAGATAAGAGAGAATTCTGGTCGGTCACTTAAACGCAACAAGGTTAAATACAACTACAAAGTATCAGATAAAGGAGCTAAAATATTTAGAGGCCTTTCCTTTCTTTTCATTTTGAAGGAGCTGAAGTGCATCTTGTTAGTTTAAAAAGAAATGCAGTCCTATCTTCTAGCTGACATTCTCTACATGTGCTTTGTTTGTGCCTAATTAATGACAGATGTTTTAAAGCATCTGTTCATTCCAACTGTTAAACTCAAAGGGACGGGTGCCAGAATTTGGCATGCAGTTTTGTTAAGTCAGGTGGTCAGGGGGCTTTAAAGTTCTAAGTTTACCAGAGCCTATGGGAAGCCTTGTGGAGATTTAAATGTGAGGAAAACACCCAGATTTATCAAACCTTCTTCTCTTCCGGAAATGCTGTATTAGATGTGTCTGAATAGATTCTTGCTGTGTTTTCTCTACCCAAGATCCTTCTGCCTTATGATACATGTTATTGACAAATGAGATGGAAATGTCTAAAGTGAGTTTGCTCAGTGTAGGCTGGCAGGGCTTTTGCTATTAAAGGAAGCTATACTTTCATTCATTCATTCATTCATTAAGTTCTTATCCTGCCATTCCTTCAGTGTGCAAGGGAGTTATTCCATTTTAACCTCACAATAATCTTGGTTCTTACACTGCTTGACATCTTGTGCTATGCTAGACACATGTTGCATTTACACAATTGCACAAGGGCACTCTTGTGCAAGTGCAAAAATTGTACACACTGACTACGGTACGGCCATTGGAAATAATGGCTGTACAATCAAGGAACAGTGTTTGTGCTATCTTTGCACTTCCGTAAGTGTTCTTGGCCACCTAATGGCACAGTGGGGAAATGACTTGACTAGCAAGACAGAAGTTGCTGGTTCAAATCCCCGCTGGTATATTTCCCAGACTATGGGAAACACCTATATCAGGTGGCAGTGATATAGGAAGATGCTGAAAGGCATCATCTCACACTGCGCGGGAGATGGCAATGGTTAACCCCTCCTGTATTCTACCAAAGACAACCACAGGGCTCTGTGGTCGCCAGGAGTTGACACTGACTCGACGGCACACTTTACATTACAAGAGTGTTCTTACGCAACTGTTCTTACGCAACTGTGCAAACGCAGTGTTCCCAATGTGTACATAACGTTGCACAGTATGTCAGCCACTGTCCTCTTCACTGGCAAACCCAGCTGTTCCATTAATTCTATTTATCACCAGCTGTAAACAATACTCGGTGAAGCGGTGCAGAAGGCGCTGCAGATACAAGGAGAAAGTGGAGACCGAAATGTAAGATACCAACCGGATGAAGATAAGCAGCTGGAGGAGAGGGACAAACTAGACCAGGGCTGCACAATTTTGCTTTAGTTGTTTTTGTACTACAACTCCAATCATCCCCAGCCATAGTGGCCAACAGTCAGGGATTATGGGAGTTGTAGTCCAATGTCTGCAGGAGAGGTGATGTCGCACAGTCCCGGGCTAAACCTTGACTCAGTTGTGTTTGAAAGGCGGAAAGCAGCAAGCCCGCAAAAGTTCTGCAGAAACACTTAGCACTCATGCAACCGATGCTGGAGTGAGGACAGGCAGAGATGGGTAGTCTGTATTCATCAAGAGCAGGTGCTTTAGTTGCTCAGCTCAGCAACCAATCCTGACCTGGAAGGTTCCTCTCAGGCTTTTGATGAATGCATGAAGATTGGAGTGAAGTTTCCAACCTCTGCGTATTCTGTATGCCTCTACGGGACTTGGTTGTATTCCAGCTTATTAACAGCAATTACTATTAGGGCTGCTTCTTCAGTTAATATTGACTACAAGGGTTCCAGTACATTCATACTATATCAGTGGTGACAAATGGACACTTCACAGCTTTTCTCCAACCTTTTACCAGTTGCAGCTTGTGAGCATTTTACGCGGGGGTTGGGGGCAGTGCTGGAATGTCTAAATAGATACACCCTTCACTGGTGATGTGGTGAACCTTTGTACTGAAGTATCAGTATCCTAACCCATGATGAGGTCTTTCACATGACCTCAAGGCCACTGATGGGTGTGCTGAGGTGAAGACGGGAACTTACCTGCCTTCCCCGGCAGATGAGCAGTGGCTGCCCTCTCTGGTGACGTGCTACGTGCCCACACAAGCGGTGGCGCGGCGACCGCAAGAGCTTGGAGGACACACACATGAGCTCAGTGCGGCTGCTCCTTCCCTTCTCGGATCACTGCCGGAAATGGCGGTGGGCGAGAGGGAAGCTGTTTATCCCGGCAGCGATTGCCTAGATGATCGCTGGTCAAGGTTAAGTGAACCATAGGCTAAATGCCAGGTTAAAAATTTGGGCTTGGCTGCAACTGGGGCAGTGTTGGGATTGGGCTTGATCCCAGGGCTTCACAAGTGCAACCTAGCCCAGTCACCTCCAGACCCGATTACTGCAATGCACTCTATGTGGGGCTGCCTTTGTTCGTAGTCCGGAAACTGCAGTTCGTCTATAATGCAGCAGCCAGGTTGGTCTCTGGGTCATCTCGGAGAGACCATATCACTCTTATCTTAAAAGAACTACACTGGCTGCCAATAAGTTTCCAGGCAAAACACAAGGTTTGGGTTATAACCGATAAAGCCCTAAACAGCTTGGGCCCTGGGTATTTAAGAGAACGTCTTCTTTGCTATGAACCACACCACCCATTGAGATCATCTGGAGAGGTTCGTCTGCAGTTGACACCGGCTTGTCTGGGGACTACTCAGGGATGGGCCTTCTCCATTGCTGCCCCAAGGCTTGGGAACACACTTCCTGCTGAAATAAGAGCCTCACCATCTCTTACTACTTTTAAAAAGGCAGTCAAGATTTATTTGTTCACCCAGGCTTTTAATTAGATATTGTTTTAATTTTGTTTTTAATAGTTTTAACATTTTAAATTTTAAATTGTTGAAATGTTTTGATCTTTTTATTGGTTGTTTTTATTGTTTTGTTGTAAACCGCCCAGAGACTCGCATTTTGGGCAGTATACAAATGTGTTAAATAAAATAAATAAATACATATAATGTGTGAACAGCCTCAATGCATCATTTAAAACAACGGTGGTTTTTTGGATGACATTTTATCTATGATGGATTAGCAAAAACCTCTAGAAGGAGAAAATGCAAGGAAATATATTAAAATATTGAGTTGCATAGTGTGAATTGTGAAACAACAGAGGGACTTGGACAAACTGATTTTTCTATCCAGAAAATTATAGTGTTTAGAGCCAGGGAATGGAAGGAGGAATTTCCCTGGCTTTCCTTCAAACCCTTAAATAACTCTGCATAGGCAGTTTCAATCATTTTGGTCAGTTATCTCATGGCACAAAATATCAAGAGGGTAGTTGCCGAACCTGATATCCCCTGGAACTGCAGAGTTAATGTGATCTTTTAGATGTATGTTGTCTGTTGACTCTTGTTGGAATTAATTGTGCAAGAAATGAAAAAAGAAATTCAAGTACAAAAGCAAGATGGTGAATTTTTAAAAAGGGAGAATTATCCCCAATTTTTAATCTTAAAAGTTAAAATTGGAGTAATGGTTGTACAATTGTACAACAACTTTTATGCTATCCGTGCACTTGCGCATGAGCACTCTTGTGCAACAGCACAAATGCAACATTACAACATGCACATAACGTTGCATTGCATGTCAGCCATTGTCTGCTCCACCAGTAAACCCAGCTGTTCCATGGTTTCTACTTATCACCAGGCTAAACTGATCTAGGTCTGGGTAGTGTGTGGATGGGTGGGTGACCATCTGGGAACTAGGGATGTGCAAACAGATTCGACCATTGGGGGTTGAACCAAACCACCCCCTGTTCGGTCCGACCCCGGGCCAAACACGCCCAAATGTTCGGGGGGGGAGGTTGCAAACCATTAAAATAAAATAAATTTTTTTTACCTGATTCCTGGAGGCGGCAGGGTGTGTGTGTGTGTGTGTGTGTTTGTGTGGAGGTACCCTCTCCCCCCGCCAGCCTCCGTTATGTTCCCTCTTCACCTGTTTGGGTGCTCTTCGGCCAGTTTTCGGCCTTCACCCAGCGGCCTGGCAGCCCTTTTGGAGGCCGCGTTCCTGAGCACAAGGCCTCTGTGTAGCCCGGGCCACAGACTCGAACTGAACCGGGCCAGCCGGTTCCGTGCACATCCCTACTGGGAACCCTATGTAAGCTGCCTTGTGTTCCATGGAAGAAAGTGAGGATATAAGTGTCATTTATCACAGTGGCTCTGTCAGGAAAAGATAGAATTAATCAATACACACACTTGCAGATTCATCTTTCTGAGTCCTCCATTCTGATTTTGCCTTTCGTGCACAATCCTTTCCTCCTGAAGGACTAGCAGCCTAGCTCTACATATCTCAGCACACACAGAAGTGTGTGCTGATGCAGCTACTGTGTCTAAGTACCTATTATGCTGTTCCAGTGTAATACAGGGTTGTTGGAAGTACCAGTGAAGTGCCCCAGTACAGTACCCAAACCCTTGAACATTACTATACCATATAGCCTTGTGCAGTAACCATGCTTGACTCTAAACATAGATTTGCCAAGGCAGAGGGCCTAAATTAAGGAACTGCTGTATACTGGCAGAGATTCTAATGAAAATGTCACAGTGCTCTTGTAATTTTTTAGACTACAGTGTAACTCAACAAAGCAAAGGTCACACATGCAGTCATTCCCTGTCCTTAATGAGAATGATACAGTAGCTATGAGGGTTCATCAGCCTAAATGCCCATGACATTTCCATTTGAGTCCTGGCAATTTGAAGGCAAAAGTTGATTAAATTAAAGGCTTGCTATTATTTAGACCAAAATGCATTTAATCTGAAGAAAAGGGTTATCCAAAGCTGACCTAAACTCTGCTTAGAGATATATTAATCAGATGCACATTATAATCATCTTTTCATTGTATTAAACATCTGTTTCGTACATCTACTACTGAAATGAAAATATTGAAATATAACCAATCTTGAAAACTGAAGCAGTGCACACACATGTACACATATAACTACTAATTTCACACAGATGAGATAGAACATAGAAGTTGTTTTAACAAAATCAGATTAGCGCACGCGCGCGCACACACACATAGTGTACCTTTCAATAAAAACAAATCCTATCATGAGTTATATATAGTTACTTGTTTTTGTTGCCAAAATGCAAATTATGAAAAGCTTCACAGGAAGTAAAAGTTCACAATTGCGTGCAATATAGATAAACACTCCCTCAGCAACCTGCATACAATTTATCTGAGGTTTCCACATTATCTCAGAGTTTAAATTACTTGGTGGTTGGACTTAACCTTTGTAAATTAGGATGAAGTGTTGCTGTAAGCATGGCATGCAAAAAAAAAAAAAAATCTGTGCAGATGCTAAACCCTCTAAAGCCTTCAATAAAGTTAGTAAAAGCAGCATGACTTCCACAATATCACCCCTGGGAAGCACCGATACAGAAGTGATGCTACCTTAGAATCCACATGTGTCTCACATTGCTTTCTTGACATTATGCTGTAGATATCTATCATATTCTAGTGCGACAAGAAAAAGGATAGGATTTATGCAATGAAAGGAAAGGGCTAGGCATATAGGAAGAGGCTTGAATTTCAAGCCTAGGGTCATCAGTGGGGCAGAGAACAGACGTAGCCTCCAGCTAGTGGTGTTCCCTCATATGTGGAATATAATTTCTCTAGTTTATTCTGCTCTGACTAGGTAGTTCTGGATTCTGGATGTTGAATCTCAGATTGACAGGAGTCTAATTCCTAGGGGTGTTTTCCTGAATGCTGAAACTGTAAGCTATTCTCCAGTTAGATATTTATCTCTTCTTACAGTACCTAAATTTCGTAGGGCTTTAACTTTGGCCCATTGTAATGCCATGAATACAGCTGTGCTGCAGGGGAGATTCTAAAATACTCCTTATCATTGTCCTGTTTGTCCGTGTGGATCAGGAGAAGTTGAGACGATGGCTCATGTCCTTTTGTATTGCCAATTTTACAGTGACATTAGGAAGAAATACATTTCACCTCAACTTATCCTGTTTCCAGGATTAACTGAAATGGATTATTTAAATTTAATTTTAAAGGATTGTAAAGAGGAGAATTTACTCAATGTTGCTAAATTCTGTTATATTTGTGGTGTTATTCAGAATGAAGTTTTTAATTCTAAATGATTTTATTTTTGTAATTCTAGCCATTGGCTGTACTAATAAAGACTGAGACTGAGACTAGGTAGTTCAGAACTCCAAAATCCTGGAAGAAATCTAGAAATGTGAGTAAGGAGAATTTTGGGAGAATCCTTTGGGCAGCTCGAGGCAACACCAAGACAACACATCTAACAAGATGTTTTGGCCATGCCCCCTTATGCTGGCCAAGCCCATGATGCCAATGTGCTGGTGTCAGGGGGTGTGGCTTGCCTCAAGACATGCATTGCCCATTCTCATCTCTCAGATGGCAAGTGCTTTGCTAGTCAGATGGGTGGCTTTGCTTTTTCTCAGAGCAAGAGAAAGAAAGAAAGCCATCCAGCTGGCTAGCAGGGGCATAGACTTCTCAATTTTCCCAGGTGGGGCACATGAGAAGAGAGGTCTTCTCATAGCAAGCATGAAGTCTCCCTTTTGCATTTGAATGGGAGACTATATGTGAGCTCAGTAAGATATTTCCCTTAGGGGATGGGGTCACTCTGAGCAGAGCACCTGAATGCATAGAGCACCAGTAGCTTTTTTCCTTGTTATATTACTTCTAATCAGAGAACCATAGAGTGAAAGGGCCCTGAGAGGCAGCCATGCCTCCTAGGAACTTGCTGAGTTGCTATAAAGACAACACAGGACTGGCTGTGTTGTTCAACTGACTGATGGGAGCTTGCTGATGCTACCTGGCAGCAGTGGGGGAGTGGAAATTGCCTCCCCCAGGAAATCCGGAGAAGGGCTTGAGCCCCACCACGCCTACCTGGCAGCCTGGCAGGGGCATTGCCCTCTCTGAGAAATCCCAGAGGGGACTTGAGCCCCATTGCCCCCACGAAGTTTACACCCCTTCTGGCTAGTGAAGTTCTTGTCAGCTAGGAGATCAGATAGGCAACAAGCACCCCAATGCAATGTCTTCTGATGCCGATACACTGGCACCAGGGGGTGGGCTGCTCTTCCATGCCTCCTGGCTTGCAAGACCAGGCCAGATGGACAAATGGAGTGGCAAGGCAAGGCAGGTAAAACGCTGCCTGTGGGTGGCGGTTGGGGACAGATGCCAACACTAATTGCCCCAAGGTAAAGGCTCCGCCTGAGGCATCACCTCAACTCACCTCATTGACAAGCCATCCATGATAAAACTGGTTGCCCCTCACCCACTGACATGAGTTCCTGTATGCTTATGTATGGACAAGGTTAAAGACTTAAGGGGTCCTTGCAATATAAAAGTCTTCCTACTACCCCAAACCCCTTCATCATAATGAGGGTCAATTTTCTAATTAGAAACAGTAAAATATATAAAACAAAATAGAGCAAGTGACCCATATATATGAAGTTTCATATATGCAATTTCTACACTGCCTATAGATACACAGATCAGGCAGTATAGAAATATGGTAAATAAATAAAATAAATGTTATAATCCACTGGTAGGCAAGTCTTTAAAAACATCCAACAGAACAGCTAAAACTTCAAACTAAAAAAGATAAAGTGAGTCTTCATGGGGAAATATTAAAGTATTTTTTTTAATCTACAGTCCACGAATTCTGAAGTTCAAGCTATTTTCTCCTTTTCTGTGTTGACTGTAGGCCAAAGGGAAATAAATATTTTAAAACTTTAATCACTCCCAGACACTTTAAACTGCCAATTAGCATATTAATATGATGGTCCTTTGGTCTTTTCCTCCAAGCAGCTAAATATAAATGGCTAAATCAAAAATCTTTATGATGTACATATGTGGAGACTAGCATGGCCTGAGGAAGAGAAAAGAGATACAACTTAATATATTGCATAATAAAATTATTTTTAAAGACTTAAGTAGCATTCTGTTTCAACATCTGGAACTTGAGCCAAATAAGAATGGTCATAATAGATTTATTATTCATATTTCAATGATGTCTTACTTCCTCAGAATGAACTATATTGATTTGTCTATAATTCATCATTAACTGTGCTTAAAATGAATTCAATTGGCTCTTGGACTTTGTTATAAAAACCTAATAATTGCTTAATACATGGCAAAGAATGGCCTCCATTTAGTGGTTGTAGACAGATAAAGAATCATTGCAGGATGGAGCCAATATATATGGAGTATATGTGAAGCAGGTTCTCAGGGATATGAAACCCAACCTATATCCTAGTCTATGGCTGTAATAAAGTATAAGTAAGTAACCCCAACCTACCCCAACCGCGCTGGGTTGTTTTAATGAAAGGTGGTATATAAATTTAACAATAAACAAACAAACAAATAAATATGTCTCTCCCTTTGGCCACAGACAACTCACCCCAGCTGCATCTTTGGCAGTAGCTCCTGGCACAGCCACCCACTCCATAAGCAGTGTACATCTGAGAAACCAAAAGCCAAAACCTCAATGCAGGCCCGGCTGGGTGCAAGGAGTTGTCAAGGCAACAAGCCAGATTGCAGGCAAGGACCACCTGGGGAGCTCTCACAAGGGTCAGAGACAGAGTAAAACGATCCCTTGCAAGGACATAGGTTGGAGGGAGGGTGTAACGGAACAGTGGGTGGTGGAGGTCCAGGAGGAGAACTGGGCAGCTGACAGCCAGAGACTGAGCATGAGAGACGGCCAAGGGAAGCTGACCCACAAAGAGGAGAAAGATCCAGGGGAATGAGAAATCCTGCTCCCTTCCATTACTGAGGTCTGGGGAAGCTCTTGCCTCTTGACACATATACATATTTCAGTGCACCAGCCCAATAGATGACTTTCCCCAGCATTAGGCAGGGAGGGAGCGGTTTCAAGGGGGAAAGAACCTTATTGAGCCCAAGTGCTGTCTTGGAAGGTGTCAGTGGCATAGCCAGGTGGAAAGAGACCCAGATGCACTCTGCCCCCCCTCTTTGCTTGCTGCTTCTTCCCTTGCTGCTTCACTGGCCACTTCTCCTCCATTTGCCTCACCGCTCGCTGCTTCTCCCCTGGCCACTTTGCTCACAGGATTCTGTTTGCTTGCTTGTTTCACGCAGCACCACCCTGCCAGACTGGCTTTTCCATTTTTTTTCTTTGCTGCCCAGCATCCTGAGCTGCTGCCTCTCAGCTGGCCAAAGGCACAGTGCCATTTATGGGGTCAACTTGGCAAAAACTTGCTGACCCTTTCAAATAGGGTCTTGCCTGCCAACCTCTCAAATGGCTCCACAATTGCATTTTTGTCAGCCACCGAGGAATCTGGGGGAGCGAGGCAATGGGGGTGAGCAAAGAAGGGGGCAGGGATGTAGCGAGGGTGGCCCTCCAAGACCCCGGGGCCTGTGTTCTTGGAATGCACTCACTCAATTGTGGTGACATTCCAGGAAGATGTGCATGGACCACTGGGAAGAACTTGCAAGAGGAAAGAGCTCAAGGTAGGGTGTGGGAAGCCAGACCACCCAGCAGATCCCTTAAGGTATAGGAGTCACCCCATGTTCCTTGCCTTCTCTTCCTCACCTCCAGCACCCCACTTACGGCTGCAAAACTTTTAGTTTTCATTCTCCAGCAGAAATCTGGGGTTGAGGGATTGGAAACTCATTCACTCATCACTCACTCACTTACTCACTCTATCTATTGCTGCTTGGGCCTCACTCCCAGACCAACACACAAAAGAAAGAAACTAGGTTTTGCAGGTAAGTTTTGGGTTCATCCAGACTACCAAAATAATCCCAACCCCCAACCCCTGTAAATGCATTACTTGCCCTGAAAATGAGGAAAAAGTCCCACTGGAAAGCACAGAGAATGAAACCTCAAAGAGATAGGAAAGGCTAGATTCACAAAAAGAGATAAGAGGTTGCTATTTGGAGGAATGCTCACAAACTGCAAGCACATTTACTACTATATATCCCTGGGGTTCACTCTGAGATCACCAAACATGCCCATTTAATTTGTGTGCTTCAATTAAATGCCCATTTAATTTGTGTTCTAGAAGCCACCTATTAGCACAGCTGGGAAGTAACTTGCCTAGGGAGCAAGAGCTTGCTGGTTTAAATCCTCGCTGGTATGTTTCCCAGACTATGGGAAGCACCTATATCGGGCAGCAGAGATATAGGAAGATGCTGAAAGATGCTGAGATGGCCATGGTAAACCCCTCCTGTATTCTACCAGAGACAACCACATGGCTCTGTGGTCACCAGGAGTCAACACTGACTTGACAGCACAACTTTACTTTATCTTTACTTCATGCTAGCAGGCAGCTAAGCATGTCTCCATAGAAGACAAAGGAGCCAAAGTCCTCAGTTCTGCCTTGTAAAAGAATTGCATCTCTACAGCAGATCACTGAGTGAGACCCTATCATTTTATGTACTTCTATCTATGGGAAGGTGCTATGTTTGAAGCAGGAAATACAGCCTGGGAACTATAGAGAGAGAAGAGTGATAGGCCTGCATCTGTGAAAGCAAGCTACAGGAGGATTCTAAACACATGCAAGGAAGAATACACTCTACATTGGTGTGTCCAACTGAATCTGTTTTTCAAGTAGGTACAAAAAACTACAGATATACTAAATGCGCATTTAAAAGTATCATCTGAATTGGCCCAAAGAGCAATTCAAATCACAGTATTTGAGAGTGGTGGTGGTGAATTTAAGAAAGAATAAAAGAAAAGAAAGAGTCCTAGAGTAGAAGAAGAATGTACGCAGAAGTCCCAGAAAACCTCCTTTAAGTTTCTGATTCTTTAGCAGAAATAGTTCCTATGCTTTCAGTTAATTTCTGCAAAGAAATGGAGGGCTATAAAAAGAAAAGTGACCAACATTTGGACTAATATTGTGCATATACAGCAAAGGAAAGAAGCACACATGCAGCTATTTCCTTCCAGAGTAAAGCAGAACAGGCATTTGTGTGCAATTTCCATCAGTCTTCCCTTTCCTCTGAAATATTCCATGCCACTTGAAAATATGTCCCTGAGGGTTGCACAACCCTCAGGGACATATTTTCAGGAGGCATAGAGTACTTCAGAGGGAAGGAGAGATTGGCAAATCCCCCCCACCGCCCACCATGAGTGCCTGTTTTGCTGGAAGGCAGAAGCTGCATGTGTGCTTCCTTTGCACAGAGTAAGTCAGAATGTTGGCCACTATGATAACACAACAAATATTATTATTTTGAAATAGGACACATGTTATTTATTTATTTATTTAAAATATTTATACCCCACCCCTCCAGTACACTACGGCTCATGGCGAGTCAAGGCTTCAGTAAAAAAAGATACAATATAAAATACAAGATTAATAAAGTTAAACAAGTTAAAACACCAAGCTAAAATCACATTTAAAATTACAATTTTTTGTAATTTACATAATCTGTAATTTACATTTGGGGGGTGGGTTGTGGGGTGGAACTACACGCTGTTTTAAAATCCCAAATTCCTGTAGTGTTCCATAAGATTTTCCAGAAAATAAAACATCACATTTATAGTATGTGGAGAAAAATAAAAAGTAAATAAAAATGGAATTTGGAGAAGTCATACAAAAAGAAGATGCAAAAGATGCATCAAAAGATAAGATGCAAAATTTGGGTTTTAACTCATAATTATCTTGGTCAGGATGTGGATTTGAAGTTCACTCATTTAAAATCTGACTCCTGTGTAAGGGTTGCCTTCCTTCCTTGCAGGTTGTGTGGAACTTGAAGAGTGACTGTGTGGAGGCTGGAGAACCAGCAGTGTACTGGCAGCTCCTAGTAACAGAAGGTCTGGAAGAATTCACTAAGTTTACAAACCCAGTTTTAATTACCTCTGTCCCAGTTATCTCACCCTATATTTTACATTTTATCTAGATGAAAAGAAACACTCAGGAAGTTGAACAGCGGATGTACCGAGTAACTTGGTAGAGAAGGTTGTATGCCCTGCTTTGCAGATACCTTTATTCTAATCAGTAAATAATAAACTTATTCTTGCTTTTATTCTATACCTCAAGTTTTGTTTCATTTCTGTCCTGAACATATATGCCTATCCTGTGCTCGTGCGGCTACACAGCCAAAGGTGTTGAGTACTGAGAGCAGGGTAACAAGAATTGATATGGGGGTAGTGAGGGGAAGCAAAAAATTCCCAGAACCTGGAGACTAAATGGGCGTAGAACAATATAAAAACAAATCACCTCCCTGGAATTGAGATGGGTGTCAGTGAGGGACCCTGACAAGGGGTGATTCAGATGAACAACCCCGCTCACATGATCCCATCCTGATCACATGTGCCTGTGGATGCTGTATTCAAACGGGCCCTAAGAAAACATGCAGAGAACTCAATCTAGAGTATAAAAGAAACAGCAATTAACTATAGTAAACCATGATACAATAACTGACAGCTAGACTAAACTTGTCTCATTAATTTCAATGGGACTATTCATGAGTAATTTAGTCAGGATGTCAGAATGTTTGTAACCACAGAAACATGACCTCACAAAATGCCTATACATAAAAGATAATGTGAAAACTTGTAAAATTAGCTAGCGGTTCTTTAAAAAGAAGAAAGATCCAACACACTTTCTGTATGTGGATATATTCCCAAAGGAGATCCATAACTTTCTGTGCAAATAATTTTCTACTCTTTGGTAATCAAGTTGTTTCTTTTGCTCAAATGAAAAGCAAGCTTATCAGCTTACTTTAATGCCTACTGGTCTCATTTTCATTGCAATAAGTTATTCTTTAAATATGCACAGTTTTGTAATGCAAGTGCTTCATGCTTTTGAACTGATGACACAATCCCATGGATACATTGGGAAAACAACAATCTCATTTGCTTACTAAAGAAGCATGAGATATACTGAGATTTTATAATAGACCTCAAAGAGAGAAGGGAATGTGATCCAGCTTCTGTCTCCCTTTCCCCTTCACATTAGATTTACAATTCAGAATTGTGCAGCCTGTAATTTGTGGCATGTTCATAATAACTAGAGTAATTAGAATGAGTTTGAATCATTGATCCAGAATAAGTACCTGATCTGAGATCTTGAGAATCAGAATGAACCTGATTTGGACCGAATAACCATCACATCACTATCCATTGGACAGGAAGCAAGTAGAGTGCTGATGCATTGTGTAAAAACCTCTCCCAGCCTGTGGGTTCCACATACTGAACATATTCATAGAGGCCAAACTGCACATTACATACAGATCTATCTATCTATCTATCTATCTATCTATCTATCTATCTATCTATCTATCTATCAGCTTAAAAAAACAACAACTAGTCTTTTCCCCAAAGGTCAGTGTTTCCCTCAAGAATTAAAATTAGAGAAGTTTTGTCCCCAACCACTTGCCCATTAGTTACCTACATTGGGTGGTGTGTGTGTGTGTGTGTGTGTGTGTGTGTGTGTGTGTGTGCGCGCGAGGTATATGATGATGGGGGTATTTTTTAGTTTTTGTCATGGCAGTGGTTTTATATAGCACCTGGAAGCATTGAGAAGAATGTTTTTTCTTTAAAAGTCAGATTTAAAAATGCATCCTCTCTCTATAAGCACATAGTTTGGTGCTCAGTCTCATTGTCAGCATAAATATTTATGCACTTGCAGGAGGCAGAGGGATTAGGCCATGTGGTGAGAAGAGGGAGAAGCCGGTGACCAGATGGCAATGTACCCAATCCTACCTTTGAGAGTTAAGAAAGCACAAGTGTCTGATATTGGAAGGGATTTGCTTCAGCTTCAGAATGTAGAAATACCTGGATAGGCTTAGAGTTGCCACCTGTTCATAATTTGAATGGAGTATTCGCTTTTTGAGACCTTGTTACATAATACTGAAAACTGACAGTGGAAATATTTTGTCTGTATTTTTGTAAAGATAGAATTGTGTGTCCTATATTCACTTTCAAAGAAGTGACCAAAGGGGGAAAATAGGGCTTTTAGAGGTAGAAAAGACTGAACACACTTAAGCAAATATGCTTTCTAAAAACTCATCCCCAAGACTGGTATGTTTTTGTACAAACAAAATGAATAATGTCATTTTGTTTATCAAACCACTCTGAAACCAACATGCAATTGTTGCATGCAGAAAAATAAGGTAGGGAAATAATAACTAAGCATTAACTGACTAGTTTTGTCAATTCCACATTTAATAGTTAAAATAATTAGAATAATGGGACTAGACAGCCCATGACTATACTGTGGTTACAAGTGCCTTGGTACCTGCTTTGCTTTTTTCCATGGGTGCATCACAAACTAATAACCATAATTTGTAAGGTTAAATGGTGGACTTTACCCAGAGCCCATCTCACACCAACTGCCTTCTCTTGTTCTTGAATGAATTTCAATCACAGTCTCTCTGTCAAAAGAAGTCTCTCTCTGACAAAAGAAGGAAAACCCTGAAACACATTTTTTTAAAAGGAATAAAGTATGCAGAGGATGCACCTATATGTACCTTTTTAGTTACAGATTATGACAGGACAAATTATGTTTCTTAAGATACAGTATATAAATCGAGGTGATCGTAGCTATTGCTTATTACATTTATCACATGGAGACCACTTCCAGACATGGGCAATTTAACATCTGCCTAGGGTTGCCAACCAGCCAGAAAAAATAATGTCTGCTTTTGTTCTCCTTGCTTGTATGAACAGTTGCCAGACAAGCAAGGAGCAAGACTATGACTGCATTTGGACATAACACCAAACCAGAGGTAAACGTGCCAGAGGTTGGAGTTTGTTATGGTCTGAATGCATGAAACCACAGTTTCATCACCTAACCGCAGCTCCGTTTTCACTCCAAAACCTAAATTTGAACCTTGAGTTTATAGTGAGTTTTGCTGCTGAAACCTCAGGTTCAAAAGGGCCATTGTTTAGTCCAAATTCTGCTTCCGCTGTAACCTGGATTTTGTGCTCTAGCGTTTTCCAAAAACACACAGAGGGCGGCTCACAGAAGCTGAGAAATGGGTCAGTTCTATGCTTGGCAAGTTTCTCTGGCTGCCTCTGGGAGCTGATGCACCACACTCCCCTGTCTCCTGCTGGTGCTTGGCAACAGGGATGCTGAATCCCTAGAATTCATTGATTTAAAGGGAAAGAACCACATTGGTGAAAGCCCACTTTCCCCTAGGGATGTGCGAACCGGTTCAGATCCGAACCAGTTCCGGTTCGGCAGTTCGGAACCGAACCACCCCCGGTTCGGTTCGGATCCGAACCGAACTGGAGGTGGTTCGTTTCAAACTGGTTCGGACCGGTTCGGATCTCGAAAAGTAGCTAGGTTGGTAGCTGGCAACCAGGGGTACCAGTCACCCAAACCCCAAAGCAATCGGACACTCGTACGATTTTTTATGAATTTTTGAAAAATATTTTTATTTTTTCCTCATAGGATATAATGGGACTCGAACCAGGCCATTATTATTGTGTAGCACCCATGGGTGCCAACAACCATGCAAACCCTGAAGCAATCAGACACCCCTATGATTTTTTATGAATATTTGAAATATTTTAATTATTTTTCTCATAGAGTATAATGGGACCCGAACCAGTCCATATCCCCTATTGTGGAGCACCTAGGGGCACAAAAGCAGAGTGGGTGGTAGACAGACAGGGGTGCCTATCACCCAAAAATTCCCAAGGCAATTGGACACTCCTCTGATTATTGGTGAATTGTTAAAGTATTTTTGAATTCCTCATAGAGAATAATGAGGATTGAAGCAAATGTATAGCTTCACGTCGGGGGGAAAGGGGTGTCATAGAGTGCAGTGTGGTGGCTGGTAGTTCCTAGGGTGGGCAAGGAAGCTACCTGAATTATTTGAAAGGAATTGGGCAAAGGGGTGATTTTTAAGTGATTTTTGAAGTTTACGCATCTTTAAGGTTTTTCTCCATAAAGAAGCATGGAGGTGTCAGCAAATGTATAGCTTCACGTCGGGGGCAAAGGGGTGTTGTAGAGTGGATTGTGGTGGCTGGTAGTTCCTAGGGTGGGCAAGGAAGATACCTGAATTATTTGAAAGGAATTGGGCAAAGGGGTGATTTTTGGTTAATTGTTGAAGTTTTGTTTACGTGTCTTTAAGGTTTCCCCCCATTAGATATAATGAAGGGTGTATCGCTTCACGTTCGGGGGAAAGGGGTGGCCTAGAGCGGTGTGGGGTTGGTGGTAGTGCTGGTTAGGGGCAGGGAAGCTACCTGAATTTTTTGAAAGGATTTGGGCAGAGGGCTGATTTTTGGTTAATTGTTAAAGTTTACGCCTCTTTAAGGTTTTTCCTCATAATAAGTTATAATGGAGCTTTCAGCAGCCCCATAAGTGCACTTGCGGGGTGCTGGGGTGGCCCAGAGTGAGTGGTGGTGTAGTGCACATAGGGTGCCAACCACCCCCATGGGTTTCTAACCCATGGGGTACAGGGTTCTCTTGTTTCTGAGGTATTGAGTGTGGATTCTATGATAGCATATTAGAGTGGATTCATGGTGTCTCATTGAAAATCTCATTTGCTATCATAGAATCCACACTCAATACCTCAGAAACAAGAGACAATTAAGTTGCTTGTGTTGTCTGGTCAGTTAGCGAGACATTGGTTGCCTTACATACCTGAACATTGTATTTTTAAAGTTCCCATGAAAGTACTGCCTCTGCCCCTGCAACTATGTAGCGGACTGTCTATACATCCATATATAGATAGCCTTTGCTTCCTGGTTTGAACTTAAGAGAACGTCTTCTTTGCTATGAACCACACTGCCCACTGAGATCATCTGGAGAGGTTCGTCTACAGTTGCCACCAGCTCGTCTGGTGGCCACTCGGGGATGGGCCTTCTCCATTGCTGCCCCGAGGCTTGGGAACACACTTCCTGCTGAAATAAGAGCCTACCCATCTCTTATAACTTTTTAAAAGGCAGTCAAGATGCATTTGTTCACCCAGGCTTTTAACTAGATATTGTTTTAATTGTGTTTTAATAGTTTTAACATTTTAAATTTTAATTGTTGAAATGTTTTAATCTTTTTATTGGTTGTTTTTATTGTTTTGTTGTAAACCTCCCAGAGAACTCGCATTTTGGGTGGTATAAAAATGTGTTAAATATTAATAAATAATACATCATAAGGTACCCCAGACTTGTGTGGTATTTTGCATTCTGGCAAGAAAATCTACCACGATGGGATAACCCTAAGTTAAAAGAGAGTCCTTGGTTTTTTCAGTGATCCTGTTCTATTTTTTTGTATCAGTTTGTAGGGGACATGGGGCCCAGCCCCTTCCCCTGGGGTGGAAGAATGCAATCTCAGCCATACCTCATGAGCGGAGCCATCCAACAGGACAAAGGGCTCAGGCTCGAACATTCTGTACTCCAACAGAATGTGCAACTGATGCGTATGCATCTGGGAACTGCTCTCTCTCTCGAGTGCCTGGCAGTGGAGACACATGTGGGCTGGAGGGCTGTTGATTCCCAGCCCAGTTGCTAGTTCCATGCAAGCCCCCGGGAAGGGTCCCTCAGCAACACCTTTCAGTCCCAGCAACTGCCACAAACCAAGAGTGTAAGTGCTCTCTCTAAAAGGCTGGTCTCCATGTAACACATATCCCATCTTTCTTTTTTGCTAGCCAGAGATGGCCCTAATCCTGAGGTGCCCTGATGGGATGCCCTGCAGTATTTGATTTACATACACTGCAACGCTGATCCAAGCCCAGCCTGTTTAGCTCTGGGTGTAGGATCCATCCCTGGTCTTTCCTAACTCTGCTCACCTGAAACCTCTTGGACACATAAAGTGGACCAGACTCCTTGGAAGTCTGGAAGGGTTGAGTGGAAGGTACAGTGTTCTATTATTGACAAGAGTTCTACTGTGAGTTCTATTATTAACAAGAGAAGCCCATAATACTGGGAGCCCCACAACAGCAAGGGGCCCTATAGTTGGAAGGCCTATCTCATGAGAGTGCAGTCAAATGGAGAGCTGAAACACATATTGACCCTGCTTTTCTCTGGCCGTCTTGTGAGAGAGCTAATCATGAGAGAGCAAATCCCCGACCAACAGGCTGGCATGAGGGCAAGAGTGTGTTGAGGCTTCTTGGACTGCTTGGCCTGGGTCTGTGAATCCAAGAGCATCCTTTGTCACAGTGAACCAAAACCCAGTATCCTTTGCCTGCCCTCATATACATATTACCTCGTAGGAAGTTGGCAAGATCCCTTCCCGGAGCAACAGATAACTAGCCTTGAACCTTCCTGTGGTCTGGCAAGACCCAAGACTTCCTTGGGTCTTCCCCTGGGATTTGCTTGCACATTTCTAGGTCTGGTTCCCCCCACCTCTATGTACATTCACACTGCAGAATCACAATATAAACCCCATACCAACCCACCTCACCTCACCTCACCCATACCAACCCACCTCACCTCACCCCTTATCAGGTTATGGAACTTGGTGTATATATAAATATTCCTAATATAGACATTTAAGAGCTACAAGTGTAAAAAAAAACATTCAGTGCTGTGATGTGTAACATAACTATGCTCCGTCCATCGCTTGTGTTCCATTATGAGATTGTAGTTAAGCTTTTACAGTGTAATTCCTTGGTATGAAAGCAGTTTGGCATTTGGTGTTCAAAGGCAGCTATAACACCAAACCATCTGTACCACTCTGTTTCAAGAGGGACATTAATTTTTATTCTTCTTGGATCCTGAAGGAATAGATTTGCTAAACTGCAGCATGCTCACTAGTCACATATAATTCAGCCAGCCAACTGTGGCCAAAAATGTGTGCCAGCCAGAAGTTTTCTGCTGTAACAAGTATTTGTTTTTCTGAGACCCTTCCTAGATGGCAAAGAAGTGTACTGAAGCAAAATAACTCTAAGTAACACTGGCTGTGATAGATCTTGACAACATACACTGACCTAAAACATCAACATGCTAGAAAGAGGACCAAAAGGGAGGGGGTAGGCAGGAAGGGAAGAGAAGGAAAAAGAAGCTTTAACCTGCCTGAAATAAGACTGACATTAGAGTTATTTTGATTCATGCACATTTAGGAAGCACACAATCAATCTGGCAGTCAGACTGTCAGCTCAAGCCTAGTTTAAGTCCTGAGACCACCAAGATCCATGGATCCCAGATCTCACATTGATTACAAATTTCTCTTGTTTTAAATCCTGTCTGATGAACCATGTCTCTTTGCTGCTTTCTGAAAGCAGATATTTCAGAATAAAGGAGGGCCTTGATATTCACAGGGATTCCATCCCCAGCTGCAAGTGTGGAAACAGAAACCACGAATATGGAGTCATTGAGGCTATGAGATTTCAGGGATTAGGCTCCAAGTCATAAGGAAAATGATCAAAAATGATCAAAAACTGGCCAAATTTTGGGAGGAAATGTGGGGGGAAACTGCCCACCATGCTTTGCTGGTTCCCTGAGTTGTGCTGTACCTGAAACCCCCCCCTTTTTTTAAAAGGGAGCAATTTTTGAGGGAGCTCTGAAACACAAAATGGTGATCCGAAGTTACCTCCACGGTCATTTCTGGCCACCCCAACCCACGGATATGCAAGGTCAGCATGTTCCCCCACCTTTTCCACATATGCTGAGGTCGAGTGTCTTTTACCCGATTGCAGATATGCGGATATGCTTTTGAGAGTAACTGGCCCTATCCACCCCCAGCACAGTACCCCCTCCAGTGACTGTTGCTGGTGTCTATCTTATGTTTCTTTTTAGATTGTGAGCCCTTTAGGGACAGGGATCCATCTTATGTATTTATTACATTTCTGTGCAAACTGCCTTAAGCCATTTTTGGAAGGGTGGTATAGAAATTAAATCAATAATAATAACAAAAACAACAACAACAAATCCATGGCTATCAAGGTCTGCCTGTACTGCATTCTGGCATTTTATATAGTGAGGTCATTCACACAATCAAAAACTGTGTTCTACCCACTGTGCTCCCAATTTTTGGTTGTGTGGAAGCAAGCAGGAGGAAAACCTGGATAGCTCTTCTTCCTATCTTGCTTTCACCCAACTGAAAATTGGGAGCACACAACACTCCCAAACCTGAGTAGAACACAGTTTTTGATTGTGTGAATCACCTTAATATGTGGTACTTGGTGTTTAAGCCAGGAGTTTTTTTCGTTTCCTACCTCAGGGAGAAGCGAGAATCAATGAAACTGCTAAGGAACTCCTGTGTGTTCGATCTAACTGCTGAGGAACTGCTGAGGAACTCCTGGAACTCCTGTCTTTTCAGTCTGCCCAGAGCACCAACCAGGCCCACAAAGCCTCACTGTTGCCTGATTTGTAGTCCTTGGCCTTGTGCACTTAATCAACACTCCACCCCCGCTGCCTCCTCGCGAGACGCTGGCTCCTCCGTAATTCTCTCACCTATTGCTGGTGTTTTTCCAGATCCTGTTCCTTCTCCTCAAAGGTCCCCCAGTCCCGATGGCTCCTCCTGTGCCAAACACTCGCCCTGGCCTATCTCAGTGATCTCCCCGGACCGCTCCTCCTCAGGTGACTCTCCACCTTCTGGTAAGTTGCCTGTCCCCTACTCCTCTCCACTGCCCTTGAGTGGGGGCATGACAGGTTTTATGCTGCTTTCTGACTCCAAACTACAGAACAAATCAATCCAGAATTTTCACTTGAGGCACAAATGACCAGGCTCAAACTATCTTACTTCGGACACATTATGTGAAAACCCAGCTCCCTTGAGAAGTCCATAATGCTGGGAAAAGTTGAAAGAAAGAGAAGAGAACGACCAGCAGCAAAGTGGATGGACTCGGTTACGGCAGCAAAGACTGCACCACTGGGAGACCTTAAAGGCCAAGTTGAAGACAGATCATCCTGGAGAGAATCTACTTATGTGGTTGGTAAGAGTCAACACTGACTTGACAGAACTTAATCATCATCATTATTATTATTATTATTATTATTATTATTAATCAATTATTATTAATCCTAGAAAGATCAGCAAGTGCAACAAGCTGTTTTTCAGGTAGTAGCCCATCAGTAGTGATCTTCTCATTGAGGAACCATTAACATGACAAACTACTGACACACTTCTGAGGAACACATTAAAGGTAAAAGTGTGCCCTCGAGTCGGTGTCGACTCCTGGCTACCACAGAACCATGTAGTTTTCTTTTGAGATCATGCCTTTCAGCACCTTCCTATATTGCTGCTGCCTGATGTTTTGCCAGCGGGGATTCGAACCAGCAACTTCTTGCTTACTAGGCAAGTCATTTCCCTGCTGCACCATTAAGTGGCTTGAGGAACACATTATCCCCCACAAAATACAATCTGATAATCACTAGTTTAAACAAGCAGTTTACAGTTTGTTCTTTGGGCAAGTAAAATTTGTTCAAAGGACAACACTTTCTTCTTTTGGTTCACAGTGAAATCCCTGGCAATATACACTTACTTTGTGAAGTTATGCACCCCGTGCTTGGTAATGTGGGGTTTGCAGCATGTACTATTTCTCTTTTGACTGGCAGGGCAACTATTTCCAGAGCAGAAATAAAATCTATGGCTGTACAGACAACCCACAGAAAGTACACACATTCTTGGCCACATTAAACTGATGCTTTCAGGGAGCCAATGGCACCCAAGGGATAAGTATTGAGGTTACAAACCACGAACCTCATTCATCACTTTCTGACAACAGCTCAGATAAAGTTTGTAGTACCTTCTGTAAATGCTGCTCTATGAAGTGTAAATATAGCTGCAGCGATACAACGTTTTGGAGATTACTATGTCCTTTTGAAGCAGGGTTTAAGTATGCTGAGCCATCGAATAATTTTATCCAATGTTTATCTGTAGTCAAATCTGTAATTCAACAACTATATGTATTTGCCCATCCATGTGCACCTTCCATACATGGCTGATAAGGACAGCATCCTAACAAGCTTAGGATGCACACACAAATACCTCCAAATACTATTTATTTTCAATCAGAAAGAGAGGAGAGTATAACTTCCTATCTGTGTAAAACACAATCACCTAATCCTTTCCGAGCATCCGCAAAAAAACAAGGGTTACTTTTTCTACTAAAAGTCTACACAAATAGCCTTGTAACATAAAGGTCTATGTAAATAATAAGAAAGCCTAGACCTGAGGTTTGAACACTGCAATAAATAAAAAGAAATTCAAATCTGAAAAGCAGTTCAACCTCCTACAATGTAAGTATATACAAAAATACTTATAGTCACATGCATCATTAAACCCAAAGCCAGAAGCGTTTACCCAGTGTTAATCTACTATTATTCCATTTAACAATTGCTTCCTGGCCTATCTCCTAAGCGTATATGAGAATTCGACATGAATTATTCTTGAATAAAACTTGTCATAATTTTTCTAGTTAAACATTATAGTATAGCTCTAAAATGTAAATGTGTATGTGAAAGGTTTTATTTCCCTGATATATAGTAAGAGGGCTTTAATTTTTGCATTGAAATGAACTGAAACATTTTCCTCCTCATGGAGAGGCACAGAGGCGCCTAAGATTGGCACAGTCATTTGGATAATTGGAATAGATGGAATTTACAAACAGATTTGTGTATGTACATTGGTAAGTTTGACGGTGGATGTTAGAAATAGTGCAATTGATGCCAATCGCATGGGAATGCTCACAATCATCAACACTTTTACTGACTGCCCAGAAATAGATATATAATTTTGACAGAGTTAGACCAGTGAGAGTTGACAGATTTATGACTTGATAATTTTATGACTTGCTGATTGATTGATTCATATCTTCCAATTTCTTTCAATCCAATTGTATTTTTATTGATATTTTAATTTAATGTGAATATGCGGAGATGGCAAAACTTACAGTATTGATAAGAGATCAAAATCTAGAATGCTTTAAAGAAGATTGGAAACCATTCTTGTTGTATCTAAAGAACTATTTTCCTACTATGGATTTTACAGCAGGGTTTGAAATTTAGTAATAATAGCAGGTTGGGTAGATTAAAATCGTGTTTGTAAGGTTTAAATTTATGTTTTGAATTATTATTATAGCAAAGGTTAATTTTATAGTTGATGATTCACGAAGAGGTGTGAGCGGGAAGTCCATATTTGTTTATTTGTTGTGAATGTTAATAAGAATATTGTCAAAATCAATAAAAATTTAATTTGCAAAAAATATATATTTTAATTTAATGTGTTAATTGATTGTTATAACTTTTCTTAGTTGTATACGGCTCTGGATGCTATTATGGAAAAGCAGTTTCTCACTTGGATGCATCATCATCATCATCATTAATATTATTATTATTATTTATTTTACACAGTCAGACAAGTGTTATTTACAGGTTTGTTTTATCCTTCCCAAGGACCTGGGATGCCAGAATTTTATTGTCAATGTTGTTGCTGTTGTTATAGATATCGTCGCAGAATATAGGCTGTTCCCAGTAAAGCTGCTTTTTGTAATTGGCTGATGGTGATTTCTGTGGCCCCTATGGTGTTGAGGTGCTCTTCAAGGTCTTTTGGAACTGCACCCAGGGCGCCAATTACCACTGGGATTATTTGGGTCTTTTTCTGCCACAGCCTTTCCATTTCAGTTTGTAGATCTTTGTATTTGGTGATTTTTTCCATTTCTTTTTCTTCTATTCTGCTATCCCCTGGTATTGCTATGTCGATTATTTTCACTTGTTTTTCTTTCTTCTCGACTACAGTTATATCTGGTGTATTGTGTGGCAGATGTTTGTCTGTTTGTAGTCGGAAGTACCATAATATTTTTACATCTTCATTTTCTTCAACTTTTTCAATTTTATGGTCCCACCAATTTTTGGCTACAGGTAGCTTGTATTTTTTGCAGATGTTCCAGTGTATCATCCTTGCTACTTTGTCATGCCTTTGTTTGTAGTCACTCTGTGCAATCTTTTTACTACAGCTGATTAGGTGGTCCACGGTTTCATCTGCTTCTTTACAAAGGCGGCACTTGCTGTTTGTTGTTGACGTTTCTACTTTTGCTCTTATTGCATTTGTTCTTAGTGCCTGTTCTTGTGCAGCTAGTATTAAACCCTCTGTTTCTTTCTTCAAGTTGCCATTCTTAAGCCATTGCCAGGTCTTGGTGATGTCTGATTTTCCACTTATATTGTGCAAATATTGACCATGCAGGGGCTTATTTTTCCATTTTTCTGCTCGGTTCTTGACTTGATCTTTCTTGTAGGCCTGCTTTGTTTCATTGGTAATGAATAGTTTCGCATTATTGACCATTTGAAGTGCATCTTCTTCACTGTCCTTGATATATTCTGCAAAGCCTCTTTTCTCCTCCTCTACTGTTTGATGGACTTGCAGCATTCCTCTTCCACCTGAGCTGCGAGGAAGGTATAGCCTATTGACATCACTGCGGGGGTGCAGAGCATGATTGATGGTCATGATTTTCCTGGTCTTACGATCTAGCGTCTCTAGCTCTGCCTGGGTCCAGTCTATTATTCCTGCAGTGTATCTGATAACAGGTATAGCCCAGGTGTTTATGGCTTGTATGCTGTTCCCACCATTGAGTTTGGACCTGAGGATTTTTCTAACTCTCCTGATGTATTCACTTCCAATTTTTCTTTTAACTTCAGTGTGTGCGATCTTATCAGCCTGGAGAATGCCCAAGTATTTGTAAGGTTCTTTCTCTTCCAGGTTCTTGATCTTGCTTCCATTGGGCAGTTCTATTCCTTCTCTTTTTGTTGTTTTCCCTCTGTTCATTATTAATGCAGCACACTTGTCTAGTCCAAACTCCATTGCTATATTGTTACTGACTATATGGACAGTGTTTAGCAGTGATTTGATTTCTGACTGGGACTTTCCATACAACTTCAGATCGTCCATGTACAGCAGATGGTTGATTTTACTTGATGTTTTAGATGTTTGGTATCTGAGGCCTGTTTTGTTTAGTATTTGTGAAAGTGGGGTCATGGCGATTACAAACAACAGAGGGGATAGTGAGTCCCCTTGGAAAATGCCTCTTCTAATGTTAACCTGTCAAAGTGTCACACCATTGATTGTTAACTGTGTACTCCACATGCTCATTGCTTTTTAAATAAATATCTGAATGTTTTTGCTGACACCAGTTGTTTCTAAACATTTTAGTATCCATGTGTGAGAAAATGAATCGAAGGCTTTCTTGTAGTCAATCCATGCAACACTTAGATTGGTTTTTCTTCTCTTGCTATTTTCTAAAATCATTTTGTCAATCAGCAGCTGGTCTTTTGTGCCTCTGGTGTTTGGGCAGTTTCCTTTCTGTTCAACTGGAAGCTGTTTGTTAGTTAATAAGTGTTGCATCACTTCATCTGCTATTATTCCAGTTAATAATTTGAACATGGTTGGCAGGCAGGTTATCCTCTCTAATAAAAGCCTTGGTGTCCGTCCGTGGACGGACACCAAGGCGTGTGTTCGTGCCTCCCTGGGCTGTTCTGGGCATGCGCTTCGCGCATGCCCAGAACAGAGCAAGGGAGACACGACCGCCAACACCCAGTGGCCATCTTGGGTGGCCAGAAGCGGCCGTCCCAAAAAAGCCGGGTATGCAGCGGGGGAAACTGGCCGAGGCGCGGCCGAGGCCTGGCGGCGCCGCCGGAGCCGGGCAGGAGGGAGAATTTGGGGCCCTTGCCCGGCCGGGGAGACCGGCCGCGGCATGGAGGCTGTCGGCGGCGGCGACAGTTGGTGCTTGCGGGCTGGACACGGAGGCAAGTCGGGGTGGGGGGGGAAGGTGCTAGCGCCCGTTATTTCAACGGGTCTGAAAATACTAGTCGGTCTATAATTACTTGGAATTGCACCTTTTGCTGGGTCTTTCATGATGAGATGAGTTTTCCCAGTTGTTAGCCATTGTTCAGTATCACCTCCTTGCAAAATGTGATTGAACTGTTTTGATAGTTGTTTATGAAGGCTTGTTAGGTGTTTAAGCCAAAAGCCATGCAGTTCATCGTCCCCTGGTGCAGTCCAATTCTTAATTTTCTTTGCTCTTTCACTTATTAATTCTGGTGTTATTATTAGATCTTGCATTTGTTGGTTACATTTTTTGACCTCTTTCACCCAGCCTGCTTTTTTATTATAATCTATTGGATTGTCCCATAATTACCCCCAGAATTGCACTGTTTCTTCTTTATTTGGTGTTTCTAGGTTTCTCGCAGTTTCTCCTTCGATGCTTTGGTAGAGACGTCTCTGATTCTACTTGAATTGGAGATTCTGCCTGTGTTCTGGCGTCATATCTGCTAATCTTCTTTGACACTGCTGTTATTTGCTGCTTTATTATTTCCAGGACTTCTCTAATTTTCCTTGAATCTAGGTGGTATTTTTGGATCAGATACTGTTTGGTGTTTTCGTTCTTCAGCTTCTTGTCTTTCATATCTTTCAATTTACTAGCATCTGATCTAAGCCTGGAGATTTTATTTTCTAAGCTAATCTTCCATTTAGGTGATGCACTGCTTTCTTTTTTTACAGGTCCATTGATCTTATATCCAAGCTCTTGTGTTGTTATTGTTGCTGCACTGTAGATTAGTTGGTTTGTTTCTTGCAAATTATTGGTTGCTATTTCTGCAAGTGCAGCATTGACATCTTTTAATACCTGAGCAAGTTGTTTTTTGGCAACTGTTTTTAGAGCCGGAAGTCGAACCCTGGTGGTTGTTTGGTTCATGTGCTCAGTTATTTTTTGCTTTAGTTCTTGTTGCTTTTCTATTAAATGGCATTTGGGTTTTTGAGGTGAAGGCAAAGGGGAGGTTGCCTGGTTTTGATTTTGAAACAGTTCAGCAACAGTGGTATCCTCTATTTCCAACACCTTCTCCACCTGCGCCTGAGCAACTGCTTCAGTTGGTGGTAATTCTTCTTCCATATCTTGAGCCTGTGTTGCTCTTTGCAGTTCTTCCAGCTCAACTCCTGTGAATACTTTATTTCTTATTATGAATCTTCTCTGGTCTGCTAGCCTTTGTTCTGTTATTTCTGTATCTGGATGCTTTTCTTTCCAAATTTGGTACATTCTTTTAAAATAACCTCTTCTAGTGGGACTAGACTTGTAATAGCAGATCATTATTTCCTTGTTGGCATTTTTCGTATATTTTTTTCGGTTAAGCGACGTTTCTTCAAGTAACTTTGCTGTCTTCAGCCCTGGTTGCTCAACTGAAGATCCTGAGTCCTGTTGCCCACTTGCCACCAGATGTCCAGGGACTACAGCACCTGGAGCGGTCCTTGTTGACCTGGGCGACGACCGATCCGGTATAGATTTATTAAAGTTACATCTCACCATATTGCTGATGGGAGAGGCTCTTTTTGTCTGGCTCCTCTGGTGAGACCTGTCCAGTATGGTTGGACCTCTGGCATAGCTCTCACCTTCCTCAGAGCACGCAAGCCCCACAACCATGCCAAGGTTTTTTATTATTATTATTATTATTTCAATTTCTACACCACCCTTCCAAAAATAGCTCAGGGCAGTTTACAAAGAGAAACAACAAATAAATAAGATGGCTCCCTGTCCCCAAAGGGCTCACATTCTAAAACGAAACATAAGATAGACACCAGCAACAGTCACTGGAAGTACTGTGCTGGGGTTGGGTAGGGCCACCTATCCATCATCATTATCATAATAATGATAATCAGTGAGGTGATCATCTAAACTCATCAGTCCATCTTTCTATTTTGGGTCACAAAATAGATCTTGAGACTGTCCACATTTTCATGGGATTGCTGATGGAACCCTAGGTACTCTTAAGGGCCACCTGGTCCCACATAATTCTGCTTGCTTATAGTGTTCTTCGGGTGGGGTGGCTCCACTCTGCATGCTGCTACCTGCTGAGGTTTGGTTGGCACATACTTTGGCAGGGTCCTCTATGCGAATGTGTCCTGGCTCTGGAGCTCCCCCAAGAAATCCCTCCTTCCTCAACCCTTCATGCCTTTTCAGCATTTACTAAAAAGACACCTGTTTTCTTTTGCCTTCAGGCTATGCTGAGGGATCTTTCTGCTCTTATTGCTCGAGACAGTATCTTATCTGCTTCTAACCTGACCTACCACATAATGCCAGAGTGGGCAGGGTTGTATCCAGCCTCATGCAAGCTGGGACATGCAAGCACATTGTCCAGTCACATGCTTGTATGTGACCTAACTGAAGGGAGCAGAGACTGCTGTTTATAAGAAGACCCCACCTCAGAACACAGAATTCTGCTGAAGCTCAGCAACAACCTGTCCACCCATTTTGTGTGAGGTCACCTTGGGGCCAAGTAGGGATGTTTGGTTCCCACCTGATAAGCAGTTGGTGGCTTCCTGCCCCCCCCCGCTCATTGAATACCTTCTTGAACACTGAATGTAGGAGTGGTTGTCAGAAACTAGTGTAGCCCTAATCAGTGTAGGGTGTGGGGCATGGAGGATCTAAGTTAAACTACCAGTGTTCAACTGGAGGCACTGTTGGTATGAAGGGGGATTTCCATACAGCCCCTCACTGTATGGCACAGGGTTACCCCATTGAGTGTTAATGCTCTCTCCACAGAGTAAACTATGTAGCCTGAAGAGGCTTTGTCAGCCATGCGACTGCTGGTGGTTTTCAACCAGGTATTTTGCCCACAGAGAGCAGGAAATTTATTTATTTATTTATTTATTTATTTATTTATCAATCAGACTTCTATACCATGCAAACGTTCATCTCTGGGCAGTTGACAAAAAACAATCAAAACACATTCATTCATTCATTCATTTAACATATTTCCATATACTGCCCAAAACTTATGTCTCTGGGCAGTTTACAACAAAATAAAAACAGAAAGTAAAACATTACTTAAGACAAAAACAAAAAGTTTAAAACATTACAACAATTTAAAATTTTAAAAACTTGTACTCTAGCTATGTTCCCCCCACTGCTGATGTTGTCCTCTATAATAAAATGCTTAGGTGTAATCCCGTGTCTGCCCGTGTCTTTCTCAGCCGTTCTGGGCATGCACGGAGCGCATGCCCAGAACGTCCAAGAAAGATACGGCCGCAGAGACACGGCGGCCATGTTGAGGAGGGCAGAGGCGGCTGAAGAACGGGCTACGGGGAGGGCAGAGGCGTCAGCTGGGGGACCGGGAGGGCAGAGGCAGCTGCGAGGGGACTGGGAGGGCAGAGGGGGCAGCGGGGGTCTGGTTCATCATCATTGAGGCATTGGGGGTCCGCGGGGAGGGGAGAAACAGCTGCGGGAAGGGGAAGGGAGAAACGGCAGCAGGTCTGGCCCGCCCGCCGAAAAGGACAGAGGCGGCTGCGGGTCCGGTGGGTCGGCAGGCGGCACTCTTGGCTGCAGCGGCGGAACTCTCCGCCCGCCCAGAAGGCCAAAGGCGGCGGCGGGCAGCACTCTTGGCGGTGGCGGCGGAACTTTCCACCTGGCCGGGAGGCCAGAGGTGGCGGCGGGTCCGGCAGAGGCAGCGGCGGCACAGATCGGTTGAGTGCGGAGACTAGCGCCCGTTATTTTAACGGGCTGAAAAATACTAGTAGTTAATAAATGTGGTCCAAGTTCAACCAATTTTTTTATTAGAGTGTATTATAGCTGGTTCCCTCATAGACACAAATACATCTTATGCAGATTTAACTAAAGGTTTATTCAGAAACCACTCAATTTTTCTCCTCCTTTCCCTTCGCTTTCCGACCCACCCACCCCGCCCCAATCTCTACAGGATCCCCACAAGGACAAACTTATGATTAACAAAATATAAAATGTTGCTAGATAGAATACAACATGGAGTTTGGGTGTATTTTACCACATGCTTTAAAAAAAAATAGAGGTATTTTTCAGCAGTGGCACCCTGTTTAAGGAATAGCCTATCCAGAGAGGCTCACCTGGTGCCATAACTAGGTTCTCTTAGATGTCAAGTAAAGACCTTTTTGTTCACGCAGGCTTTTAAAATGTTATTGTTTGTTTTTAGTTGTATTTTATCATATTTATCATAATTATAATGTTTTTTTAAAGTGTATGTTTTTTTTTTCATAGCTGCTTTCTCGCAGTCATGGTGATTCTGGTTAAAGAGTTAACCAGGATTGCCAACACGGAGCCGAGAATGCAGATTTCCCTGGCAATCCTGGTCAAACTGATTGAGGTGCTACATGCTGCAGCATTCCACTAAAAAGTACATGGGCACTGGATGAAGAATAATGGGAGCAGTGTTGGTACAGATGACACTATGCTTAGGAGGCACGGAGGTGCCCCACCTTAACAACCAGCACCCACATGCTTTTGAGCAATACAATGAAGCATGTGTGAATCTCACTTAGAATGAAGGTGGACTGTGTGGTATGTCCGCCACTGTATTAATTAAAGTGGACATGTTAAGGAGTGATTGCACCAGTTTAGAGATGTAAAATTTCTGGAAATTTTGAAGCCATGAAAAAACCCATCCCCCCCCCAGGGGGGGAGTTAGTTTGGGGGGAAATTGAAATAGATACAATACTTTCTTAAAGCGTCCTTCACAGGTCTCAAGTCACATTGTTTCTTTAGGAGCATTCATTATGTATAACCTGCTTTGCTCATAACTTTGATTATGTTTGGTATATCCAGCATCACTGTAAGCCAGCTTCTTCTATTTTCAGCATCACTTTGTTGCCTGCTTCTCATACACTGCCAAAAACTGTTAAGAGAAGTAGGCAAAAAGTTAATGTTGAAAACAGGGAAACAAAAACAAACACTTGGTGTACATACAGTACAACGCCCCACCAACTGAAGAGTGGGACAAGCACATTTATCATTAAATGTCTAATCAGTTTCATTATCTGAGCTATCACTATCAGCGGTTTCTGCTTCTTCTGATCCTCCATGTTTATTATCTTAATGCCTTATGAAAACTGAATTGCCTGGATTAAGACAAGCCTAAGACAAGCCTTTGCACATGTTTATTTATTTCTTGATCTGGTATATTTCCAAACATAGATCAATTTCTCTATGTACTGAAGAAGATAGAGAAATCTGAAGCAAGCAAGAAGTTTGGGAGAGTAAAAACCAGAACACCTTTCCTTATATGAATACATTTAAACACCTTTTCTTAATTCCACCCCCCCCCCAATTTAATTTTTTCCACTTTTTTTTCAATTTTTCAAAACATACAAGCACACGCACACACAAACAAACAAAACCAAAAACAATACAGTCATTTGGGGAAAAATAGGGGGAAACATCCCCCCTCCTGAACTTTTCCATTTCCCCCCAGGCGATCACATTTCTAGACCAGTAGAAATCCTGGCTCACCATTCTTATAAGGTGACGCTGATAAAGATTGTATTCATATGAATACAGGGGGGAATTGTTATGTACCTCTGTGGGAATTATTCAGGATCAAGTGCCTGTACTGCACTTGTACCATACTCAACATAGCCACCCCCAGCTGTTTTTGGACTACAACTCCCATAATCCCCAGCCACAGTGGCCAATAGCCAGGGATTATGGGAATTGTAGTAGGCCAACATCTGCAGGAGAAGCCCTGCTATACTGTTTCCTCAAACATTATGAGAACATTCCCCAGTTTTCTCTCACAAGCAGGATAAATTATACGATGGCATCCCAGACTTTTCATCTGTTTCCCTCCACTCTATAAACCCTCGCAAGCCCTCACAGATTGCATTGCATCCATATACACAAATAGTGGAGAGCTGGTCTTGTGGTAGCAATCATGACTTGCCCCCTTAGCTAAGCAGGGTCTGCTCTGGTTGCATAAGAATGGGAGACTAGAAGTGTGAGCACTGTAAGATATTCCCCTCAGGGGATGGAGTGACTCTGGGAAGAGCAGAAGGTTTCAAGTTCCCTCCCTGGCTTCTCCAAGATAGGGCTGAGGGAGATTCCTGCTTGCAACCTTGGAGAAGCCGCTGCCAGTCTGTGAAGACAATACTGAGCTAGATAGACCAATGGTCTGACTCAGTATATGGCAGCTTCCTATCTTTCTATGTTCCTAGTTACCATAAATATGTGCTTCCTTTCCAAGTAAGAACTAATTATATTTGCGGCGATCAAGCACTGTGATGCAGATAGATTCCTAGAGTACCAGAGCTTCAGGTAGAACTGACACATGTCTCTTTGGAGACAGGTTGAACAACGAGGAGTAAGTACAGGTACTGTGACTCCCTGACTCTGATCTACTGGTCCTTTCACCCATCCTCCTCTCCCATTAGCTGTATTGAGTTTTGCTGAAAGAAGTAGAGAACAGAGTGTGAGGTAAGGGAACAGGGGATCAATAGAATGAAAGGCACAGTGGCCATATCCTCTCTCAGTGCTTCAGGACAGGCACCATCTCTGTGTGAAGATTAAGAAAATCTAGTGGGTCCTAAACTGTCCTATTCCAAGAACACTCCAGGAATAGGGATACAAGCTCCATAGAAGTACATACACTTGTTCAATTTGTTCTTTATTATTTATTTATTTATTTATATTTTTTATTCATTTTACTTAAAATATTTCTATACCGCCCAAAACTTGCGTCTCTGGGTGGTTTACAATTAAAATCATTTAAAACATTACATCAATTAACAATTAAAATCATTTAAAAGATTAAAAACATTTAAAACCCAGTATTAAATTATTTAAAACTATAAATCTAATTAAAAGCCTGGGTGAATAAATGTGTCTTCAATGCAGTTTTAAAAGTTTTCAGCGATGGGGAGGCTCTTATTTCAACAGGAAGAGCATTCCAAAGTCCAGGGGCTGCAACGGAGAAGGCCCATTCCGGAGTAGCCGCCAGATGAGTTGGCAGCAGCCACAGGCAAACCTCTCCAGATGATGTTAACAGATGATGATGTTGTTAACAGATGATCTCTCCAGATGATCTCAGTGGGTGGTGGGGCTCATGGCAAAGAAGATGTTCTCTTAATACCCAGGGCCTATGCTGTTTAGGGCTTCATAGGTAATGACCAGCACCTTGTATTTTGCCCGGAAACGTATCAGCAGCCAGTGCAATTCCTTCAACACAGGAGCAGCAGGGTCTCTCCTAGATGACCCAGAGACCAACCTGGCTGCCACATTCTGCAGTTTCTGGACTGTGTACAAAGGCAGCCCCACATAGAGCTCATTGAAGTAATCTAGGCTAGATGTTACCAGCAGATGTACCACCGTTTTGAGGTTGGTCATCTCAAAAAACAGACTCAGCTGGCATATCAGCTGAAGCTGATAAAAAGCACCTCTGGCCACCGCCTCAACCTGAGACACCAGGGAGAGGCTCAGAACCAGAAGCACCCCCAGACTGCGTACCTTTTCCTTCTGAGGGAGCGTGACCCCATCCAGAACCGGCAGATCAAGATCGTCTCCCGAGTTCCGACCCCACACAATAAGTACCTCTGTCTTATCTAGATTCAGCCTCAGTTTATTTTCCCTCATCCAGCCCATTACTGCCTCCAGGCAGGCATTTAGGGAGGTTATGCCTTCTCCTGATGATGTTGACATGGAGAAAAAGATTTGGGTGTCATCAGCATACTGATAACACCCTGCACCAAATCCCCTGATGATCTCTCCCAGCGTTTTCATGTAGATGTTAAACAACATTGGAGACAAAATGGAGTCCTGAGGACACCATACAAAAGTTCAGATTTTGAAGAAAAACAGTCTCCAAGAGACACCATCTGGAATCTGCCCATGAGGAAGGTGTGAAACCACTGCAAAGCAGTGCCTCCCACCCATCCACCCCCAATCCCCTCAGTCATTCCAGAAGGATACTATGGTCAATAGTATCGAAAGCCACTGAGAGATCCAAAAGGACCAACAGAGTCACACTCCCTCGGACAATTCCCAATTGGAGATCATCCATCAGGCTGACGAAGGCAGTCTTCACCCCATAGCCCGCCCAAAAGCCAGTTTGAAATGGGTCTAGATAATCAGTTTCCTCCAAGACTGCCTGGAGCTGGGAGGCCACCACCCTCTCAATCACCTTGTCCACCCATGGAAGGTTGGAGACAGGCCTGTAATTATTTAACTCTGAGGGATTATAGTCCTAGAGCCTGAATTAAGTATTTTAAAAACCTCCTTTTAAAAAAGAAGTCTCACCTACTCACTCCACTATTCCAGAAGAAGTGGCAAAAGCCAGTGTAGCCAGATAGCTAGGAGACTCCACCAGCCTCCCAGGAGCCAGGCCAAACCCTTAGCTTCATTCATGGTCAAAAACTGGGCTGGTTGAGACCATGTGTGCAGGGGGCAGGGGCAGGTTCCTCTCCCCTGCAGATTTCAGCTGATTAGTACTGACCTCTCTCTTTCCTGCCACACAGTTGGAGAGGAAGAGAAAGCTAGGCTGGAAAGCAAAAGGGAAGGATTGGCTTAATCCAAAAAGAGAGACAGCCTGTTCTCACGACTAGAAATTCCTGGGTAGGAGAGGCACTGGGAGTCCTCTTTGCACACTGTTATCAAACACAAGAGGGGAAATCCTGTATTTCACACAGAATATCAACTTTTGCCCCAGCCTCAAGCCAAAAGAAGAGCATCAAGCTAAATACGCCCAGCTGAAATAAATACTTAAGTATTCTAAAAGCAGGCAAATGTGAATTTCCACTTTGTCAAAGCCAAACAGAATGCAATCATGCTTTATAACTTATGCAAACACCAGTCCAATAAAAGAGTCCACCTTGTCTGCTTTATGTCACCCATTCTATCTTATCATTAAATGAAGACTGCAGGTACTAGAAAAAGTGGACAAATTGTACTTTCATTACCAAAAAAAAAAAGCTTCCTGGGAAAGAGTCAATATTTATTTCAAATGCTGAGAACTCTCCTCAAACTCTTTTTAATGAATGCTTAGAGAATAAAAGGCATAAACCACATTTCCCACATACAAGTTCAGGTTTTTATAAAATGAACACATGTACAGGAATTGAAATTTGCATGAACTTCCAACACTATAATCCCTTAATTTGAGCTGTCATTATCTTTCACAAGAAATTATTTTATCCAACAAATGAAAATTATTCTCCTGAGAAAATCATTTCGAACTGGCAGAAGTACATTTTCTTGTCAACCTGTGACAAGACATTGTATTTTGCTCTAACTCTTCCTGATCAATCTCAGAAGATATTTCCCCTTTATTTTTTCCTGGCAGCCACATGAATTCCTAAAGTTTTAACTGAATTTTACTTGGCAAGAACATATAATGTTCAATAGTAAACCCTTTTAAATAACAAAAATTGGATTAATATATAATGTAGGGTGAAGGGTGGGAGAGCTTTTGCTTCTGTCCATTAAGAATAACTTACTTTTATTCATTACGTTTGTATCCTAACAAGGGAGGAAAAGGTGTATGGAGACCTGATCCAGGCTGCAGCCGGCCCAGGTGGTCCTTCAGGAGGCCGGCGGGGGGCTTGGACGAGCCCCCGCCACTACCTCTGATGGCCTCTGCTGCTGCCTCTGCTAAAGTTATGGAGTACCCTTTCTCTTCCCCTCACCCGACCTTTAGGATAGGGATTAGAGAATGCCCCCTCTACTTGTAAAGGGGAATCCTCACCTCCCGGAATCAACTCACGAACCGGTTCATAGAACTGAGGTCGGTCTGAATCGAACTGGGACTGGCACCCCACTTTGGTCCAGCTTGTTTTGAGCCAGCTTGCAGCCCCCACCAAAAGCCCAAACCCAACAAATGTCCCGCATGTTAGTCAATAGGATAGAATTTTTGTGAGCCTAGACAGTTAACAGATAAGCAGGTGGGTGGAGGTAATGGAAATCTATGGTGAGAGAGCAGGAGGGCTCAAAAAGAAAAAAAAAGAGTGGGAATCAACTTGAAGAACACTCCCTCAAGACAGTCACCAGCCCTTCTTCTTCATGGAGCGGAAGTGTATAAATCCATTTTCCCCCCTTACCAGCCATTTCACAGTATTGTGTTTCTGAAGGGCTGGGTTTGAAAAAGCTGGGTTTCTGGGTTGGAAAAAGCTGGGACTGAGCATGAGTGCCACCCCACAAAAACATTCAGAAAACAGAAAAATTCGGGGGGGGGGGAGTGTGTAAAACGCTTTTGCTTTTGCACCAGCCATTTCACAGCTTTGTGTTTCTGAGGGAGAAGGGCTTTGAAAAGGAGCTGGGACTAAGCACAAATTTCTCCCCTATGCAAAATACAAAAATACCCAGAAGCAGGGGGCGGGGGGAGCAGTATATTAAGTAAGACCCAAGTTAGAGCAGGCACTTTGGTTTTTTCACCATGTTTAGATACAAGCTCAGGTAACACTTGCACACCACAGATATACTGCGACATTCTGTTGAGGGTCCATTCTTGTAATTCATATATTTGACTGCAGATTCATATCCTGGAGTAATAGACAAAATTATATACTGTAATCTCTGTGCTGTGTCTATTCATTTTGTTTCCCTTGCAGTATAATTCATTCATGGTTTTGGTAAGGCTGTGAGGAAAACAAAAGAGGAAATGATAACCCCCCACAAGTTTAAATCTGGAAAAGCAGTTTGAGCAAACCAACTGCAGACAACGTCAATATGAATACAGGAACGCTTGTTTAGCAGACGCCTAAGGGCTGCCAAAATACCCATAACAACATGCAATAAATTAGACTCCTCTAACACCAAAATTAGAAATGGGCCAAGGCATACTGGCAACAATTCGATCAAAATCCAGATGGTAGCACAGTTAAGGAGGAGGTTTAGAATACCTTCCAAAATTGCCAGTGGTATGCATCCAAAGCTGGATGTATTTGCTCGGAGGCAAAAATGGTAGGGAAACAGCTTTTCTTTCCCCCAAATAATTTCTATTGGAATTCCATCTGAATTTGTTCATACAAATTAAGAAATCCATGCTCCAAATCCTTCCTGTGAGCAAATATTAATACATGAGGATATTAAATAGAGAGCAGTGTGGTGTAGTGCAAGGGCAGGCAGAACATTGATCATGGATGACAGCACGACTGCTGAACCAGCAATCCAGCAGCCTCCATTCTTTCTTTCTTTTTAAAAAACGTATTATTCATTTTTGTTTACCTTCCATAAAGATTGAAAACATCACATTACAGCACAGTTTGAATGCTACCATGTGTGGGACACAAGTGTAACACAAAATGTCCTGTTTGTTTATACGGAGTGTCCTGCACGTAGCCATGCTCAATGGCAACTGAAACTAGCTATAAGTTCACTGAGTCCGTGTCTCTTTGGGGAAGGTCCCAACTACCTGAAAGAAAGCAGGAAGCAAAGCGGTTTGAATTTGTTCATTTCAGGTGGAGCATTCAGGTTTGCTGCACTCAAGTGGAGTACAGCTTGCCAGCTTTCAGGTGCCATTACTGTCAGGAGTTTGATGATGTTTCCTGCATCAGTGGTTGGCAATTTTGACACACTTAGACAAGTGTGTAAGATCTTTCACAAAAGTGTCTGGAAATGTCTTGGGGGAGGGAAGTGCTCCTACCCTGATCCCCACAGACAAGAAGATCCTCCATTTGGGTCTGTGAACACACCACCCAGACAATCAGTGCAGCTGCAGTCTCCTTTATGAAAAAAAGGGAACTGGGTCTTCCAAAGTATCTCACAATGCATTGCACTCCTAAGGCAATCCTCAATACACCGCAAGAGAAGCAACCCTCAGCAGCTCTCCTCTGGCTGTCCCCTCTAGCCACAGAACTCTCTAACAAACATGGCCTTTGGCTGCTGGGAACTGCTCACAATTGGGATTTCTACATGTCATTTGCTGACCAAGGCAAGGCAGCTGCTACTTTTGTCCTATCTTGGTAAAGAAGTCGGGATTCCCCTACCCTACTGGGGAGGGGCCATCCCATGAGATATCACGAGCACAAGCAGCTGGGTTTACTGTCTCCTACCTTCTGATCATGTGACAGCCATGCGCATGCGCATGTGTATAGTATGTTTGTAAGAGGGAAATGCTTCTATAAAAGAGGACTGCTAGAGACAATGAATGGGAGATTATTTCAGTGTGTTTGTGTAACATGGAGTACAGGAGATAATTGTAACTGGCCCTACCTCAGAACCACCATTTTGTGACTGTAATCACTCTGTTTAGTGGGCTTTGGGTACTAGTAAAACAAAACAAAATGACTGTAAAAGCCTAATGTATCTGATCATGAAATATGTTTCTAATAAAATAGGAGATGATAGTTGGTGACCCCTCCAACGGAAGCCCGAGGGCCAGAGGGATTGGGGATGGGAAGGAATGAAGGTGGAATTCTAAGTCCCTGTCCATATATGCAACAAGAAGAAGTGAGAATGAAGTGGTAGAAAGGACTGTATCACTTCAGGTGCAGAGGATATTATATTGTATTATCTATCTATCTATCTATCTATCTATCTATCTATCTATACTGCTTGATATAGATACTGTACCTCCAATACTAGACAGATATTTCTGGGAAGAGTGTTCCAAAGATCCAGTGGCACAGCAGAAAGGTCCTGTAGTCACCACTTCTTCATTTCCAAACATAGGAACATAGGAAACTGCCATATACTGAGTCAGACCATTGGTCTATCTAGCTCAGTATTGTCTTCACAGACTAGCAGCGGCTTCTCCAAGGTTGCAGGCAGGAATCTCTCTCAGCCCTATCTTGGAGAAGCCAGGGAGGGAACTTGAAACCTTCTGCTCTTCCCAGAGCGGCTCCATCCCCTGAGGGTAATATCTTGCAGTGCTCACACATCAAGTCTCCCATTCATATGCAACCAGGGCAGACCCTGCTTAGCTATGGGGACAAGTCATGCTTGCTACCACAAGACCAGCTCTCCTCTCGTCTGAGACAAGGAGACTCAAGAGTATGGTCTTTGATGAACACATGTATGGATGGTCACATTGGTACAAGAAAAAATGGTTCTTCAGTTAACCCTGGCAGGACATTTAGGAATCCATAGGTTAAAAGCAGTACTTTGAAGTGCATGAAGAAACAGCCTGGAAGTCAATGCAAATCCTGAAAAATAGACCTAGTGAGCCTTTCTCAAGCTTACCTCCCCACAGATGATCCTCGTAGAGAGTCTGGGCGCAGAGATCATGTGCCCAGACGTGCAGCTGCCTCCCCAGGCAGCATGGAGATCAAGGTGCCTGGAGGCATCGCCCTGTCCCCCCCAGAGCACCCATAATGCACCGGGCTAGTGTGCAGTGCATTATGGGGATCCCCCCACAAAGCTGGCCGGGAGCTCCACATTCTGCAGGCAGCCAGGGCTGGCAGGCAATTGCAAAAATGAGCTTAAGAGAACACTTGCTGAGGAGATTCTCACGATCAGCAAAAAGCGGGCTAAGAGAGCCTAGCCTGCTTTTTGCTGATCGTCTGCTGCCAAGGAAGCCACACGGCTCCCAGCAGCAAACCCTCCTCATTGCCCCTCCCCTTAGCTGAGGTTAGTGGAGCGAGCACTCCACTAACCCCGTCTTTTTGATCATGTATTGCTGCGGCGCAGCTCCACAGCAACACACACGGAGACCACCGCCGGGAGGCTGAAGCAAGCCTCCCAACCCTGGAGGTCTCTCCAAGCTACCCTGTGTACTCGCACGGGGCATCCTGGAACTTCCGGGGGCAGCGCGGCCCCCATCGGCTCCGTGATGGAGCCAGCAGTCATGTGGGCAGACTAAGCCTGCTTTCCCCGCAAACCCCCTAAACTGATCGTGAGACTTGCCTCGTTCTCTTAAACTCATGTAGGGGGATAGATGGCTTGGCAGGTTTGTCACTGAGGCACTGCCGGGATTGGGTCCAATCCTGTCAGTTCTCACTTTGTTAGCTTTGCTTTATTAGCCTGGTTTTGCCTGTGTGTGAGAACACCTTCAGTATGTTAGTAATCTCACCACAATATTTTGAATTGGATGAAGTTTCTAAACGGTCTTCAAGGCAGCTCCGGGTATAACACATTTCAGAAGTCTAAGCTACACATGACTGGAGTATGGATAATTGTGGGCTGGAAGGTCATTCCTTCCAAGCAGACTAGCACAGCAGGAAACATTTCCAACCCTGCTGAGTGGGGAGGGGGGCAGGGTGATCAGTTTGGGGAGTGATTAAGCTATGGGCAGAGAAAGGGTTAAGTACCTCCTGTCTCCTGCTGCTAATCTACTCCAGGTGTTTTCAGTGTCAGCACTTGAATATGCGTATCTGCACTTAATGTGTTGTTAGTCCCGTAATAGTCTGTACTTCTAAAACAACAGCAGCAAACAAAGGTAGATGCAAGTATGCATTGCAGATATATATTACTGTCCAAAGAATCAATGCATTTATTCAAATTAAAAATATCATGATGTTCTCTTGACTGCTAAAAGGCTTTCTTATCCTATGCCTCCCCAACACCCCTGGCTGCTGGACCAATGAATACGCAATTGGAAATTAAAATTAGGAATAGAAAAAGTACACAATGCATGATGATATATATCAGCAAACCATTTTGGGAACAGAGCTCATTTTAGAAACAGTGGCAGCCATGTTATTTCAAACCTCTTTCCAGCCAAAGTGTAATTAGAGACATTTTGACTTGCTAATGCTACTTGGACATCTGTTTAGCTAAGCTCACACTTTAAAGCCCTGATCTTTGTCTCCTTAATTACACATTATATCAGGGCACTTCTGCTCTTGTTTTCTAGACCTCTGAAAAATATGCATTTTATTTGACATAATGTCTCTTTGGTGCCATCCAACTATTCTGGGCAGGTTTCCTCCTTTCCTTCCGCAACATTAAACCAAGAAAACAGTGCACAGAAGTGCAAGTCAGTTCATAGATTTTCAATGCTCTAAGCAGAAGAGACTGGGCTGATGTGGAGGAGATTTGTCTTGGACAGCTGGATGCATTTGTGGTTCATTTTAAGAAGGCATTTTTCAGAATTGATTCATTACTCTAGATTTATACCATGCCCCATCCCAGAGACTTGGGGCAAACAAAAACAAAAATCAAAGCAATCTCACACCCCATTTCCTGCTGCAATACAGAATACAATTCCATCAGATTAATTTAAAGTGTCCTAACTGTTACCAACATAGTGCTAATCCCCAGAGACCAGCTGAATAATGCTTCCAAAAAGTGGTCAGCAGTGGCAGAACGTTCCACAACTGAGGACAGCCACTAAGATGACTCCTCTCTAAATCCTTGCTGTCTAAATGGATGACATCATTTTTCAAGCAAGGACCACTTGGGCAAAAAAACAAACACAAAAAACCCTTTCAATGTGAGAGCCATTTCCTATGGTACTGACCTCCACACAGTATTGCCCATTTCTTAGCTGAGAGGGCCTTTTAAGAGAGATGGAGCCCTTTCTTGAGAGCTCTCTTGGGCATTCACTGGGAAGGGATACACTTCTCAGGACTCTGTGCATGCCTTCCAAGATGGTGCAGGAACCCAAGAGCACTCTGTTTCCTTTAAAGGAGCCCTCTGGCACTGGGCAAAGTGCAGCACTGCACCGTGCGTATGGGTGACTCTGGGCCAGTCACTTCTTTCTCAGCCTAGCCTACTTCACAGGGTTGTTGTGAAAGAGAAACTCAAGTATGTAGTACACCGCTCTGGGCTCCTTGGAGGAAGAGCGGGATATAAATGTAATCATCATCATCATCATCATCTCCACATGGTGCCAGGGGAACTGTGCAGAGTATTCCTCTTTGGTAGTCAGGGAGCCGCAACAAGGGCTGATCGGTGGAGAATTCCCTTGGTTAATCTCAGTGAGGCAGAAACTCAGGTTTGCGCTGGTCAAGAAATGGTTAATAGGGTCTATAAGCTGCCTTGTTGTTAATTGCGTGTTGTTAAGGTCATAAATTAACTGGTCTGGATGGGATGCCAGTGAGAGGCCTCTCTCTCTGATATCTCCAGCTAGCCAAGCGTGTAAACTAACATTTTCAAGGGCACGTCTGGAGGAAGAGTAGATAGTTTGCTTATCTATATGTAGAAGAAGAAAGGCTTAATTGTAATAGAGGGAAGTTGCCAATTGTAATATGAGCATGATTATAATAATTGTAATATGACGGATAAATGATGCTAACCAATGAAGATTGTATCCACTGAATGTAATTAAGATGAGTATAAGAACTGAACCTGGAATGTAATCTTTATCTCAGGTTGGGAGCGATTCCACTGAGATCCAATTGCCCGGCAATAAATCTGTTTTCTCTCAAATCGCTGGTGTCAATTCTCGCACTCTGAACCCGGGCTATGGAATTCTGCTACATCAGAGATTGCAACAGTAGGGATACACGGTAAGAGGCCATTCCTAAGGTATAGTTGGCTTAAGATGTCTAAGTAATAGCCAGTTGTTTTTAGGTTATAATGTGCATCCTGAACTGTGTCCAGTGCAGGCACTAGAACCCTAGCAAAATTTCCTTCCAGCAAACAGATTGATTCTTAGACTAGCCTACCAGAATCCACAGTAGGTTTCAAAGGGTTCCAGGAAGCTTATCCAGTGTGTTAAACCTCGCAAAGGCCTGTGGGAACCTGTGCGGCTTTACTCTGCATGCATGACTTTTGGAAAGGCTGCAGCCAACACAACACCTTACTGGGCACCTTTCTGCTGCCCCCAAGGACTCAACCCTGGGAGCACGTAGTGTCAATTCCATAGTAAGACAATGGAGAGAATGGGCCTGAAGGCAGCTTTGTGGCCTAGGCAGAGCTATCACTGAGTGGACATGATTAAAAAATTCGAGATGCCCAACATCTGGGAGCTGCCTCTCTCTCACACACACACACCGCTGCCCAGCTACCCACTCTTGCTGCCGGCAGCTCGCCACGGTTCACCACACCACAAGCAGCCAGCTCCCCAGGTGATGGGAAAGGAGGGAAGCTCCAAATGGGGGGGGGGCCCTTCCCAGCCAGTTCCAGGCTGCGTGGACGGAGGATGTCCCGATTTGAGAGTTTTCCTCCTTTCCCATCACCTGCCGCTTGTGGAGCAGCGAGTGGCATTCCCCCCTGCCTGGGTGGTGGCGGAGGTACTGGTGGCAGGGCTGACAGTGGTCGAAGGGCACACATGCTTTGCAAGCAAAGTTACACAGTTTTTTAAATCCTGATTTACCTGCACAACTATTTGTGCTTGTGGTACATCTGAGGTTTAGCCCAATGACCAGCCATTGACTACCAAGGCAAGGCTGAGGGTTTTGTCTTCCCTGACCCTCCCCAGCTATTCATGCCAAAGAGGCGCCCAATACTCAACATATAGCAGGCAGCCTCCTTGCATTGTCAGGCAACTGAAAATATGAAGTCTGTTTATTATTCATTTATGATCTTCTGATCTAAGTTGGAAGCCATCCCCATTGCAGAACACGTGTTAACAGACAGACCATCATCTTGGAAAAGAAAGCGGTGGACGGGTGGGTAATAATCTGGGAGGTAAGGAGAAAACCGTACATTACAACGACTCCCCCAGAGGCTTGTTTGTTTACAGACTTGGTCATCTGCACTTTCCTTGTGCTGCTTTCATGTTTTACACAATGTGGTAAGTGGGGAAGCTAGCATGAACGGAAACAGAAGCTGGCAGTGATTCCCTCTGATTCCCCCCAGCGCCTTTCCCACGTCGCCTGTATTCCTCGGCTCGAGTCTCGCTTGTTGCTCTGCTCTGGACAGGAGCAACAGCCAGCGGCAGCAAGAGGGTGAGTGAGCACTGAGCGGCTCTTTGGGATCGCTGCGTGGGGTGGGTGGAAGTTTGTGCACGCGTGTAGCCGGGCATCTTAGAGGGAGCGGAGATCAGAACTGCTCCAGCTGTGCACCTGAATTAGCCCTAGTTTGGCCTCTCTTCCTTAATAGCAACAATACAGCTGTCCCAACTGCACCATTACATTTTCCATTTCCATGTTCAAAGAACACATTGAGTATTTTGAAACAAACCCCAGGGCCTATTGGGAATGCAGCGAAGAGGTGGTTTTTACATACAGAGCAGTGAAATGTAGACACTCAATTGTGAACATCAACTTAGGCTATGTAAATCCACTGCCCATTTCCTTCTCTTGCTAGTCTCTGATTTTAAAAAGTGTAACATTAATATTAGTTATGCTGAGAAATAAATGCCAGTGAGTTGTATAAGCTACCCAAAGGGCCCAAATCTCCCTCGTCCATGGTAATGTTGTTTCTTCTTATTAAGCACAACAACTGATTACAGAGCAAAAGGAGACTGGCTAAAACACCGTGAAGCTATTCTCACGACCAGCAAAAACAGGGCTTGAGATCTGAAGGTGGGGTTAGCACTACCGTGTGGAACCTCAGCAAACTCCCAAACAGGGTTCTGTCAAAAGAGGGTCACCCAGTTCCCAGCCCCTCCTCTAAAACCAGATTCAGCAAGCAGGGGAGGTTGCCTACCCCCTCCCAGTGCCCGTGTGGAGCCACAGAACGCTGTGGAACGCTGCTTGAGGCTCCCTCCCCCGGGATACCATAGAGCCTGGATAACAGAGTGGGCTGCAAAGCACAGCAGAAGTTTGCTTGGGGAAAGCCTGTCCAGCAAACAGCACTGAGCTTCCTTAAAGTGGCAGGCACCTTGCAAATGAGTCCAAGGGAAAATATGAACATAGGAAGCTGCCTTCCACTGAGTCAGACCATTAGTCCATCCAGCTTAGTACTGTCCCGAGGCTCTCAGGCAGGATTCCCGCTCAGCCCGACCTGGAGATGCCAGGCAGGGAGCTCAAATCCTTCTTCCTATAGCAGCCCTATCCCCTAAGGGGAATAGTTGCACAGACACATGTCATACTATTCATTCATTTTACATTTTACTAGCTGACCCTGCACAGAGCATCTGTGTGGTCTTGCACTGAGCATGTGGCATTGCACCCCCACAACGCTCTCGCTCGCTCTCGCCACCCCCGCTCGCCCCCGCAAGTCTCTCGCCACTCCCGCAATCTCTCGCTCGCTCTCGCCATCCCCACTCGCCCCCCACAAGTCTCTCGCCACTTCCGCAATGCTCTCGCTCACTCTCGCCACCCCCACTCGCCACCCGCAAGTCTCCCCCCCGCAAGTCTCATGTTCATGCTCTCTGTCCTCCATCTTTCTATCTCTGTCTCGTAGTCCTTGCTTCCCCCTGCCACTGCCAGGGACTGTCGCCTGCTCGCCTGACAGCCTCTGAGCTCCCTGCCGCTTCACAACGCCCCCGATCCAACTGTCAAACTGCTTTCCAGCGGCCCCGCAGGGCGCATGGCCCGTCTAGAAGAATTAATAATATAGAATATCCCAATCTTCCTCCAAGGAGCCCAGAGCAATGTACTACATACTCAAGTTCCTCCTCACAACAACCCTGTGGAGTAGGTCAGGCTGAGAGTGAAGTGACTGGCCCAGAGCCACCCAGCAAGTATCATGGCTGAATGGGGATTTTTGTGCTCCTTCCTGTCCCCTGCAAGGTTCGGCCTCATGGAGGCAATGGCAGTGGGGGGAGGCTCGCGGTGGCAGCAGGGGGCTCACAGCAGTGGCGGAGGGCCTCACGGCAGGGGCAGTCCAGGTGCCCAATTAGCCTCGGTGTGACACTGCACCCACGCACCCACCCTTGCACCATCATCAAGATGCAGAGGGTAGCAGTGCCAATGAGGGTGTGCAGGTGTGGGCAACACTTTGCCACTCACTCTCCCACCCTGCTGGCACTGCAAGAGTGGCAAGTGGCAGCATCAGGGCAGGTGGGTGATGGGGACACCCTCCCCCACATGCCCACCCTCCTACGCCCAGAGAGGCTAGCAAAGGGTGGCAGTGGCGGATTGATGGGGAGGCCTAGTCGCAACTTGGCTACGGCGGCAGTGGGTGGGTGGGGTTCTCCTTTTTACCTTCTACACACACTATACAGTGGGGTGGGTGTGTGTGCCACAGAGGCCACAGCCACAGCTGCAGGGAGGGTGAGCAGGCGAGGGGAAGGTTCTCCCTTCTGCTTTCCCAAACCATGCTGCAGTGTATGGAGTGTGCCTTGTGCCTGGGCTACTTATGGGGGGCATCTTGCAATTGCTCTCATCGGCATCTGGCAATTGCTCCAGGGGGCATCTGCTGTGTCCCTCCTGGATCTGAGGAGTGCGTTGGGGGTGTGTGTGATTCTTCCTTTGGGGCTGGTTGGCAGCTGCAGCTGCTCTAGTCTTCTCTCTCCTTTTGGGCATCAGGACGTTGTTCAGTTCCTTTGACAGTGCTGCAATTGCCAGGAAAGGGTTAACTGAGGCTACCCATCAGGGAGCAGCAAAGAGGGCCTGCAGCTCGGAGCCCTCTGGTCTCCTCGGGTCATGTGCTTGCTCTGTCCACTCAGGACTGCTGTTGCCATGGGCGGGGCTGGAGGACCAACGATGCTAGCAATGGCTGGAGAGAACCTGAAAAAGTTAATCATCTGTCACTCACACTCCCTGCCGGGTTTGCAGCATGTGCCCGTCTGTTTGCTATGAGGTAAAAATAGAGTTCTATCTGCTTTCAGGAGGTAACCCTGTTTTCTGCTCGTCTGAATAGCTTCCGTATTTCATTCTTCCCTTTCTGAGGTTATTTTGCATAAGACATTAATGTAGAGCCTGCACATTATCTGTACATGTCTTTGCAAACAAAAGGGCAAAAAACCCAACAACAAACAGACAATTGGCACAGGTTACACTGGGAGATCTTACATCTGAAAAGCACAGAGTAGTAGAGGACAACACCACTCTTGATAACTTTTCCCAAACTGATTACACATCAGTTATTCATTGTGGGATCTAGAAGAACTACTTGCACTATGGAATATGTTCTCATTATGCAAAGTAGCAAAGCAGCAAGAAGCGAACATGACTGATGCCAATACTTCTTGATAAAGTATTTGCACATATGCTTTGGGGGAAAGGATATCTTATCATTTATAATTTTTATGTAACATTTCAATAAAGGACATTTTTCCTCACAATTCTCATTTCATTTGTCTCACCCATCTTGCAAGTTAGTTTGGAAGATGACTTATTCAGCAGTTGCATGCCTAAATGAGAATCTGAACTTGAGCCTTTCATGTTCTACCTCCAATATTCTATTCAACTTGACACACTGCCTTCAGTCAGTATATCTACATCACAAGCTTATATCCTTACATCAGTTTAATTGCCATGTCTTCTCTGAAATAATTTTAAACAATATAGTTTGGCAACAGTGCTGAGAATTCTGTTAGCTATCCCCATCCCACCCCACACTGGATTCCAATGGTCGGAAATTAAACCAGTGACTGTGTATAAGAGGCCCTCTTTATTAGCAGGGGTTCTGTTCCCACCAATTAGTGTGGCTATGGAAACCATGAATATATAAATCTTACCCCTATGGGGATCCAGAGGTTAGGTTCCTTACTCTGAAAAAAAATATCCAAAAAATGCAGGAAGGAGGCAGAGATAAGAACAGTAAAGCACAGTACCTTGCTCTCCAGGTATCCAGGAATGCCCCCAAATGCCGCATATTCTCGAATTTTTTTGCTTTAAAATTGTTGCTGTTCTAAAAAGAGCTACTAAATGGTAGGGATGTGCACAAGCTGATCGTGCAGTTGCTGGTGGGGTGGGGAGCGGTTCCCTTGAAAAGCAGGTAAGGAGCTCCTTACCTGCTCGTCCGTCACCTTACCTGCTCCCCGCGTGGAGGCTGCAGGGAACAGAACTGCAGCCACGCACGGCTATTGTGAGAGCAGGCACCGCTGCTGGAAAAGTGGCAGGGTGACAGACCTGCATTTTAAGGAAACCACTCCCCACCCCGCCAAGCCAGTTTGAAAGCCAAACCCGAGCTGGTTTGGCGCTTCCCAGAGGAGGTGCTGGATGAGCTTGTACACATCCCTACAAAGTGGCAGCCGGAAATGACATCAGAGATCATTTTCAGTCACTCAAGAACCACAGACAGGTGAAATTTGTCTGTATTTCATGTCACTGTTTTATAGCTGCTTTCCTCATACAAATTAAACTTATAACTAAAGATTTATTCAGCAACAACTCTATTTTCTCCTTTGCTTTCCCTCCCTTTCCCTTTCTGTCTCTCCCCCCCCCCAAACACACACTCTCTTGACAGGACAAACTTCTCAACAACACAACATAAAAGATTACTAGATAAAATACAACAGATAATGATGTCAGAACTCTGGTGCACTCTCTGGTAACCTCTAGGCTTGACTACTGCAATGCACTCAATGTGGGGCTGCCCTTGTATGTAGTTCAGAAACTTAGTTTGTCCAAAATGCAGTAGCCAGATTTTTCTCCGGGGTTTCTCGGAGAGACCACATTATGCCTATTTTAAAACAATAGCATTGGCTTCCAATAGGTTTCTGAGCAAAAAATAAAGTGCTGGTAATTACCTTTAAAGCCCTGAATGGCTTAGGGCTGGGTTACCTGGAAGAGCCCCTTCTGCTGCATGATCTCCACTGCACATTAAGATCATCGAGAGAAGTCCATCTCCGGATGCCGCCAGCCCATCTGGCAGCGACTCAGGAGTGGGCCTTCTCTGTAGTCGCTTCAGGGCTGTGGAGTGTGCTCCCTATAGATGTCCATGGCTTAACATCTTTGTCAGTCTGAAGAGCCATTAAGAAGCATTTTTTAAGCCTGGCTTTCAGTAATCTTTGAATGTTTTTAATTGTTTTACCTCATAGCTGTTTTATTAGTTTTCTTTATTTTTTAAAAAAAATATATTTATCATTGTGAACCTCCTAGAGCCTTTGGAGTCAGGTGGTATATAAATCAGATAGATAGATAGATAGATAGATTAAATAACAGCCATGGATAAAGAAGCTGGGTCTCTGCAAGTGCAGGAAATTGTGATCCACGAAACAGCAGATAACGAGGGTCTCCTGAATATCTATTTCATGGAAACTATGAAAGCTTTATGCCCAGTTCTTAAACTCTGCACTCATCTGAAACAGGCTTAAGTTTCAGATTTAATTTAATTGCCCCGGTCCCTTGGCTGATGGAGAAAATATAAGGAGCAATCAATTCTTTCCTCCATATTCCTGAAATAATAATTCCCTGTTATGTCTTTGCAGAAATTAAGTGGAACTTCCCTCAAGTGACCTGACCAGTGCCAAGTGGCAAGGTTTAGAATAATTTCTATCCTGAAAATCCCTATTTTTCCTGTTGCTATGAGATGCCTTCCTAATCAACTACAATACTACGCAATACAGGAGCTGCTAAAATTCCTGTCAGCCAATTGCTCCTATCCCTACACCCCTGCCTCCCCCACTGTGCAACTATTACAGAAAATAGGCCAAGGATTGAGATTAATCAATTGAGACAGTAAATCAGCCCAGGAACAGAGGGCAGATACTGAAGAAGTAGTTGGTTTCCATTTCAGGTATCTTTCATTTGAGATCTGAACACACACACACACACACACACACACACACACACACACTTATATCTGCAGCATTTGCTTTGGCAGAGTGTGGGACTCTAATGTATATGCAACTCCAAGCTTCCTTGCTTGCTGCCATTCATCTCCTGGGAAGTCATCCAACAGAGAGAAAAGATACTGCTGTTGCTGGCAATAACTAGCTCACCCTTGTTGCCAGTATAAAGTATGGTGGCCAGTCTACACCAGAAATCCAAGGTAAGATTTTATTTTGGATCTGTGTGAATAGAAGCCTCAGCCTGACATCCATCTCAGAAAAAGAGCTCCAGTGCCAGCAGCATGCTGTATTTTGCTGGACACAGCTAATGACTTTTGGCCACAAACTTAAGATTCAGCAAACTTAAGATTCAGCACACCAGGAATAGGCTAACCTCCCTGAGCTTGATTCAGAATTGGGCTTAGCTAATTGAGCTATCTCCCTTCTTCTTACCTGGCTGTGAAAATGGCAAGTATGGCCTTGGTCCACATGGGCCACTGCTATTGAAGTATCCTATGTGGTAAGCACCCTAGGAAATCTAGGTTTCCCTGGGCATTTGACATACTACAATCTGTGAGATGCCCTGGAAAAACTACACTTCCCAGGGTACTTAGCACATAGTCATGGCGAGACCATATGGACCAAGGGAAGAAAGGGCTGTGGCTGTTGTCACAGCGGGGTAAAAGAATAACTATGCAGTATTAATGCTTGGCTTAGATTGGAGGTTTATATTATGAATCGAGAATTTCAGCAACATCACCACTGAGCGCTCAATGCTCAGAAAATTGAGATACATTCACATGCTACTAAGCAGGACTATCTGAAGTCATGCACTTACTCATTAATTCCCCCTCCAAGCTGGATTCCTGGAATCTTGGAAGAGGAAATGAGGCAGCTCCTTCTGGCCCTGCCCCAATCTCCATGTGGAAATACAAAAGTACATAGCCTCTTTTCCATATTCCACTGAATGCACAGAAGTCAGGACTGGTGGGAATGGTGGATCCAGCGGGCATGTAGAGGGGAATGAATGAATAACTGGACAGCCTGACAGAACTCAGATTGTTGCTGTGTTTCTTCCCCCACCCCGCCCCCAGTTGCACTGCATTTGTAAACATGACATACATTTGTTTATACGTTAAGCCTTTTATACATTGGAATCCATTGCTAAAGACAGATGGTATGGACCTTTGTTTACAGACCTTTTACATTAAAAACTCTGAGGCTATTCATACAAGCGTGCAAAACTGGCTTTCCATGCTTGTGTGAACCACCAGGACTGGGCTCTATCCCAGTGGCTACATGGCGGAAAACCCGCCTAATTAGCCTCCCATTAAAATGAGGCTAAGGGAGCAGACGCTCCCTTACCCTCATTTTTTAAAAGTGTGTGTGAGCTGCAGCTGGCACACTCCAGGGGTGTGTGTGTGTGTGCAAACCCGTACTTGCACAGTGCATTATTGGGGCTTCCGGGAGGCAGGACGCCGCATAACAGCACTTCCCTGCACCCAACCCCTGGAGCTACCAGCAGGAGCCAGTGCTCGTCTGAGCGAGCGATCTGCCCACCCAGGGAAGGGTCAGAGATAATCTGATGGGAGGGAAAATGAAACCTGCTCTCCCCAGAGACTGCCCCGGAGTTCTTCTCACTGATTGTGAAAAGAGCTCCTTTAGCTTATTGCCATGTTTTTGATACTACTCCTCTCAGCTCCCAATCTCCCCATCACCAATTCACAGAACATAATAAACATCTTGATTTTGCTGCCTGTCTGGGTCTTCAAAAACAGCAGGGTTATAATGTCTGGCATATATAGCTGGTGGGTTATAATTCAGTTTCATGGGTTGCAAGTTACATATGCCTGACCTAGAACAAATAGCTTATGGAAACTTCTAGAAGAGATAGAATTTGAATGTCAATTTCCCCCACTTCCTTACAGCTCTACATAAAACAGGAATTGCCGGGCGGTGGGGCTAATTCTCTAATGTAAATGATTTATCTGCTCCTCTTGCTCTAAAATATATTAGAAGGTACAATGAATGCAAACATCTGACAGGCAATTTTGTATGATGATGATAATTTTTATTATTTCAAGCAAAGCCCAGTTTATCTCACAAACCAGATGCAGCTGCCATTGTTTTGTACTCTGGCTACAGGTTTTAAGAACCAAAGGAATATTCTGGAATTGCCCTCCTGTCATTTCTCGGGCTAAAGGATAGAAATGCAATATGCAGTGTTCAGTATTATTTAATTAATTAAACCAGGAGAGTGATTGAGTGTGTGTTTAAAAAAACCCGTTTTTTCTTGTAACAGCAGCATTCGTTGTTGTATATTTAAGAAAACTGAATTAAAACTGGCAGAACCTTCTTCTTTGATATAAAAGGCAAAGAGGAAGGTCACAATCCAGCCAAACAGGAGAAGTGAACCCGGAAGAAATGAGCACATGGGATATCTCTCTTTGAAATAACCTGGACCAATGAATTGTGGTGTTTGACAGTCTCCTTTTTGTAGACAGGGTTTAATCAAGCCTCATATGAGCTGCTGAAAATGGTTGGTGGGTCCAGAGGTATTTTGGAGGGGCCCCCCAACCACAAGATAAGCATCACCCCCTACACACAAACACACTGTGACACATGCAGTATCTCTCAGTATTTCAACATGTGGGTTCTTGAGGACACAAAGAGCAACTGAACTCACAAGAATGGAAGGATGTAAAACAAGTATATTTATGCAAATATGCATTAACAGAAACATTTCAACACGCAACTTAACATTTCAACGTGCATATTCCCATCTCACATATTTCTTTCCCCACTCCCCCCCCCCCGCTTAAAGGATCCAATTTTTATGCAACTGAGTTTGCAAGAGTGTAAAGATGTAAGCATGTAAATTGCAAGAATGTAAAGGTAGGTTATCATCCAACTTGCCTCTCAAAGCATGTATAAATATATATATTTTAAAGTAAAGTTAAAGTAGCCTTCCTTGAGGAACTGGGAAAAACACTTCCATGAGCTTTACAACAACTTCTCCGCATTAAGCGAACATCTTGGGCAAGATATAAAACACATGGCCGCATGGATACCAGTGACAACAACTGAGATCAGGAACCTGGTCACCCAACTGAGATCCGGGAAGGCCCCTGGCAAGGATCTGATTCCACCTGAGACCTTTAAAAATAACCTGGAATGGTGGGCCCCCATTCTGGCCTCACTGTTTACCTCCATTGATACACGTGGCCGCATCTCCAAGGACTGGGGGACCACTATCATCCCCATCTTTTAAAAGGGTAGCAAAAATGACCCAGCCACCTACAGGCCTATTAGCCTACTCAACACAATCAGCGAACTTTGTGCAAGACACCTGCACTGGAAATTATGGGACTGGTTGGAGCAAGAAAATCTTTTGGCAGAGCAGCAGGCTGGCTTCAGAGAGGGCTGATCTACTATCAACCAGTGCCTATTGCTCCTAGTGCTTCTTGAAAAGTACTCTTCCTCCAACACATCCTCCCTGTATGTAGCTTTTATTGACTTTAAAGCAGCTTTTGACTCCATCTCGAGGGTTAAATTATGGGAGAAGCTAGAGGCTTCCTCGACTGACCAGTGATTGCTATACTTAATACGTATGCTACACACCGGCACATTGCTTAAGGTAAGGTGCAACCCTCAGGGACATCTCACTAGTGCCATCGTTACACAAAAGGGTGTAAAACAAGGCTACATCCTAGCCTCGCTATTATTCAACTTCTACATCAATACAATGATGTAGTAGTACCTTATCAACTTATACTTCCATCCCCCTAAAATTGCAGGAGCCCACATTTCCACCCTTTTATATGTGGATGATGCAGCAATATTCTCAAGGACCCCAGTTGGCCTTAAACATGCACTGAAGACACTGGTCTAGTATTGCAAGGAAGATCTGCTGGAGCTTAATTATAACAAAACCAAAATCATGGCCTTTGCCAAAAAGCCCAAATCCCTCTCCTGGTTCATAGATGAGCACAAGATTGAACAGGTCCCTTGTTTTAAATACAGGATAGGGTTAGGGGTAGTCCTGCATTCCACTGGTTCTAGGAAGACACATGGAGAGTATGCAGCATTAAATGCACAGAGGAGCTCCTCAGCTATTCTTAAATTCCTCTGAACGAGAGGTGGCCACTATATACCCACAGTGCTAAAACTGTTTGAGGCCAAGCCGATAGCACAGTTACTCTACAGTGCCCAGCTAGGCCCCTTCCCCAACTTATCCAGTATGGAACATGTGCAATCAAAGTTCCTAAGAGCAGTTCTACAAGTACCAAGATGTGTTTCTAATGCCACCCTGAGACTAGAGACTGGCCTGATGAAAGTGGAGGCAAGGGTATGGATGACCATACTGAACTACTGCCTAAAGCTCTCCCTCTCCCCCTCAGGCCTAGCCTATGTGATGACTTCCAATCCAGGTGGAAACAGACAGTTATGAATAAAATAAAGTCCCTGGGCCTATCCCCGCTTCAGTTACTTAACTTGGGGTACGACCTGGCCAAGGCACTCATCAAATAACGTATTATGGATATAGAGTGCCAATCTGACATAGGCAAGGCCTCTAACTTCCTTGCCAGTGAAGGACTCGAGTATATCAGCTCCTCCATGCCATACCTAACATAACTGGAAGTCCCAAAGCACAGGAGGGCCATTACGCTGGCGTGCTGCCATGTTCTTCCCTCAGCCATGCTTGAAGGATGTTATAGGAAGATCCCAATCTCAGAGCGTAAGTGCCCCTTTGGCTCAGGGCACATTGAAACAACAGGGAACGTTCTTCTGCAGTGCCTGTTTTACAGGGACATCTGTGCCTCCCTCATCTTACCACTATTACGTGGCTACCCTGAGTGAATGGACCAGTTTTACTCCTCTTTGCTGCTCTCTGATAGCAATCTTGCTGCCACCTACAGTGTCACCAGGTTCTGTGCGGCAGCGATTAATATTCGGTGGACCATGACCTCCCATGCATGCCAAGAGCTCACCTCTATGAACTAGAAAACAATCACAGCTACTACCTTAGTGTGGCAGCCCAACAAAACTATAGAACCACAACTTCATGACTTTTACACTGGTTTATTCCTGATTACTTGTATTTGGATTTTAATTATATTCCTGTGCACTTTTTTTTGTCCTTATTTTATATGATACCCTTTTATCACATATTAGCTCTTACTATTTTAAGTGATGCTTTTATATATTTGAAATCTTTTTAAAGCTTTTATTACTTTATATGCATGCAATGCGATTTAGGGTACTGCTACTTGGCTTTACGCTTCTTATTGTAGCCATAGTTAAATCATTTTATGCTAGTAGTAAAATGTAATCCAGAGTCTATTATGTCTCTTATTCCAGCCATAGCTATATATTTCAGTGCATTCTTATGCCTCTTATTGCAGCCATGGTTATATCGTAAATCATTTTATGCTAGTAATGCACTTTAGAGCCTTTTATGTTTCTTATTGCAGCCATAGTTATAATTTATAATTTAAAACATTTTATGATAGTAGAATATACAATCTACTGCTGCTTAGGTTTTAAAATGTACTTTATGCTGGTCTGTGACCGTAATAAAGATTGATTGATTGATTGATTGATTGATAGCAGTGGCTGCAACAGCCACCCCTGCTTCCCTAGCTAAGTACACATACATGCATGAACACCCATACCCACTTCCTTCTCTGTACTGCCTCCTCCTCTGTGGCACAGTGACGCCACTACCACTTCCTGGCTCAGTACACACCTTGTTATCTCCTGTGTGTACCACTGAAGTGTTCATAGGAAAAGAAGAAAGTGGAAAAGGAAATGACTTAAGGGCACTAGAACGCAGGAGGCGCTTTCTAGAGCATCCATTGTGCTTTGTGGTAAGGACAACACAGTACTAGATGCTCTGTGCAGTGCCTCCTATACTCAACTGTCCTCACTTAATTCCTACTTCCTTCTTTTCATCACTAGCCTAGCAGGGAAGGCAGGAAGGTGCATGCAGGGATAGGAGGATGAAAAGGAGATGGCAGCAGAGGCCTTTCTCAGGGGAGCTCTTTGTGGAGCAGCGGCAAAGAGCTACAAAGGGCAGTTGGCAGCAGAGGGGCGTGTGAGGTATGTGTGGGAAAACCTGCTACTTGAGGCAACTGCCTTATCTAACCTGATGGGAGGCCCATGCCATCCCAAGTTGAAGCCCTGAGAATTCAAGCTGTTGCGCACCATGCAATTATTAATGTATCTTATACATAGGGAAGTGCAAGACCCCTATGCTCACCCAAGAGTGAACCAAATCTAGGTGCAATAAGATGAAGGAAGGTCATACCTTCCATATTACGTAAATTCCTTCCATATTACATAAATACGTGGAAATAACATTTCCAGTGGGGACTAGAACAATAGAGGATATTAAGCCAGAAGGCCTCATCCCAGAAGAGTAAGGTTTGTTTCTGGAAAATGTTCTCAAGTACAGATGCTTTCACTTAAGACATCTGAGGTGTTTCAAGTAGCATCTCCAGTTTGAGTTCAGAAGAGTGCCTGGCATTAATTAATTTGTTTCTAAGTATTGCCTGATCATGTGCAATCCAATCCATTGATTTCTGTTGCCTATATGATATACAGGAGAGTGCTATGGACAGCACTGTATCCAGTTTCAAATAGCTTATGGCAGTTCAGATATTGATACGTGTGGTACTACAAATACTGTGTGCAGTGCAGCCAGAGTCCTAGGATTACAGACTTGTCACTGCACCTATGAACTAATGTTTGGGTCAGGCCTGCATGCTTATGAATATACATAATTTCTCCAGTTCCTCCCACTAAAAAGTGTGGAAAGCAAGCAAGACAGGAAGCAAATTGCTTCTATGTCCAAATGCTTGACTCCCATGTTTTTTTGCTAGGTGCAGTTACATAATCTTGAGGCCATGCTTCACTGCTTACCCAGGATTGTCAGCATCCAATGAAATTTATTCAGCCATTTACCAGCTGTGATGAACAGGAGGCAGCCATGCACTGTTAGACTGTTTGGAAACCTACCGCGCAACCAGGACCTTCTAAAGACTTTTAGAAGCTCAGGGGCTGAATACTCATTTGTGTTGCAGAATGTGAGCTGTCCGCGTGGTTTGCAGAGCAAACACCAGAGAAAGGTTTAAGATAACTTTACTTGTGAGACAAACACTTAAGAGTTCAGTACAGAACTTGCTGACTCGCACACAGAAACAGGAAGGAGAATAGAAACTCCTTGCTAGCCCAACCAGTACTGAGGAAGCTACAGTGCCCCCTCTGGCTTCATAGCAGATTACATGCAAATTATACAGAGTAGGTTAGGCTGCAGCGGTTGCATAGCTCAACAGTTTGAACCCCCCACACACATCCTTTTTCCTCAGCTGGGAGGTATTGTTTATCAGGGATGTAGAAAGAAGGAAAGCCTAAGGAGCAACTCCTCACTTAATTTTTTTTATTTTTTTGAGGGAGAGGAAAGATACTTTTGCAGAGGAGATAAGGGTGATTAGCTTTGGAGATAGGAGCTCAGTAAAATGAGGGGGATGATTCCTCAAGTGCGTAGGGGAGATCTGGACCCCCACTATTTGTGAATGCTGATATGGCCCCTTCCATGTGGGAGGCTTAGGACAATTGTCTCCATTCTGAAACGGCTAATAAGCCCACCCTGCTTCCACAGACAGAAAATGAATGCATCTGTGTTGGCATTTTGAGTGCAAATTTCTGGGTTTCACTGAGTTCCTAAATATTACTAGGCTTTGCGGGCATATTTCACCAACAATGGAGGGAAAGCGGAAAGAAAACCTTCGTTCACAAAGGAACCCACAAATGAGGCTCCATGGTGGGGGAAACTGCCTGCAACCAGAGGTTTCAGCCTTCCATCCCTGCTCATCCTTCCACTTGTTTTCTTGTCCATCCCCTCTGGCACCACCACCCGACTACTTCTTGGACTCAGAGCAGCAAAGGAGGTTAAAAAGAGTGCCGGGTGGTCTGTGTGCACTAGAAATAATTCAGTGGGACCAGATTATGCTGCAGAATATCCTCCTGTTTATAAAACAGCACAGTATGAACCCCAAATTGGATCCAATATGGATCAAGCCCTATTGTGGGGTTTCAATGCAACCCCCCACCATCCTCTCCATTTCCCTCCTTACAAAGGCCTCAATGTAGCACCAGCTGGGAGGGCTTACCAGAGGGGACAATCTCCACTGGACCTAATTTGGCCACTGGCAGTAGCATCCAGAGATGTTAGGAACATGAGAAATATAATTCCCATAGTTCTTGATATCTCTGGATGCTGTTGTACAGAATAGGGACAATGAAACAATGGTAACTACTGTTCTCATGGTTCCTGATGGCTCTGGGTGCTGCAGCACACGCTCTCAACAGCATCTAGTGCCTAACGGAGGGCCTTCTACAGCAACTGCTGCAAGACCCCTACCCTCCTTCAAGCTCAGATAAAGACAGAACATTGAAGATGCATGTCAGGGAGGAAAATCCCTTTTGGATTAGCCCAGACTCCAGACGGGTCTCAATTCCATCCAAAACAGAAGCCGAGCAAAAACCCATCATCTGTTTCCAAACTTTCATTTTGAAGCCTGCCCCATCAGTTGCATGATTGTAGCAGCTACTGGAAGCCATCACTGTTACTGCCGTTATGTGAACTTCAGTCATAGGTTCATGTGTAAATCAAGGAAAAGACCTTGGTTTTTACTCAAGGAAAAATTCTGAAATGCAATCTTAGAAGGTAAACTGGAAACAGTCAATGCTTTTTTTTTTTTTAATAAAGTGTAATTTGTAGAAAACAAACACAAAAAAGCTCAAAATTATTACAGTGAAATGTTGTACAGTTTTGACATTTCCACGATATTCCTACAAATTCCTTCTTGTTGTCTGTTTGAATATTTTGTCAAAGACTAACTTGCAGAATAAAGGCCACGAGCTAACATCCATGCTGACACTGATGAAATTACCCAGCGGATGAAAAGTCTCCTGAGGCATACACTGTCACAGGTAATAAGAGAAAAGGAGAGAAGGAAACTTTCCTGGTTTTATGCGTCCACAAATCCAATGAAGAAAGTTAAATATCAGAGCAAATGTAAATGCATAATTCTTAATTTTCCAGGAATATGGTCAACAGGTTTGGACTTCAAAATACATTCTAGAATTCACTCATAAAATACTATAGTGTTGAACATATTTTTTTAAAAAAATCTAACAGATAATTATCCTGAAATAACTTAATCCTTTTACAGAATAGAATTAATGGTCATTCATGACATTTGATTCTGAAACAGGCATATTGGAAGGATTTGGAGTACTGAACAGACATTATTAAAAATTCTAAAAAATAAAAGCATTCATCTTCTTTTCATGAGGCATTAAAACAGAGTTAACACCAACCCATATGGCAGTTTTACTGTATACTACACAACCCATATGATGTAAATCAGTTAACAGATCACATTTGTTCTTGCTTATTTAAATAAATATTTCCTTTTCTTAACTAGGTAGTGTTAGCATTACACATTTATTATGGCATAAGAAGAATAAAGCAGATATTGTAGATTAATAATATTAATATATTATTCTATTATATATAATTAATATATAGATGGGCCACCATCTGGTTAAGGTTGGACTCACAATCACATGATTGCAAATTCACAATAACATCCCACCTCCACAGAGGTGAGAGGCCTATTAGGATGGTCTGCCCAAGAAGAGTTATTGGATCCAATAGGATTCCAAGAAGCCTTGGAAGGATTTAGTATTGGTTCTGCCAGTGATCTTGTTGATGTCCTGGTGGAGAACTGGAACAACAAACTCTCCAGGGCAGTAGACATGATCACTCCTAAGCAACCCACTTCAAAATTGGCTCCAATGGAGGAAGGCTTGATTCGAATCCAACAGATTGCAACATTGAACACATTTGAAGACTTATGCTCAGGCAATATGCGCAGCAAAGAAGCAATTCTTCTCTGCCCGTATTGCATCCACAAGTTATCATCCAGCAGAGTAATTTAGAGTTGTAAGAGGGCTAGTACTTGCCCTTCCTCCCTTGAATCAGAATTTGGAACCATCAAATACTTGTGACTAATTAGTTCTTTGTGGATAAAATATCTTCTATTCGGGCTGACATAGACTCAGACCCCACAATTATGGCAGTCTAATGCAGAGGTGTCCAGGAACTCCTTTTATGTGGATAGGCTGGATCAGTTTCAGTTTGTGACTCCTGATGATATGGATAAACTGCTTGGAATGGTGCAGCCTATCACCTCTTCTCGGGTAGATTCCAAATGGTGTCGCTTGAAGACTGTCGCTCTTCAAAATGTGAACTTTTATATGGCTTCCCCCAGGGCTTTATACTGTCTTCAATGCTCTTTAACATCTACATGAAACCACTGGGAGAGATCATCAGGAGATTTAGTGCAGGGTGTTATCAGTATGTTGATGACACCCAAATCTATTTCTCCATGTCAACATCATCAGAAGAAGGCATAACTTCCCTAAATGCATGCCTGGAGGCGGTAATGGGCTGGATGAGGGACAACAAACTGAAGTTGAATCCAAATAAGATGGAGATAGTTATTTTGTGGGGTCGGAACTCAGGAGACAATTCTGAACTGCTGGTTCTGGATGGGGTCATACTTCCCCAGAAGGTACACAATTTGGGCGTGCTTCTGGATACAAACTTCTCCGTGGCATCTCAGGTTGAGGCAGTGGCCAGAGCAAAGGCTCCCCTGGCCACGGCTTCTACCTGCTGTTCCAGCAGAAGCCATGAGCCCAAAATAACCCCCAAATCATGTGCCTACTCTTTCAAGGGGAGCGCGACCCCCTCAAGGGAAACACTCGAAACTGGAACCTGGCCAGATCAAGATCTGAACAAGAGCAACTCTGTCTTGGAGGGATTAAGCCTGAGCTTGTTTTGGCCCATCCAAACCCTTATACTCTCCAGACACTGGGTCAACACATTTACAGTATCCCTAGATCGGCCCGGGGTGGCGATGTACAATTGGGTATCATCAGCATACTGATGACCTCACCCAGCATGGGGGCGAGGACTGTGCTCTCCGGCACTCCACAAGAGAGAGACCATGGGCTAGAGCACTCACCTCCAATGCAAACTGTCTGAAATCTTCCACTAAGGTAGGAACGGAACCGGCACAATAATGTGCCCCCAATTCCCAACCCTCGCAGACGATCCAGAAGGATGACATGGTTGGTGGTATCAAAAGCCACTGAGAGATCTAATAGATGAGATGAGAGCCTCTCCATCTTTGACAAGTTTTAAAAAATCCTTAAAGACCTACCCTTTCACTCAAGCTTTTTAAAAACGTAATTGTGGTTTTAAATTGTTGTAAGTTTTTTAAAAAGAACTTTTAATGTTGTGAGCTGCACAGAGATGGAAGTTTGGGGTGCCATACAAATTAGACAGACAGACAGACAGACAGACAGACAGACAGACAGACAGACAGACAGATAGATAGATAGATAGATAGATAGATAGATAGATAGATAGATAGATAGATAATACAGCTGTCAGTGCGCTTCCTTTGCAGATGTGATACTAATGATGTGGTTCTTTGAATCATGGCCTGCTTGGGTGTAGAAAACAATGGCTGACATCCAGACTAGTGCAGTGCTGGTGCAATGAGAGAAATTGCATACACTTCAGAATTTTGCAGAGCTGGGGATGTTGTACAACTGGTAGCACCACCAGAGTGCTTACACAACAGAAGTTGTAAAAAAACCAACAACAACAACGATGTGCAGTGTCTTGCAATGGCTAGTAAAACACCAGTCTGGATATCAGCCAATGACAACTTTTTGTTGCGCGTATTCCTATTTCTCTGTTCTGCTAATGAGAAACCTTACTGTCTTTGCACTTCTGAAAATTCAAAAGTGTAGAATAAATAAGTAGTACTATTCATCAAGACCAATGGGACAAATTATTAGCTCACCTGACTCTCTGATTTAGCAATGAACTCTTCGGCATGGTTCCGTTTCAAACTGTTATTTGAAGTGGGAATATGAGGCTTTACAGCACAGTCTTAACTTCATTTCAATTAAATAATACAAAATGATAGTTCATATTCAGATGGTTATTACACAACTGGGGAAGCATTAAAGCACAAATCCAGAGATTAATAAGTGCTAGCTACCTCATAAACATGACAATTGCCTTGAAATTTACTGTTTGGGGTTTCTGCTAAACAGTAGCATAATAATAAAAAAAGGTCAGAAGCACAAGGGGTGTAATAAAATGTCCCCCCAACCACAATCACACCCCAGAGGTCTTCCTGGCTTCTATCAACTAGCCCTGTTGTTTATCATCCCTATCTTCCATTCTCACACTCATCGGCTCCCTTTTCCTCTCCGAGTTGAATTACATTTTCAGAAGTACCATCTGACATCCAGAACAAGCTGGGGATGCAGCTCCATGCAGAGAGGCTGCTCTTAACTCACTCAGGGTCTTCCCAAGTAGCAGAGCATATGGGAGGAGAGAGAAAGCAATTTTCACTGCTATCTCCTGCCTCCATAAGTGTTTTTTGCCTTCCAAAAATATGTCTCTGAGGGTGATGCAGCCCCCAGGGACATATTTTTGGAAGGCCATAAGCACTTATGAAGGCAGGGGAGAGCAGCAAAAATCACTCCCTCATTCCTCTCCCCATGTACATGCTCTGCTACATGGGGAGACTCTGGCTGAGTTAAGAGCAGTCTCTCTGCACAGGGACACAGCTCTGTTGTCTCCAGATTGCTGCTCTGGATGTCATTCATGTGATATAGCCCTTCCTAGACCATATAACTTCATCTGTTATGAATGGGAAATAACATATTTGAATGTGCCACATTAAAACAACAACCCTACCTGTCCATAGAAAACTATAATGACAGGAAAATACTAAAAATTCTCCATAACCTTATAGCTTTTACAGAGAGGTTTTTGGTTTTTTTAATGTGACATTCAAATATGTGATGCCCTACCTCAGGAAGAAAATCTATAGTATAGGCCTATCTTGTGATTCACTAAGCCAAACACAGCCAGCAGCTACAGTATATGCGATGGCCTACCAGACACTGTATTCTGGCAACCCAAGTCAGATAGCAAAACCACAAGGCTTATTGAGTCCTTGGTGGGCTTCTATGGATTGCTGGAGGGCTCGGTCCAGCTTAGTAGATCAAAGGTTGTGCAGACATGGGGTAATATATTTGTACTTCTCCCAATAATAAAGCATGATGGTAAGACTGGTTTCAGATATTGTGCAATGTGTTGGGGTTCGCAGGGAAGAGGAAGCATGAGTACTTCCATGCTACCTCAAAAAGAAGGCATAGCATATCACTCCAGCAGTGAAATGCCCAGATGTGTAGCGTTCTTGGCTGGCAGAATGGAAAACACACACAAAACAATTGCCAAATCCCATTGCCCAGAGCAGTGGAAATCAACAACTTTTATTACTGCACATATTTAATCAAACCTGCTTAAATAAGCCCAATTAGAGAGTCTGCCATCAAATTTCTGCATAAAATTATCTATCCCTCATGGTCAGCTGAATCCCCAGTGCTGCCTGAGGCAATGTAAAATGCTGCTACCCATGCCCCCTGACGTCAGTGTGTCTACGTCAGGGGCATGACCAGCATTAGGGTGGGTGATGCCCGCTTGTCCATCCAGCCCACATTTGCTGGCTAGCGAGTAATCTGCTAGCTGCCTGGCTTGTTTTCTCCCTTGCTTGTTTGGAGCGAGAGAGAGAAAGGAACCATCCAGACTGCTAGCGAATCGCCTGCACACTGGCAATACTGACAGGTGGCATGGGCCCTGCTGTCAGCCATGCCTCCTGATCTGCCGCCCATCAGCATCTTCCAGTTCACAAGCAGTTTGCTAGCAGCCTGGATGTTGATGGGAAATTGTGAGAAATGTATGGAACTGATTGGAAGGCATACTTAAGGACAAAATTGTTGTCCATGTAGAACATATAGAACAGCTGAAGGAAAACCAACATGGCTTCTGCAAGCACAAGTCATGTGCTTCACTAACCTTTTGGAGGTTTTTGAGAGTGTCAACAGACATGTGGCTAAAGGTGATCTAGTTGACATAGTATACTTGGACTTCCAAAAAGCTTTTGATAAAGTTCCTCACCAAAGGCTCTCGAGTAAACTTAGCAGATAAGGGGACAAGTTCATGTGTGGATCAGTAACTGTTTGAAGGGCAGGAAACAGAGTAGGAATGAATGGATAGCTTTCACAATGGAGGGAAGTAAGAAGTGGGGTCTCCCAGGGATCTGTACTGAAACCAGTGCTTTTTAATTTGTTCATAAATGATCTAGAAGTTGGGATAAGCAGCAAAGTGGCCAGATTTGCAGATGACACTATACTGTTTAGGGTAGTGACATCCAAACCAGAGGAGCTCCAAATGGAGCTTTCCAAAATGGGGGAGTGGGTGACAAAATGGCAGATGTGGTTTAATATAAGCAAGTGTAAAGTGATGCATATTGGGGCAAAAAACCACAACATCACATATATACTGATGGGTCTTAGCTGACAGTGACTGACCAGGAGGCAGATCTTGGGGTTGTGGTGGACAGCTCATTGATAGTGTCAACTCAGTGTGCGGCAGCTGTAGAATAAATGCATATTCCATGCTAGGGATCATTAGGAAGGGGACTGAAAATGTATGTTGATATTATAATGCCTTTATACAAATCTATGGTGTGGCCACATTTGGAGTACTGTGTACAGTTCTGGACACAATATCTTAAGAAGAACATTGTAGAACAGGAAAGGGTGTAGAAGAGGGCAACCAAGATGAACAGGGGCCTGGAGCACCTTCCTTATGAGGCTAAGCTACAGGATCTGGGGCTTATTGGTTTGGAAAAGAGGTGACTATGGGGAGACATGATAGAGGTGTATAAAATTATGCATGGAGTAGAGAGAGTGGTCAGAGAGAAATTTCTCTCCCTCTCTCACAACACAAGAACCAGTGGTCATACCATGAAACTGAAGGCCAGGAAATTTAGGCCCAACAAAAGGAAGTACCTTTTCACACAGTGCATAATTGATCTATGGAATTTTCTGCCATGGAATGTTGTGATGGCCACTAGCTCGGATGGCTTTAAAAGGGGCTTAGACAAATTCATGGAGGACAGGTCTATCAATGGCTACTAGCCTGGTGGCTATAGGCCACCTCCAGCCGCAGAAGCACAGTGCCTCTAAATACCAGTTGCAGGCGAGCAACAGCAAGAGAGAGGGCATGCCCTCACCTCTTGCCTGTGGGCTTCTCAGAGACATCTGGTGGGCCCCGTGTGAAACAGGATGCCGGACTAGATACTACTCAGGGACGGGCCTTCTCCGTTGCTGCCCCGAGGCTTTGGAATACGCTCCCTAGTGAAATAAGAGCCTCCCTATCTGTGACAACTTTTAAAAAGTCTGCCACCAGAGGCCATCACCTCACCTGAGGCCATCACCTCACTTTAAAGCTATAACTGTGGAAGTAGTGCTAACTCCTTTTGCAAGCTCTTCTCATATTCTGTCCAACCTCAGTTTCAAGGGGCTGAAAGTCAACAAGAGCTGTGCTTCCATAACACACTGACAACTATGTCCTAATTTATTTTACTGAAGTTGCTTCTCTTTTAAAGGTGGGATCCTGAAACCCCAGCAACAAATGCCCAAATTCCCATTATGACGAAAATATCAAAAGATGCCACAAAAAGAAACAAAGTAATATCAGCTGTCTCTGTACAAAGTCAAGCACAAAGTAATAACTTTCCTTTGACTGCATCTGGACTCTGATTTTAATGACACTGTTCTTTTTACTTAAATTCTAATGAGATTAGTTAATAGCTGTGTCTCAGGTATGTTCAGCATGTACTGCATTCCTAGTCTCCTCACCTCCAACTAATTTAAAAAATAAACTCAAAATTAAACGAAAAGAGCTCTATAGGAAGAAGGGAAATATTTTGCTAAACTCCTTTAAATCCTGCAGGAAGATAACCCAATGAATTACAGAAGCATGAATTATACACCATTGATAAAAAAGAAGTGAGCAGACTGGACTTTGAATATGCCATAGCAGACTACATCGCACAGCTAGATTTTGTGTTCACATTGCTACTTCTGTAGGGAGGAGGGAAAACAAATGTTTAGCAAATTCTACTGAGTCCAGAACTTATTTCTATTTGTTCACTTTCATTGAAGGGATAAGAGGTTTCGTAATAAGAGGTTTAGATAGAAGGCAGCAGGAAAGAACCTGGCACATGTCCAAGACCTGCCAACTCCTCCAAGATCTAAAAGAAAGGAAATTGTTAAAAGATACATTCCATGTTGTATCCGTTCACCTGCTCCAATTCTAAACCTAACTTATGCTATAACTGTGGAAGTAGTGCTAACTCCTTTTGCAAAGCTGAAGTCATGAAATGAAATTAGTGGCCTGACTATGTATTTTGTGGTGGCACATGAAACCTGACGCAAAACAATCTGTACAAAACAAGAGGCAATTTGTCCCATGCCTCTCCTTCCTACCAGCACTAGCAGCCATCTGTTTTAGAGATGTATGAGCTTTCCCTTGCTCCCTTTGAATGAGGGTGGAAATGGCCAATCTCAAAAGGTCAGGAAACTGGGACCATTTCACCAGTTCAATGGAGCCCAGAATACATTCCTCATCTACAGTCTACCTTGCAACAGTATCAGTCCACAAAGTCAGGAATGACAACTCAAAAGCAACACACTTAAGTGTAGTGAGGGTCTTAGGTGCTATAACTTACAAAGAGTAGAAGAAAACAACACAAGAGCCCCAAAATAGTTTTCAAGGTTTTAGAAATACCTGCCCCTTCCTGCCCCACCGCAATCTTCCTTAGGACAGAGAAGCCAGAACTTGTCTAACCAAGTTCTAGAAAAGCTTTTCCATTAAGCAGCACAATTTTTTCTTCTTCAAGTGTGCCATCAAGAGCTTTATTACAAGTCTTGTAGTCCCTCCAAGCTTTTCTTGTCAGAGGTCCTGATGGCCAGATTTGTTGAGCCTCCAAATACTTCCCTCAAGTTCTGTTGGCAGTTTAAGATGCATTGCAATTCTATTGGGCTCCCAAAGATATCTGGAAGGAAGTATTTCTTTCTCAAAAGACCCTCCAGGAAGTTTTTCACATGGGGCTTTTAATGCCCTTTAACTCGCATCTTCTCTGGAATGGAGGGGGTACATTCACATATCAGCCAGATTTACCCTCAAAGTCCATGCAAGTTATCAGGGAGCAGTTCACGCAAAATTGGGGGGTTTCACTGTCCATTAGAGTGCAGCCCAATTTATATCTGGTTTTTTGTGTGTGTGTGTGTTTTTAAAGCCACTATTTGTGTCAGTTTTTTGGGACAACTTTGAGTTTCCAGTAAAGCCTCCCAGTAAACTCATGGTAAAGCCTGCTGTGTGTAAAAGTCCTGGGAGCTTTTCCAAACAGCAAGTGAACTCAGCTTTGTTACACATAGGTTCAGGGGTGCTGATCTGCCCTGAGTCCCACTCCCTTGCCAAGAACTTCATAATCATACCATGGAAACAACAATTGGTGGCTATTATCTTTTTAAATGGTGGCTGTTTTCCATTCAGCTGGAGCTTTTCCAAATTGTAATTTAATGCAGCTTCACTTCACTCAGACTGGGTGGGGTGGTGGGGAGTCCATTTACAGCGACATCAGGACAGTGACAGAAAGTGTCGTTGATACAGCCAATGGCATTATTCAGCTTTGTTCCTGACAATTAACAATTACTGCACATTATATGCGTCCTAAAAATTAGCACTTTGGTGCAGTGCTCAAAAGTTCTTAACTTTAGGCACTTCCTGCCACAGTAAAGTCGCCCATTTGGGAAAGCTCCCAAATTGTCTAAAAGGTCTCCCACAGATTCCTCTGCAATTTGCATTTCCAACTGCATCTCCAGTTGGAGATTAGACAACTTCTTAGTTAGACAGGGTCTGGGCTTGCAGAAGCTTCTCACTCTGAAGGATTAAGAAGAAATGCTTGCATTGCCTATTGATCTCTAAAACCTTTAAAACTTATTTATGTTTCTTCTTCTTTTATGAGCTGTAGTGGTGGCTAAAATCTTGGCTAATTTCTTAAAAAGACTTATGTAGTCATTTTTTAGCCTACATTCTGGTAGACGTATGAGATCACCTGGCACTCCTTATGTGTGTGTGCCTCCCATCAAATTCGTAATGCCTGGACCAATATGAAATCATGTGCAGTTGTAGGGACATATAGGGACACCTCAATGGTGTAGTTTGTGATGATGTTATCCACCCCAATTCAAGATGGTGGATGCATGAACTTTTCAGGTGCAAGTGGGCTAACCTGTGAATCACCTAACCAATTTGAACCAAATTTGCTACAGCTGAAGGGACACATAGGGATGACTCAATGGTATAGTTTGTAATGATGTCATCTACCACAATTCAAGATGGTGGACATGTGAATGTTTGAGGTGGAAGGGGCCTAACTTGTGAACTGCGTAACCGATTTGAACCAAATTTGCTACAGCTGTAGGGACATAGGGATCCGTGTTCCCTCTAACAGGGATCCCCAAATGTTGTTTGCTACAGTTCCCAGTATCCCTAGCTGCAACGGCCTTTGGCTGCACATTATGGAAGTTGTAGTCAACAACATTTGGGAATTCCTGTTAGAGGGAACACTGATAGGGATGCCTTAATGACATAGTTTGTGATGATGTCATCCACCCCATTTCAAGATGGCGGACGCATGAATGTTTGAGATGCAACCAAACTGATTTGAAACAAATTTGGTACAGTTGTAGTGAGTGACACATAGGGACACCCCAAACACATAGTTTGTGATGAATGTCATCCACCTCAATTCAAGATGGTGGATGCATGAATGTTTGAGGCATAAGTTAAATAACTTGTGAACTGCCTAACTGATCTGAGCCAAATTTAGTCCAGTTGTAGGGATAGTGAAAGCGGAGTAGGCAGATTAGTTCTTACTGAACAACTTGTTTCCCCATTAGTCTGGTTGGTTTGCCAGCAAAGGATGTTAATGGTAAAGAGAATGGTGGCAAACTTTTCTGAACAAAAAAACCCCTCTGATATCTAAAGAGTTTGGTTCTCTTTTGTACTCAGCTTTTTTCAAGCTTGTGAAGTTCTTCGCTGAACCTGAGCTTGTGGCATCTCTAATCTGCAGTGCCAGTACACTGCAAAACATCTGCAGGAGGCCTGAGCGGCCTTTAAACCCATCAAGTGAAACACAGCCAACTTACTATTGTATTGCATCCTGGGGGAAACTTGACATACACATACATGTCTGTTTTTGCAATCCCATGCAAGCACTCAAGACAGAACATTTGTGCAGAGCCTACTGGGCTGCCACCATACATAGCTTGGAGGTGCATGGTTATCCTGTCACTTGACAAATTATTTGAGTAACTATAAGCAATAATTTTGTACTTTAGAACACAGCACCCAAACATGATATAAATTAGCATTAACTGTTACATTCCAACATGTAAAAGTAGTTACCCAATAAATTTTGTTCAGCTTTGCAAAGTTAAATATCATCTATATACAATATATTTTACTGAGGGTTACACAAATCAAAGCATGTCTGCTAACATCATGAATCTTACCCCATACTCTCTACTCTCTTCACTATAATTACCCAATATCCCATAAATTCCTACATGAGTCCTCCTTGTTTTTCAAAGATACTACAATCTGATAACAATGCAGGTAAACTTTCTTAATCGCTCTCTCTGCTGTTAACAGAATTTCACATGGAGTTAATTGCCTAAACTGCCTCAACTTTTAATCCTGCATGACATAGTGTCTAATTTGTAAACACTGAATCTAGAGAGGTTGCCTTTCCTGTGTGTTCCTTACAATTTCCTCCTGAGAATGCAAAAACAACTGTTCTAATTAAGTTCCTAAATCTATAACAATTTTGCTTTTCCCATTGTAGAAAGAAAGTCCGTGACATTATTGTTTCTATTAAACTTTTTATAACAGAGGCTGGAGTGGAATATTTGAAATTAAACTTTTATTGTACCTGGATGAGGTGGATCAGGTTATGGCAACTGGTTACAGTTGCTGCCAGCTCGTTTGGTGGCAAGTTGGGACTGGGCCTTCTCTGTGGCTGCCCCAGGGCTTTGGAATATTCCCTGTTGAAATAAGAGCACCTCCAGTTCTGATGTTTTTGGGTTTTTGCAGGAAGACCCCCAAGATGTACTTCTTTTCTCAGGCTTTTAATTGAAGATTTTTAAATTTAATGAGGCTATTCCCACGATCCATGGAAAGTGGGCTAAGGGAGCTTAGCCCACTTTTCATGGAGTGTGGGAACCACCAGACTTGCAGGCGAGCCCGGTACTCCCAAGGCAGCTAGCCCACTTACAGCACCCTCTCCTTAAATGAGGTTAACGGAGCGAGCGCTCTGTTAACTGCATTTTGTTGCTTGTGTGTCGCTGTGGTGTGGCTCGCAGGGGCATCCTGGAACTTCCGGGGGCCATGTGGCCCCCGATCCCTGCAGCTCCCATCGGCTCCGTGATGGAGCCTGCGGCTATGTGGGTGGCCGATCCGGCCGCCCAGCTACAAGCGGCTGTTCTGAGTCTGCTCTCCCCATACAGACCAGGAAGAAACTCTTCTCACAGATCGTGAGAAGAGCTTCAATTTTTTAAATCTTTGATCTTGTTTTATTAGCTTTGTGAATTTTAACTGTTTTATACTGTTTTAGTATTTGTTGTGTGTTTTTAATTTGTACAATGCCTAAAGCTGTTTGTATCAGGCAGTATAGAAATATGATAGATACTGTAGATAGATAGATAGATAGATAGATAGATAGATAGATAGATAGATAGATAGATAGATAGTTAGTTTCAGTGGAATTTCTATTCATTTGCTTATATTTCCCAATGTACTACATTCTGTCTATAGTAAAGCTCCAAAGGGATTAATATTAACCGTTGCGCCAATGAATATTCTATGCGCTTTGTTTCTTCTGACACACTAGCCCAGTCCTGGAATGGCCTCTCCTGCTCCAGCCTTGTTCATGTGATGGGTTGAATGGAAGCATGCCAGGTAGCCATGCCCCTTGGTACTAATGCACTCTGTGGCTATGCCCTCACTTTCTCCACATTCAGTGCCTTTCTGCAGAGGCAGTACCTCCCTATCTTCAGCACTTGCCTCTGAAGAAAAGTACTTAATGTGGGGACATTGGAGGGAGGGCTATGGAGTGTGCTGGTGCCAGAGGATCTGGCTAGCTCGCAATACCATCTCGTTGAAATTATTCCTCAAAGCCCAGGTCACCCTCAATGCTTTTCCAGAACCAAGAAAGAATCAGGATTACTGATTAATCCTCTAACTCCTTCCTTTCCTACCTCCATTACCATATACTGTCCTCTTTGCTTTAATTTTTTTTAAATCCTGCTTAGAACTGCTTGGTTTAAGGCATTTATGGAATGGCTCCATATCATTGGCAAAATTGGGCATTTTAAGGCCCATTTTAATCAATGAACCTTAAGCCCAGATTAGTTGTTATTGAGAGTGGTGTGGTTGCTATCACCTACCTGATTGCTCCTAAGCCACTTTGGATAACAACATATGTCTTCCATTCATGTAGCTAGGATGGAGTGGCTTATGATACACCACCTTACTAATGGCTGCCCCATTAGGATGTATGTATGTCATGTAACAGACAACTCCAACCACATAGGCTGAAGATTCAGATGTTATCCAAAGCAGTAAAAGAGCAAGCATGAAGAAAGAAGGCTCGACTAGCAGCAGCTTTCATCACTCTTGGACAAATTCTTTGCCCCAGTTCTGCAAGAGGACCAACTGCACATTATGGCTATTCCATGCCACCTGTTACTGGGTCCCTAGCCCCCCAGGTTGTTGTTTTTTTTGTCAGGTTACCATTGTGGCTGGAGTAGTGGTCCCATTTTAGCTTTACAATATGCCCTGGCCCCCTGACCCATCATTCTAGAGTACTCTTTCAGGGGCAGGGCATATGAGAAAACTACATTGGTGCCACCACCCCAGCTGCAGGGGCAATGAAAGCAAGTAGCACCCGCCACTGTCCAGAAAGCCTCAGTGTGGGCCCACTCATGGCAATGGCAGCAAAAAGAGCCCTGACGCCCTCTGCCACTGAGCTGCCCACCACAGTCACACATGATCTGCTGTTGAGCTGAAGGGTGCCGTACCATCAACACAAAGAGAGCCCAACATCATGGGGGCAAGTTTTGCCCAGGGGCCTGCCAAGAGCTGGAGTTGGCCCTAGAAAAAGCAACTACTCTACCTGAATCCAAGACTATTTTCCCCCAAGTTATTTGATGTTAAAAAAATGGGAGATCATCTTAAATTTAGGATTCTCTTCCTTTTGGGTAAATAGTATAACCTATATTTAATTCATATTTTTAAAGTGGTCATCTTAAATTCAGGGTCATTTTCTATTCAGGTAAATATGGTAGGCCACTACCAACCACATCTAAACTGATTCTTACTTCTACATGATCAGGCAGTGGATAGTCCGCAACAAGTAAGAAGTACAGGTGAAACTCGGAAAATTAGAATATCGTGCAAAAGTCCATTAATTTCAGTAATGCAAATTAAAAGGTGAAACTGATATATGAGACAGACGCATTACATGCAAAGCGAGATAAGTCAAGCCTTAATTTGTTATAATTGTGATGATCATGGCGTACAGCTCATGAAAACCCCAAATCCACAATCTCAGAAAATTAGAATATTACATGGAACCAAGAAGACAAGGATTGTAGAATAGAACAATATCGGACCTCTGAAAAGTATAAGCATGCATATGTATTCAGTACTTGGTTTGGGCCCCTTTTGCAGCAATTACTGCCTCAATGCGGCGTGGCATGGATGCTATCAGCCTTTGGCACTGATGAGGTGTTATGGAAGACCAGGATGCTTCATTAGCGGCCTTCAGCTCTTCTGCATTGTTTGGTCTCATGTCTCTCATCCTGCTCTTGGCAATGCCCCATAGATTCTCTATGGGGTCAGGTCAGGCGAGTTTGCTGGCCAATCAAGCACAGTACACTGTATACTTTTCAGAGGTCCGATATTGTTCTATTCTTCAATCCTTGTCTTCTTGGTTTCATGTAATATTCTAATTTTCTGGGATTGTGGATTTGGGGTTTTCATGAGCTGTACGCCATGATCATCACAATTATAACAAATTAAGGCTTGACTTATCTCGCTTTGCATGTAATGCGTCTGTCTCATATATCAGTTTCACCTTTTAATTTGCATTACTGAAATTAATGGACTTTTGCACGATATTCTAATTTTCCGAGTTTCACCTGTATGCAAGCAAGATTAAAAGAAGAAAAAAAGTTCTGGTAAGAATTAATCTGAAAGGAATTACTTTCCTTTCACTATCCCTACAGTTGGACTAAATTTGGTCCAAATTGGTTAGGCAGTTCTCAGGTTAGTCCACTTGTGCCTCAGACATTCATGCATCTTGAATCAGGGTGGATGACATCATCACAAACTTTGCCATTGAGGTGTCCCTCACCTCAATGAGTTGTCCCTCACCTCAAATGTTTACTCATCCCCCATCTTGAATTATGGTGGATGACATCACCACAAAGCATGCTGTTGAGATGTCCCTGTGTGTCATTTACTACAACGTTACCAAATTGGGTTCAAATCAGTTAGACGGTCCACAGTTGTCATGGCTCAGACTTCTGACTCAGAAGAGTCAGAGCAGGAGGATTCGCCTGCTAGTCAGGGCTCAGAGACACAGCAACAGGATTTGGCAGGGAGACCAGACTCTGAAGCTGAGGATTCGAAACAGCTGCCACACATCGTTTCTGGTGAGGAGGAGCCGGGGATTTCACCTGTCTTGAGAAGACATCTCAAGAGGCAAGCTCAGTGGCAGTCACGCAGGGGCAGGAGATAACAAGAGAGGAAGCAGAAGTGCTGACTCAGGGAAGCCTAATTGGCTGCTGGTTATCTTGAACCATATATATTTAGCAGTCTGTCAATTGCTCAGATGCTGTTAGCAACGTTGCTGACCACAGTCCGTGTGCTATTCTGAATTCCAGACTTTTCTAGTTTGCCTTGTTTATGCTTTCCTGCTTTGTTCCATTAATTCCTTGTTTCTGGTGTCCTTCGCTCTTTCATTCTCTGCTGTGTTTTCTTTTCCATTATTACTCAGTTACTGTTAGAGTGGGGTACCTAGTTCAGTTCAGGGGGACTTAATTCATTTACTATTTTCTTTGTGAGCCTTTTATTTTCCTTCATGTAGCTTCACTGCTGCTTTCTGTTAACTCACAGGGGGAGTGCTGAAGGGGGTTGTAAATCTTGTTGGGTGGGCCGAGCTAACAGATTTACGACAACAAGGTAGGCCACTTGTGCCTCAAAGATTCATGCATCCACCATCTTGAATTGGGGTGGATGACATCATTACAAACTATGCCATAGCGACATCCCTATGTGTCCCTAGCTGTAGCAAATTTGGCTGAAATAGTTTAGGTAGTTCACAAGATAGCTCACTTTTGCCTCAAATGTTTATGCTTCCACCATCTAGAACTGGAGTGGATGACATCATCACAAACTGCTGCTGAGGTGTCCCTACAACTGTGCCCAATTTGGTTCATATTGGTTCAGTCATTGTGAAGTTGATAGGGACACATATACACAGAATGCTGGGTGATTTCATAAGCTTACTTTCCTTAAGGAAAGTAAACTTAAAAGGACCAGACTGGCAAAATTGATCCTTGCACTAAAATGAGGATCTTGTATGTATAGGTGGTTGTCCATAGGGGTTGCTCATTGTCCAATACCATGGCGGATAGCAGAACCGCGGATAATGAGGCACTGTGGCAGTTGGAATCAGGGGGTTCGGTTTCTGGAGGCTGCAAAAAAGGGTTAAAAGGGGTGGGAAATGCTGGGAATAATGGAAATAAAGTGCCCTGCCATGCTTCGTGGGTCTGCAGCTGTCCAGCAGTGCTCTCCAAAGGTCCAAAATCTGCCATTTCCCCCCAGTTTTTCACAGAATGTTTTTTTAATCAAATGAGCCACAAACTTTCTTCAAAATGGTGGCTGGAAATGACCTCTGATGTCATTTTTGGCCACCCTGAACCTGCAGATAGGTAGAAATTAACCCTTCCCTCTGCATATGCTGAGGTCAGGCGTCAATTACCCAGCCGCAGATACATGGAGCCGTGGATGTTGGGTCCGTGAATATCGAGGTATGCCTGTACAATATAGTGGCTGTTTACATTTTTAAAAGATACAAATACAATAATCCCCAGTGAGTGTAACGAGAGACTGCATTCGGTCCCTGAATCTATGCTTGTTTTGTTTCCTCCCCATCAATATAATATGCTAAAAAGCTGAAAGGAGTGCATGTTTGGCACTTCTTGATTTTCTCTCTCATTCAACCCCATCTTAAAGACAAATCACCAATGCAAGTGTATCAAATGCAGCAGAAGCACAACCGCCCTCCATTCCCAGAGGCCTTTAGAGCTCTCTCAATTTCATGCTTCCCTGCACCACTTATTTACACTAAAACTATTTCTGCTATGCACTCCAGAACAAACACTTGGACTTGATCTTTTGGCAAATCTCAGCTGCATTTTTTTGTACACTCAGTGAAGCCCTTGCTATAGACTCCTGGTTGACATCTCAGGTGAGCTACAAGTGAACTGTCTAATGGAAGTTAATGTCCCATCAAAATGAGGTCAACAAAGATGCAATCAAATGTGTGTCTGTGTATCATCCATCCACGGCATACATGCTTTTTGCTCAAGCATTTAAATCTGCTGTGGAAATGGGAGGAATGGAGCCAGCGGAAGGGTGTATGCTTACGTTACATCCGCAGCCCTTCATTATATTACAGATCATTCTGAAATTAGAACTTAGTTCTTCATTTTCTGACATTAGAGTTGTTCTCCTAAGAATGCCTAGCATGGACATAATAATCAATATTGTTGTTTTGGAACATAGCAAGCTGCGTTGTACTGACTCAGATGACTGTACCATCTAGTTTGGTATGGTCCACACTAATTGGCAGCAGCTCTCCAAGGTTTCAAGCAGGAGTCTCCCCCAGCCATATCTGGGGGTGCCAAGGAATGAACCTGGGACCCTCTGCATACTAAGTAGATATTCTACCACTGAGCTATGGCCCTATCCCCTAAGGAAAATAGCAAAGTTCACATGTTGTCACCCATCCAAATGCAAACCAAGGGGGCAAACCAAACCCTGCTTAGCAAAGAGGACAATTCATACTTTCTACCACAAGACCACAAATGGAGAGGGAAACTTGAATGATTATATAGAATTCAAACACATGGGCAGTATCTAAAGAACCATGCACCATTCCACACCTGCAGCCAGGGGAAGTGGGCTTTGAGCTTCTGTTCCTTGAACAGCCATACCCCTGTCGCATAACTCCCTAGTCAAAACCCACACTGTGCTATATATTGCAGGGCCATTTTGTCTGACACCTGGTGGATAACAAGGTTTATAACCAGTTCCTGCATCCATTTTCAGTTGCTAGTTGGGCGAAGCAGCACAATCTGATTTTTGTGTAAATTGATTCAATGTGATAAATATATATTTGAGGAGATTCCAACCCCTGCCCCCCTGCCAATTACTTTCATGGGCTGAACAAATGTTTTTAAATGCAACTGGATGGCATGGCATCACATGAGGCTACTTCCAAATAACATAAAATACAGACTTGCCATGGCAAAGGATGGTGGGAGAAAATGGTAAGTCTGGCACATCAAACTTGAATCTGAGACTGAAGTCACATGCAGCCTCAGTTCCCATCTGTACAACATGGCTGAGAATCATGAGCTACCTCTCAAAAACTTGTACAGCTGAATAGCTATGAATCATCGACCTTTTCTCCATCAATATATACATTAGGAATCCCTATTCATTTACTTGGGGGATTCTGATGTTGTCTCCTGTACTTTAAAAAATGGTTGCTGTTGCAAAAGGCTTTTAAAGATTGTTAAATAGAAATGTAAATGGACATCTGCATCTATTTCATGCTGATGTTTGCTTGTGTGTAGAATGATGACTTGTCAATAGTACTTTCTGTATTAACATCTTATTTTTTTCTTCTAGCATGCCACTTCAGCAGAGAGTTCCTTCCGAATGAAAAAAAGGCTAGGACTGAAAAAGCACGTGTAGGATCATAGTCTAAATCTTACTAACAAGCGAAAAACAAACAAACCTTCCTCTTTAAAATGCTGAGGACAAAAAACCCCACACAATTATAATCATACCAAACACAAAGGGAGGGTGAAAGAAACCATCAGCAAACACAGCTGAATGGTTATCTTCTATGCAATGAATGACATTACATTATAAAATGCAGTGAGCATAAAGATTTGCCTTGCAACTCTCAGCATATAAATGTTAGCTATTTAGACATTTCCCTCCCCCCGCCCACAAATGCAAATTGGTATGCTTGGGGGGGAAAGCACTGAAAAGTTATTTTAAAACAGATGCACAAATGTCCATTCAAAAACAAATACTTCACTAAGTTAACTATGTTTGCATTTTGAATGCAGAACATTCTATATATCAGGAAATGCTTTTGACCTACTGGAAATCTTAGGCAAAATAACTGCATCTGGCATTATTTTGATCTAGTGCGTTTTTACAGTCATGACTGTGTGACGATTGCTATGTCAGCCCCCCCCCCAACACACACAGAGGAAAATGGACAGAGGCAATCAAATCAGAGGCAGAAGAATCCAATGAGGCAGTGGCAGCATGGGGGAGAGGGTGCTTCTCCTATCACAAAACACTTGCAGGGTCAGACTGACCTGGCTTCAGCAATGTGGCAAGTTCTGGACTGGCTTGGTCTGGGGCTGCAATCACAGAGGTGTCGGAGTGGCACAAGAAGTAATAGCAGCAGGCAAATAGGCAAAGTACATGACCCAGGGTTGCCACCATCGTGACGTTATGTGTGCATGTTATGCACTGATGATTTTGGAATCAGTGGAGGTGGAGGTGGGATGAACTGAACCAAGTCCATTTGTTTCATTCCCCCTGCCCCCCCTACCGAAATGAATGAGTACACTAACAAATAGAAGTCCGGCCTCCATTAATTTTAATTCAGGGTGAGACTTCCTTATAGTCTAGCAGAAGTGGTGGTTTCCCCCTCCCTCCTTTTGAAAACCTCTCTTATTCATTTAATAGGTAATGGCAAAACAGCTCATTTCTCAGCAGTGACCATTTTTTCTCTTCAATGCCCTGGATGTTGCATTGGAGAGGCCAACTGGTGTGTTGGGAAGGTGCCCGTGATAACAACAGGGAAAAGCTTCTATTTATAATTTTTTGGTTGCCCAGTACAGGTATGCACACAATTTATAGCCTTTAGAATCCTTTCAATCACTCTGAATTAAAGGGCTTTTGAGCTACACTGCTCATTCCTCTTTTGCATGTAGATGAATCTTGTGATTTCCTATATATGGTGGGAGACATTTTCTCTATGACGAGAAGGAGGGCTATGAAAAACTTTGATGACCTAGTTAGTTTCAACCTGTTTTGTCCCCAAACAGAGTCTTCTCTGGTTGGGGCCAAAGCAAAGCAAACCAGACCAAACCCTTTGTCCCTCTACACCTTTTCTTTGGCCACTTCCACCCCCTTCCCCTAAACGTACCATACTGACAGGACCAGGTGGAGGGCAGGAGGCATGCTGCTGGAAAGGGAGCAGGCAGTATCTTCTTTAGTTTGAATTGTAAAATGCCTTTTATTTTAAAATTCTCCTGGAGTCCTGGGAATTGTGTGGGTGCTCTTGGGACTTGTAGTCTTTTCTGAGGCTGGAGCAATGGCTGCATTTTAAAATTCAAATCCAAGATGATGCCGCCTGCTCCTTTGCCACTGGGAGCAAAGACACCGGAAAGTGGCTTGTCTGCTGCCCTGTCTTTTCCTGTAAGTAGGTACGTGTAGGGGAGGAACCAAAGCAAAGCTTCAGAAGGCCAAAGGATTGAGCCAAAAGTGAAGAAAGACACCCAGCTGGTACAAGTCAAACATGAGACCTCTCCAAAGTACTGAGGCAGTCCTCCAGTCAGAGCAGGCCTGCTTCACACAGCTATGTAGGGCTATGAAGTGATGTGTGAATCAGTGCTATATTCTTGGATTCTTTGACTTTATGGAATGACAAGTGGCTTACCGCCAATTGTACACATAACTTCCTACACACAGCAATGGGCATCCCTTCCCTTACACTCTATCACACACAGAAAAGCACTGCATTCACCAATGTGTGAAATAGACTGTAATCTCTAAAGAAACCTTAACAAAAAGCCAAACAAAAATGTACAGCAGTTCACTATAAGGCACAATGACTATGAGCAATGCTTTTATAGTGTCTACGTCTTCAACCAGGCAAAATGATCTTTTTGAGAACTGAAGTAGGGAAGAACTAGATTACAAGGAGAATGTGTGACTCATCTCTCCTGCAGTAAATTGTCAAGAAACAGAATGTGACACTACCCTGCTCAAAGGTTTCACTCCTGCAAGTTGCAGGGAACAAGGCTGAGGAATGGCAGGGCAACTGGTAGCATCACACAGGCATGCAACTTTCATTTCTCTTAGGGCTGGAAAGAGGGTGTGAAATTGCCTCACCTACTTCATGTTTTTGGGGGGTGAGAAAAAAATGGGTAGTGCTCCTCTCAATTCCTATCAGTTGGTGGCTGGCCACCATCCCCCCCCCCATAAACCCATGAAATGACACCACGTAATAATGTAACATCTTTTGTGGGTGGCATTCTGGGGGAAATTGTGTTCCTTACTATTGTTCCTTTTTGTGTGTGGTGGCTGCTGTTTTCTCACCAGAATGCCCCTCAGAACAATGCTACATCATGACATAGGACCATTCCAAAGAACTTTTGAAAAAGAAAATGGTGACCACTAGTTGATAGGAACTCCAGTGAGTTTCTTCCCCTCCTGAAAATCATGCCTACTGTGGGGGCGGGGGAAAATAAACAAAATGCTGCTCATATCAGTCATGATTATGGATGCAGGAGCCAACTGGGGAATGAGGCAGATAGTTCAGGGGATGAGGCAGAGAAGACACAACAACTCAGATCCCAGATGACTCCACACAGCCAGGACACTCACATCTTGGGAACCCGAGCCAGCACCTCCACCATAAATTTACAAAGCCTTGTCTTCATGCCCTAATACAGAGGAGTCTCCTTAGGACTTGCCAGCCCTAGCACAGGTCCCCCAGCAACACCAGAGCCAGCTATCAGATAACTGGGTAAGGCCCTTTAAGCAACAGAGCCTTCCTTAAGAAAGTGGTGGGGCCAGTTCACTTTGGGCAGCAGCCATAAAAAACAGCAGTCTGCTCCCATCAGCCAATGTGTAATATCCCTTCCGTGTTGCTAGACCCAGCTCTTGTCAATTCCTGCTTGGAGCTCAACAAGAACCTGACCCCTTTCACCTCAGAGCTGCTCAAGGTCTTTGTCCCTCCTGGATCCCTGCCTCAGTAAAGACCTTAGCTTAGCCTATAACATGATATCATGGCCTTAGTTAGGAGGCATGACAAGAGAAGCCATGCCAATAGATGCGGGGTTGCTGCTCTTGGTGGCAATCAAACATCTACTGTATTGCTAAATTGTAAACTTAGAAGCCTTGAAAATGTGCAGGTGGGTAAAAGCTCCCTTGGAGTGATGTGGAGTTCATAAGCAATGCATGGGGGGAAATTAAGCTCCCCTGCCATTTATCTGCTCTAAATTTATCTCTCCAAAATATAATCATCAGCCTACATTTTGTGGTGATACTTATAACAACAACAATATTGATTAAAAAAATTCTGGCATCCCAGGTCCTTGGGAAGAACTCAATGTCTGGATAAAACAAACCAGTCAATAACACCTGTTTGACTGTGCAAACAAGAAGCAATAATAATAATAATAACAACAACAACAACCACCATCAGCCAATTACAAAAAGCAGCTTTACTGGGAACAGCCTATATTCTGCGACGATATCTATAACAATTAACAATAAAATTCAGCCATCCCAGGTCCTTGGGAAGGACTCAATCTCTGGATAAAACAAACCAGTGAATAACACCTGTCTGACTGTGTGAACAAAATAATAATAATAATAATATGCAAACAGCATATTACAGCACAAACAGCACAAACAGCAAGTGCCGCCTTTGTAAAGAAGCAGATGAAACAGTGGACCACCTAATCAGCTGTTGTAAAAAGATCGCACAGACTGACTACAAACAAAGGCATGACAAGGTAGCAGGGATGATACACTGGAACATCTGCAAAAAATACAAGCTACCTGTAGCCAAACATTGGTGGGACCATAAAATTGAAAAAGTTGAAGAAAATGAAGATGTAAAAATATTATGGGACTTCCGACTACAAACAGACAAACATCTGCCACACAATACACCAGATATAACTGTAATCGAGAATAAGGAAAAACAAGTCAAAATAATCAACATACCAATACCAGGGATAGCAGAATAGAAGAAAAAGAAATAGAAAAAAATCACCAAATACAAAGATCTACAAATTGAAATGGAAAGGCTGTGGCAGAAAAAGACCAAAATAATCCCAGTGGTAATTGGCGCCCTGGGTGCAGTTCCAAAAGACCTTGAAGAGCACCTCAACACCATCGGGGCCACAGAAATCACCATCAGCCAATTACAAAAAGCAGCTTTACTGGGAACAGCCTATATTTTGCGACGATATCTATAACAATTGACAATAAAATTCTGGCATCCCAGGTCCTTGGGAAGGACTCAATGTCTGGATAAAACAAACCAGCCAATAACACCTGTCTGACTGTGTAAACAAGAAATAATATGCCACACAATACACCAGATATAACTGTAGTTGAAAAGAAAGAAAAACAAGTTAAATTAATCGACTTAGCAATACCAGGGGATAGCAGAATAGAAGAAAAAGAAATAGAAAAAAATAACAAAATACAAAGATCTACAAACTGAAATTGAAAGGCTGTGGCAGAAAATGACCAAAATAATCCCAGTGGTAACTGGTGCCCTGGGTGCAGTTCCAAAACAACTTGAAGAGCACCTCAACACCATAGGGGCCACAGAAATCACCATCAGCCAATTACAAAAAGCAACTTTACTAGGAACAACCTATATTGTGCTACGATATCTATAACAACAGCAACAACATTGATAATAAAATTCAGCCACCCCAGGTCCTTGGGAAAGACGTGATGTCTGGGTAAAACAGACAATAACACCTATCAATAGTCAATAACACCTATCCTGTGTAAATAATATTAAGAAAAATAATATGCTCTCTGTGTGTGCATGCACACAAGTTTTTTTGTTTGTTTTAAAGGAGGCAGAGAGTTTATAGTTAACACAAGTGAATTTTGGCCCGTTGAATAACGGGCGCTAGTAATGGCGCTCCTGGCCCCCCGCCGCCATTCCCCCTCCCTCCGCCGTACGCCCCCCCTACCTTTAAGGGCCAAATCGGCCCAGGCACTTGCCCCCGCCAGGCCGGGGAGACGGAGGCCGGGACCGGGGGCGGAGCGGAGGCCATGTAACTTTAAAATAAAAATTGCTCCTGCGGCTGACGCCGCCGACCGCCCACCCTCCCTCCCAGCTGCCGAGTCCCCCTTACCCTGGCCGACTGCTGTCGGCTGAAGACAGCCCTCAATTTAAGAGGCAGAGAGGAGCTCGCAAGCAGAGCTCCTCTCTGTGCAAAGCCTCTTGCCGAACTGCCGCTTTGGGCGCTTGCGTCCCTTAAATTGAGGGCAGTCTTCGGCCGACAGCAGTCGGCCAGGGTAAGGGGGACTCGGCAGCTGGGAGGGAGGGTGGGCGGTCGGCGGCGTCGGCCGCAGGAGCAATTTTTTTTAAAAGTTACATGGCCGAGGCGGCGGCTCTGCCGCCGCCTCGGTCACTTTCCCCCGCCGCCACCTCTCCGGCTTCTTCGGGGCGGTCGCTTCTGGCCGCCCAAGATGGCTGCCGGTGCCGGCAAGCGAGTCTCCCTTGCCCTGTTCTGGGCCTGCGCTTTGCGCAGGCGCAGAACAGGGCAGGGAGGCACGGACACACGCTTGGTGTCCGTCCACGGATGGACACCAAGCGTTTTATTAGAGAGGATGGTCTGGGTAGTTAGTCCCACGTAGGGATGTATAAATTGATCTAGGTACAAATCGATCTGTACCAAAATCTAGCTGATTTGGGTGACTTGGAGACAGAACAAATTACCCCTGTGGTCCATTGGCTAGATTCGGGTCCAAATCAAATTGTGCCAGATTCGATTCAAATAGATTTGAGATTCAGATTCCTCCTATTAATTCCCCCATATTCTCAGCTTGCATTTTTTAAAAAAAGCTAAACTCTAGCCCTTGTTTAAGTTGAATTACAGAGCAAAAAGTGTTCACTGTTTTTCAAGTGTTTGGATTCTTTGGTGTATAATTACTTTTCTTTAATATATGCCTATGAAGATTCATTACCCACCTTCATTTCTTCTGTTCAGTTTGACTGTCAGAGGAATTCATTATAAGGAAAAGTTATTAGATACCAAATAATCTAAACACTTCAATATTCCTAAAAAAATAAACTGAATACCCTGCTGCTTTGCAGGTGTGTGTGGGGAGGTGTGGGGGGGGTGTAGCTGGCACATGGCAGTTGACAGTTGGCACTGTACAATGACAGTCAAAATGAACAGAAGAAATGAAGGTGTGCAATGAATCCTCATAGGAATTCATTATGTGGAAAAGTTATTATACACCAAAAAATACAAACCCTTGAAAAATAGTGACCACACATTTTGCGATATAACTCCACTTCTACAAGTGCCAGAGCTTAGCTTAAAAAAAAAAAATTAAAGCTGGGGATCCTTGTTAGGGTTAGGATAGGGTGACTTCAAAGCCCCATTATCTTCTATTGCAGAAATATACAAAATCAGTAAAAACTAAACAAAATCATTAAATATCAACCAAGTGCCCCACTGCCTTGAAATTTGGTTGATAGGTGGCACCCATGGGGACCTACCCACCACCCAAATCTGGTGCCCCTAGGGCCTTTATAAGTGGTCCAAATCAATCCAAAATGAATCAAATCAAATCCAAATCGAATATGGGGTGATTCAGGGGGAAAGATTTGGACACAAAACAAATCAAGGGTGATTCGATTTGGGCACAAATCCATAGTCCCTTGACAATCTTTGCATACAGATATATGAACAATCCCCCCTAAAACCCCTCTTCAGAAATGTTGATGGTTTTCATTCAAATGGCAAAAAAGTATTTCTTCACCAGCACCAGGCAGGAGATTTCCCCATAGGCTTATTACTCTATTAGAAAAGAAATTACTCATTTTATTTATTTTAAACGATTTATAGAAGATATTCCCCTGCAATGCCACAGCCTATTTTAAATGAAACCTCTCATGCTAACATTTTTTATTTTCCTGTGCATATTGTGGCATATTGTTTTGGCATGCAGAATGTTTCCCCAGGCCTTTCCAATTATTCCTTTCTATATTTGGGGGTTGGCGGGGGGGAGTTTGCAGAAATTTTATAGTTTTTATAAGAGGGGACATAATGAAAGTATTTATGCAGCACCATCAATGTACATGGTGCTTTATAGAATTTCAGAAACAAAACAAAACAAAAGGTCTCTGAACTCAAGGAGACTTACAATTATATTCTGACACTGGAAAAGATAGCAGAGGAAGAAGCGGCTTGGAGAGCAGATGGGAGGAAGAGATGAGGGTTGCAATGGGTGAATGTGAACAAAAGCAGTCACAAGTATTTAAGGGTTTCAGTATGAAAAGTGAGAGGCGAAGCAAACGTCTCCGCAAGTAATGCTTACCACTAGTCTGCTTCCATTCTAACCTTTCACAAGACCACTAACCTTATTGGCAGGTTTCAGTTTCTTTCAACTGTAGCTGAAACAAGAGGCACTGTTACCCCGGACTTCAGAGTCTAAGTCCATGCGCCTGCTATCAGGGGGGTTCTGCCAGTGGCACCAGCAATCTCCTCCCCCCACTGGAGCACATGGAAGGCACCGACCCACCACTTCCTGGTCCCACCCGCTTCCCGCCTTTCTTTCAGCCTGGCCCAGCCTGCCCTGCCCCCTGCCGCTCTTGCCATGGCCAGAGCAGGAGGCTCAACTCTCTCCTGCAAATGAGAGAACCAATTCTCCTGCTGGCCCTGGCAAGGGCCTACTGAAAATGGCAACAGGCACCCGTGTGCCCTGATAATTACAGGAGCGCATGTGCCTTGATGGTGGCATCAGGACTCGTAGGTGCCCACCATCACCACTTCCAGTAGGCTCCTGCTGCAGCCCGTGGGAGAATCGATTATCTCGCTTGCGCAAGAGAGCAGAATTCTCCCACTCTGACTGTGGCAAGAGCTAGGGAAGGGAGGAGGTCGAATGACAGAGGAGGCAGCAGGCAGCAATGGTGGAGGAAGAAGGAGGCATCGGTGGCAGCAGAGGAGGGGGAAATGAGATGGCAGAGAGGAACATCAGTGCCCCCGTTAAAGTAAATGGGACTGGGGCAGTATCTACTTTGTTTACACTAACTTTAAAAGGTTTCTTTCTTGGTCTCTGCCCCATTAGGTGTGCATATGCATGGCATGAGTGCTGTGTGCTTTCTTCTGCATTTTCCCAATGATCTCCACTGATTTCTGAATGGTCAAGATGCTCTAAACTAGAAACATGAGAATTAGTCCTTGAATTAGTAAAATGCGAAGTTGCTGTGTAGGTGAAGCACAGGAGAATTCCTTTCTAAGTATGAGACAAAGGTACCATGAAGTTTGGATAACAGCATAGCGAGGAGTTGCAGACAGAAGGGAATATAACGTTCTTGCTTTCCCCCAGCTAGCATGGCTGCATACGTCATTGATTTTTATTGTGCTAAGTGTTTTTTAAAAAAAATAATTATTAAGCTGCTCTAAAAACTATGTAGCTGATTGGAAAGCGGGAAACTCATGTTGCAGATTGTCAGTGGGCAGACAGAGCCGCACGTTATTTTTGACAGTTCTCAAAATGGTTCCTAGAAGTTGTTGTTGATTAATGCTCCACTTGAATTCATTGGCATAATGCAAGTAAGAATTTGGCATGAGTGTGTGTGTTTAGGGGCCCCCCATAAGGCCATTGGGTCCAGATACCTCGCTGCATCTCTGGCTAAAGCAAACTTTCTCCCCACAGCTCTCTGCAAATTTTAACGTCTAATGTTATCCATATATTTTCCAGCATGCAGCTATCAAATATTCGGGAACATTTGGCAATTATGTGAATATTTGAATATTTGTCAAATGTTCACTGAATATTTGATAGCTGCATATCTCCAGGTAGAACATGATGTGTACATTTGCTGAAACAGATACAATGCCAGCCAGCCAGGTTTTGTTGCCCTCTGTTAATCCAAAAGTTTCAAAAAAACGGAAGCTTTTCCACTGCTGCCCTTTTCCAAATCAAGTTGCAGCCCCTTTTATGAGACCCTTCCTCTAAAATATTATCATTGCTAAACTGACAAAGCAGCAAAAATGAATGGAAATCATTCCCACAGTCATAGCAACTCATCTTTTGCCACATTCTGAGAAAAGGTGCTTCACTTTAATTATATTTATAATTAGCGGTTACTCCTAGCAGCATTTCCATAAGACAAATTTATATGACAATTAACTTCTTAACAACGTCTTTGTAAAGTGGAGTCTTTCACTTTTTTATATTTGACATCATCACTTTTTCTTTCAGAATTTTAATTCACTGCTTTGCTATGCTTTATGTTTTAACAGAAGCTTCATGTATTCATTTCTCCTAATCAGAACCCCAAGGGTAAAAATGAAGTACAATGTATATTGGGGGGGGGGTTGATAGAATTACATTTCCTCATATTCATTTACTTATGAAAGTTCTAGACTTTTCAAATAAACTTGTCTGTACCTCTTTCATTATTGTCAGCAGCTGATTCACCAGGCTATACCACTTAGAACAACTTTCTTCTACCAAAGAGGGCTTATCAGGCTTGAATCGCAACACACACAGATTAGATGTGCAATTAATTTTTGTTTGCAGCTCCAAGATACTAAGGTCATTCACACAATCAAAAACTGTGTTCTACCCAGCTTGGGAGCTGCATGTGTTCCCAGTTTTTGATTGGGTAGAAGCAAGGTAGGCGGGAAACCTGGGTATAAGTGATTGTATGGAAGCAAGGTAGAATGCAAAGCTACTCAGTTCTTCCTCCTACTTTGCTTCCACACAACTGAAAATTGGGAGCACACACAGCTCCCAAACCCAGGCAGAAAACAGTTTTTGATTGTGGCACCATTAAGGGTTCTTTCTTCTTCACTACAATAGTTTCAGCTAATCAGGGATTATGTAGAGCATATGATGATGGAGGAGAGCTGGTCTTGTGGTAGCTGGTCTTGTGGTAGCAGGCATGACTTGTCCCTTTAGCTAAGCAGGGTCCACCCTGGTTGCATATGAATGGGAGACCACATGTGTGGGCACTGCAAGATATTCCCCTCAGGGGATGGAGCCACTCTGGGAAGAACAGAAGGTTCCAAGTTCCTGCCCTGGCTTCTCCAAATAGGGCTGAGAGAGATTTCTGCCTGCAACCTTGGAGAAGCCACTGCCAGTCTGGGTAGACAATACTGAGCTAGATAGACCAAGGGTCTGACTCAGTAGATGGCAGCTTCCTATGTTCCTTTGATGGCAGCAAGTGGTGTCATAATTGAGTGGTGTCATAATTGAGGGCAAACAAAGCCAGTTCTCTGCCCACAGACAGAATGACAATCAGGGACAGAGAAATGTTGGTCTGGTTGCCTTCCCTGAATATTTGCATGACCATTTATGTTCCCCAAAAGGAGACAATGTTTTGGGAATGGGATAAAAGCTCACAAAAGTCTACCCATAGCTTTCATTCAGCTCAACTGCAAATCAGCTACCAGGTCTCTACTCCCTGTACCAACTGCAGTTATGAAGCCATTTTGGAAGGGCGGTATATAAATCAAATAAATAAATAAATAAATAAATAAGAACATTCACACAATAGCCCAGAATCGTGCCCTGGGCAGTCACACACCAGAGGGCCAACTCAGTGGCATAGTTCCAGATCTGATGCTTTTCCTCTGCCAATGCAATACATCCCTCAGAAAGCCTCCTAGTTGTCCCTCTCTGTTGCCAGACCACCTGTAACCTGGCTGCCTCAAGTCCCTGACAGTAGCCATTGAAGCAGGAAGACTCCTTGCATACGCATAGTTTCCAGGGTATTTCACTATTATGAGGCTGTTCTTAGGGCCAGCCTAACCCAGCCTGGGGCAGCCCAGCCTGGATTAGAATGGTCATGAGAAGTGGCGGGATCCCTGCAGATCCCGATGCTTCCCGCCCACCTAACCCTCCTAAACAACACAGCGGTTAGCCAAAGTTAAGGGTCCGCTTGCACCCTTAACACAGCTGCCATGTATCGTGTGTCTCCTCGAGCTGAGTTAAGTCTGAGGAGACACAGAAACAGGCATATAGAGCGCCTGCCTGACAGGGGAATCCCCCAATGCAATGTGCATGTCATGCATTGAGTTATGGGATGCCTAGAGCCTGGAACAACAAGGTGCAGTCCCAGATCCCTCTGCCCTGCTCCATGCTTCATGGACCAAGCTTTGGTCCATGAAGTTTTGATCCACCACCAAGCTTTGGATCATCTGCAGGGAAGGGAAGCTCTTTGGAGCTTTGGTAAGCTCTTCCTCCCCGCCCCCGGTGATTGTGAGAATCGCCCCTATAGATATTTAATGATGGATTACATTTATATCCCACCATATTTCCATCATAGAACTCAAGGCAGCATACTTGAGGCTTCCAGGCAGCCACGCTTCCAAGAACTGACCAGACCTAAACCTAAATCAGCAAGGTGGATGGATCATCTGCCCATTAAAAATACATACTAAGCTCTCATGTCCACCAGGGTTATACCTTTTCTTATCTCGTGCCTAGTTTCTGTTCATGCCTTGAAGTATCTAAAAATGCATCACTAGTTTGATCTCCTGTTTGTTTTATTACTGCTACACTGTAATGTCTTCACATTGGCACTGTGATCATTCTGACCACTCCTCCTCTGGTGTTCTGTGCTTTTGTGGGAAACAATGTTCTAGATAGCTTTCTGGCCCCCTTGCCTGCCAATCTCCTCACCCAGAAACAACTAAGTTGGCCACCTCCAGTTGAACTCAGCCAGTTTCCACAGGAATCTCCAGCTTAAGCGATTTGTGGATTGCAACCTCAAAACAGAAATATGCAAAAGACAGCCCCTGTTTCTAAGATGTACATAATTCATGTCTTGACATGCTGTACTTAGCTTAGTTTATCCTGTCTATATACTTTGCATAATCTATACCATCTGTCTTTTTATTAGAATTCCATTTCCGGAAAGAATTTGACAAGCACAGCTTTCCCAACTCATCCCTAGGATACTGCATTTGAATTCGGAATGTTTGAAGTAGTGTCAAAATGCAGAATGTGCAATTAACATTAGCTTCCTTTCTATTATGATCTCATAAAAAAGGCATCCTTCCTCAAGGGCTAATATAAAAGCTATGCACATTCAAATATTGAACCACATTTAGCGATAATAGAAAGGCCCAAAACCTATTATGAAGTCAAGATCCAATCTTTCACCTGACATTCCCAATCCCTTTCTCTGTTAGCGCTGTGTGAAATAGTACAACACTGGATTGTTACACCGTCTCTGTTAACATGCATGACATTCACAACTCTTGCTGATAATTTGGTAATGCAGTATATCAAGATGATGCTTTAATGGAAATGTGCCCTTTGTTTTACGCAGTGGAACAGCTTGTAAGTAAAATGAAATTAAATAGAATCCTTCACTTTGTGCTAGATACACATAAAGGCATACATCAATTATTAGCAAACTGGAAGTTAAGGAAAGTTTAAACTGTTGAATGTCTGATGCTGCTCCCTCAAATGCCAATAGGCACATTATGTTTTTAAAATAACATCACCTACCATTTACACAATGTTTTATAAAGTTCAATACACTTTATATCCTTTATGGCCCTGATCTGGCTAAAGTAAGCCAGTCAGTAAGCCATGAGTAAGTCCTGTTCCCTCAGTGGGACTTAGTCATGATTTATTTGTTCCATTGGCCTGAATATGACAACTGTGTAATGAGCTGGTAGGGGAAACCTTTTTTGGAGTAACAGCCTCTCCTTTCCCCTAAAGAGTGAACCAGAAGTGTACTCTGTCCTGGTGGCTGGGATCTAGATATCAGGAGGCTGGAAGAGAAGGGTTCTTTTGTTCAGAAGAAGCTAAGCTGGGCTTGCAGCAGGACATGTGGCCATGGAATTTGGCTGCAGAAACAACTGAAGATCCTTGACAGAGCCAGGGGGTTGCTAATTGGTACACAAGATCATATTTAAAAAACACAGATATAACATTGTGCCAAGAGCAGCCATGGGCTGTGACTAGTCACAGCAGCAAGCAGTTCTCAATATCTATATAAATTATAAATTATCCAACTACAAACACAATACTCACAAGCCATGCTTAGGAGTCATATGAAGATCTGCACAATGCCTTCAAAAAGTAGCCAGGAGCCACAGTGCCAGATGCATCGTGAAAACAACATTGTTTGTGATGTCACATACTTCAATAGACAATGGGCTGCATTTTCTGGCCATTAGTCACATCTGAGTAGAGTGATTAGGCTTCTTTTTATTCACCCAAATAAAACATCTGCCCGTAGTTACTGTACATAGAAAATAATAATGTTGCAGCAGCAAAAGGAAAAGATGTCTACTAAACCTGACACCTTGACAATGCAAAATGATGAAAATGAACAGCGGGTTTTTGGGTTTTTTTAAAAGCAGATTTTCAGAGATTATAGTTCCTATCAAAGCTGTCTCACAATCCAATCAAAGCTGTCTCACTTCTTGGTGTTTTTCAGTGACCCTTTCATGGTCCACTTGGTTTATCTGTTCATCTGTCTGAACCAGCAGATTCTGTCACATACTGAAACCCACTAGAGCAAATCCTTTTACTGCGAAACTATAACATCATGTGTCATTCATTGTTCCTGCAAATATTTGTCTTTGAGTTTGCAACTACCACTTTGAAAGCCCTTGAACTGATCTACTTTCAAAGTTCCTAACTATCCAAAAGCAAGTATCATGTTTGCCCCAAATATTTGTCTGGGAAAGGCTAAACACATCATACTAGTTTGGATAGCTACTTAAGAAAATCAATTGTCAGTTCCCATAGGCGGAACTAGCGGGGTAGCCAGGGCACGTGCCCTAGGCACCACTGAGGAGGGGGTGCCATGCCAGTTCCTGACACCCCCACCCCATTGCCCACCTGCCCAGCCCCAGGGCCCCTCAGCCACCTGCCATTCTGCTTGCCTTGCCTCCAGTTCCGGCCTAAGATCTGAGCGGCCTGGAAACTGCAGAGCTCTTCTCTCCCCACCTCTCAGCTGATCGACGGGTGGGTGGGGCTTCCAGAGAGGCCTCCTGTAGGCCTCCCTGAAGCCTGAACTCCACAGGCCCCAAGCAAGCCAGGAAGGAGGCAGGCAGAGTTCTCTGCAGCAGACCCTCTGCCCAGACCATCCAGCACAGCTTTTGCCAGTCAGAATGGGAATTCCTTTTTGTGGTAACCCCCCCCCCGCCCGAGTATATAGGGATCTGCTTGCCATAGGTCTTTGATATGTGGGGGGGAAGACTGAGAAGTCTCTGAATATTTAATTTAAAACAGATTGAAAAATTTGCTGGCTTTAAAAACAAAAACTATCTAAAAAGGCCTATATGTGGCTTTTTTCATGGCAGAAAATTACAAACACTTCAGGAACAAATATATATGTATGTATGTATGTATGTATTCATTCATTCATTCATAAATACACTTATGTTCAAGTTGTTTTGCAACCCAGAAGGTCTGAGTGAGAACTGTGAAGCATATGTTGTGCTTTTATTTTATTCTATTTTTCTTGTTTGTGAACTGCTCTCCAATAACTTGCAGGGACTTCAGGGTAAATCTGGCCAACATGTGAATGCAGCACCTCCATTCCAGAGATGTGTGTTAAAGGGCTTTAAAAGCCTTGTGTGAAAAACCTGGAATCAAATTTTACTGAATTTGTTCAGAATTCTGAGAAAACAAACATAGGCTCACCCTGCATGGTTGAAAGTCTCCTTTGCTAATCTGCAGCGAGGGGGCCATTTTAATCATTAGCGTTGCTACTGTGTTCTAGGCATTAAAAGTAGCACAAATATTGTGAGCCCTTCGGGGACAGGGAGCCATCTTATTTACTTGTTATTTCTCTGTGTGAACTGCCCTGAGCCATTTCTGGAAGGGCGGTATAGAAATAGAGTGAATGAATGAATGAATGAATGAATATATTGTGAAGTGTGCATGTGTGTATTCAGTGAAATGTATTTCCAGGCAGCATACTTATTTTGAAATATCAGACTTAAATCCTTGAGGCCCCGAAGTGTGTGGAGGTCCTGGACCTTGAGGGGCTGGGGGCCCATTTTAAAATCTCTTCTTGGCCCATTCCAACCTTGCTATGCCCCTGGCAGTTACTACACATGGGTTTCTGCACAACACCTGCACAGAAGAAACTCCCATGTAGAAAATGTGTCTCTTGTAAATTGACCCTGAATTTTCCATCCATGACTGGGATATCTGAGAGTTACAGTCAATAATAAAAGAAGAGCACACTGCTTGTGACAGGAGGGGGCAAATTACAATGATTTCTTAGACTGGCAGGGGCCGGTTTTGGCCCTGGCAGAACTTGGCTGTCTGCTCCTGTTGCAAATTCCTCTGTCTAGTGTTGCAAACTAATGCATCCTCCTCCCTCCTGGTGCCAAAGCAAGCACTAGTGTGGTGAATGCACATATACCCCATCATGAGCCAACAGTCATCACAAGACAAAGGCTGGCAGGAATCATTCACTGGTTTATAGACACACACACACCCCGCCACCTTCTTCTTCCCCTATTTTGCTAGTGGCTATTTGGGCAGGTGATCCTCTAGGACAAAGTCATGTTTTTTAAAAAGAATGAGATGAGACAGAGAAAATGACACTTGGAATCCTCACATAACTCCTTACTGTTGTTCTAAGTCTTTAACAGAGATGGCTCATGTTTTCAGGTTTTGATCAAAAACCATGTCTAGATGGTACAGTGTTCCTTTTAACAGGGATTTCCAGATATTGTTGACTACAAGTCCCATAATTCCTGTTTGGACAGGGGCGCAATTTCAGTGCTTGCCCTAGATGCTATTTTCCCTAGATACGACTCTGTCAGTTTCAGGTAGAAACCTGGAAGGGTTATTCCCATCAACAAGGTGGTCTACAGACTATAAAGAATAACAGGCTTATAGCGGTGCTTAAATTATTGGAGGGAGGGACAGCCCTTTACTAGATTTGAAGAAGGGTACAAGGATACCATGATTTGAATTAAAGTGATGGAAGTCAGGAGTTGCAGATTGCAGATTTCATGAAAGATCCTCCCCTGGCTTAAAAAATGTATGATTCTGATACGATGCTCCTTTGTCTCACTTTCATATATATTTGCAGAGTTCAGCATCAGGAGATCGCAAACTGGTCAGGATAGGAGCAGAAACTCCATGCTTTTGCAGGGAAAAAGCAAGGAGGTCGAAATGACCCCTGCTACCTCCATCAATTGCTATGGAGGAGGATTGAGGATGCCTTCATCTACCAGGGTGGCACAGTCCTCTGATATTACCAAGGAGTATCCCAAGCAACAAAAAGCAACATTGCAGAGGTTAGCCATTGCCTTCTTGGGCAGGGAAGAAATTGTGGAGGAAAGTAAACACTCTTTGGGGAAAAACACCAAGGATATACCTGCATTGTATCAGTTCTATAGAACCCAATTAAGCAAATGGTTGTTCACCAGGGAACAAAATAAAAGGAGAACATTGTAATTACATTTCAGAACACAGTAGGTCAGTAACTCCTTCTGGAGCAAATCACCTAAGAAATTACCACCGCTGTCATTCCTCCTTTCTTGTCTCCTAAGGAAGAGACAGTTGCTTGAAACACATTAGGATTTACACAGTTGATATCAATAAATCTGTCTTCTGCACCTGTGGGATTTCATAATCTCCACCCCCCCGCCCCAATGCTTTATGGTGCTACATTTTGGTATGCTGTCTTTGTGGATCATCTGGGACCTTCTCTCCCTCCCCCGAGATAGCTTTAGTTTGGTGATGAAGGGGGAGCCAAAAGGATCACAAAGGAAGGGTAGGATCTTATACTTCTGTGCATTTTTATAGCTCCCTACTAGTTATTTAATTGAAAGAATGTATAATGTATGAACTAACTAAGTCAAATGGAAATTCAGCTTGATTTCCTGTGTTTCACTGCTTAGCAGATTTAGGTTCAGGGTATGGATTGTGGTAAGAAATCCGAATGCATATATTTGTCATGGCTCAGTCTTCTGACTCAGAAGAGTCAGAGCAGGAGGATTTGCCTGCTAGTCAGGGCTCAGAGGCACAGCAACAAGATTTGGCAGGGAGACCAGACTCTGGAGCTGAGGATTTGCAACAGCTGCCAGACATGATTTCTGATGGGGAGGAGCCTGGGATTTCACCTGTCTTGAGAAGGCATCTCAAGAGGCAAGCTCAGTGGCAGTCACACAGGCGCAGGAGATCACAAGAGAGGAAGCTGAAGTGCTGACTCAGGGAAGCCTGATTGGCTGCTGGTTCTCTTGAGCCATATATATTTAGCAGTCTCTCACTTGCTCAGATGCTGTTTGCAACTTTCACTGGTGGCAGACAGTGTGCTATTTAAATTCAAGACTTTTCCGAGCTCCAGTTTTCTTTGTTTATGCTTTCCTGCTTTGTTCCGTTAATTCCTTGTTCTGGTGTCTTTCACTCATTTCATTCCTTGCTTTGTGTTTTCTTTTCACTTATTACTCAGTTATTGTTAGAGGGGGGTACCTAGTTCAGTTCAGGGGACTTAATTCATTTACTATTTTCTGTGTGAGCCTCTTCTTTTCTTTTCCTTCTTGCAGTTTTGCTGCTGCTTTCTGTTATCTCACAGGGGGAGTGCTGAAGGGGGTTGTAAATCCTGTTGGGTTAGCCGAGCTAACAGATTTATGACAATATTAGGGGTAGGCAGCTGGCAGCCCAAGGGTTCAAACACTCCTGTGGGTCTTTCAATCTGGTCCCTAGGATTGGTCCAAGGACTCTCCTTATAATGCTTCTCAGATGCTTTCTTCTATTCAAGCTAAGACAGAAGCAAAAGCTTCCCTTGACCCCACTTTCTGACACTGGGAACAACACAAGCTTAGTCAGAATTTCCCCTTATACTCCTTGGGTGCTGACTGCTGTGTGCAAGCAAATGAAAGTGAGCAGTGGAGAGAGGAAACTTTGGGCCAGTGACTATCTCTCAGCCTAGCCTACCTTCCAGAGTTGCTGTGTTAAGGATAAAAGGTATGCTGCCTTGAGTTCCTTGGAGGAAGGGTAGAATAAAAGTGTAACAAATGAATACATTGCCAATGCATCTGCTGTTGCTGGGTGTGTTCGTTCTGTGTTTTAATAAGTCCTTTATCTGTCTTGGATGATGTGGGAGTCAGTGGGTGAAACCAATACCTCCCCGCTCATGCAGACACCCAAATTATGTATTTGCCAATGGATATCTGTACTGACAATCATGTTTTTCTTCTCAGTGTATAATTGGGCATATAAATAATTCAATTATTTTTCAAGAAAATGATCAGAATAGAAACCTATAATTAATGCTGCAAGAGTCACAATCCCATGTACTCTTACCAGGGAGTAAGTACCATTGACTCAAATGGGGCTTGTTTCTCAGTAGACCTGGGTAGCACTGCGCTGCCTATAGCCTAATCTCAAACGTTTATCAAGGAGAATCTCACTCTCTCAGCAGGACAATGGAGTTTCTTTTTCTTAAATAAATGTGTTCAGCATAGAGAAAGGGACAAGAGAAGAGGAAAACTGAATCGTAAGCAGAAAGAATTCTCAAGTTTCATGGTTTGTTTAGACCAACATATACTGTTTTAACCATGTTAGCTGCAAACAGCTTGCACAATAAACATTCAGAGTTTATTAATGGAAATCTTTCTATTCCCCATCACGATACCATTTCCTTACTATAAATTATCATGACTGCTTTAATTGCAAATTGCAATAAGTTTACTGGGTCTACAAATCATAGTCACATATCCAAAAGGTATATAACATCATTTTCTTTTCCTCTGGAAATTAATGATTGCAATTTTTGGCAACTCAATAGCAAGGATTCAACCACCAACAGGCTAATATGCACAATCTAAATGTTTAGCAGCAGGTTTTTACATTAGTAACAGCAAGAATCTTTTTCACAGAAGATGACTGGGAATAAATTATTCTCATTTTAAAACTCCTTAAGGCCAAAAGTACTTTATCCTCTTTACAATGTTCTAAGAGGCTCTAGATGATGTCATCAAAATTTATGTTAATAGAGGCATCATTAGGTACTCCCAAATAATACTAAAAAGATATTTAAACATGCATAGCTAAAGTGGGAGGGAACTAATTGAAAAACTCAGAAAATGACAGATAGTGAACACGTTACTTGGCCTGATTGGATGCCAAACCTTGAGCTTAGATTTCGGCTTAGATTTCATGACAGCAGAAAACAGAAGCCCTATTCACGTGTTCAAAAAGAAAGCCACCCCAGGCTGCTGATCACCAAAATCAGAGCAATCACACTTAGGTTGTTTGCCTGTTCAGACGAACACCTTCAGAGTGAAGAGCCTGGGCATGACAGTGAGTGACACGAAGTGTGTGGGACAGCTATAGGCCAGTATCTAATATGCCATTTTTAGGGATGGTATTTCAGCTCCAGACACTTTTGGATGAAAGAGATTATCCAAGAGATAATTGGATTCTGAAAGATGAAAGAGATTCACGAAACAGATTCATTTCAATCTGGATTATTTCCAGGATATGGGATGGAGATGGCTGCAGTCACCCTCGTTGACAACCTACTAGAAGAAAGGAAGCATTGCTCAGTTGATTCTCCTCAAACCAACTAAGTTGTGCTTCCCTTTCTCCCAGTACAGATTGTCTGCCTGGGTAACTACAGCTGTTTCTGCCACAAACTGTGGCCAGAAGCCAGATTGGAATGGTTTCAGACAGTCTCTGGTTAAAGCTGGTATCCACCTAGATTGCAGGTTGGGGGCACGGCTTTTGAGTGGTTCTGCTTGTTTTGCAAGTCAGTTCAAAAAAAATAGTGCTGGAATGTCCTGTCCTGCTGTGAGGTTTAAAATGTCTCCCGAGCTTTTTAACATATGTACGAGAGCGAGACAACAGGATAAGGTAATCTGAGGCTTTGAAGCATGGTGTCATCAATATGCTGAAGACACGCAGCTATAATTCTCCTTTCCTTTCTCATCAGGTATAGTAGTTACCTCTGTCAATAGGTGTCTGAAGTTAGTAATGGAGTACATGGGGGTGAATACTTGGAAGCTTCATTCATTCAAGATGGAGGATGCCGGTGCCTAGAAGGTTGGCTAGATACAGGAGGTATCCCTGTTCTTGACAAGGTCAAACTCCCCTGTTAAGCAGCAAGCTCAAAGTTAGGAGAACTCCTGGGTGCAGCATTGTTGATAGACATTTTGCTGTCAACTGTAGCCAGGAGCATGTTCTTTCACCTTTGACTGATTTGCCAACTACACCCTTTTCTGAAGGCAAAAGACTTGGTGTCTTGCATGTTCTGGTGACTCGACTACAATGAGGTAGTGATATCAGGGGCGTAACTATAATAGGGCAAGGAGAGACAGTTGTCTGGGGGCCCACTGCCTTGGGGGGCCTCCCAGAGGCAAGTCACATGACTGACTCCCCCAGCTGCACAGCCGCCCGGGCTTCCTTCAGTTGTATTCATCCTCCAAAATTGATGTGAGTGTTAAGACCTGGAGCTACCAGAACAGCATGTCTTTCTCTAGTACCATTAAATGACTTGCACCGTCCATAATTTACAAAACCTAAAAAAAAATAATTTAGGATGATGTTTTATTGTGGCACATAGATAAGATATAGATATAGATATATTACTATGCTTTTTGTTACCACTATTCAACCTCATTTAAGATTTCTTTACTTCATGAGCTGAACTTGGGGGGGGGGCATTTTAAAATCTTGTCTCTGGGCCCACTCCAACCTTGCTATGCCCCTGAGTGATATGTGGGGACACCCTTGGAAACAATTAGAAAATTCAAGTGGTCCAGGATATGAAAGTCCTGTCCAGCTCATTTGAGGCATCAAACATAGAAAATAAATATTTAAAAATATACATTGGTTGTCCTTTTGCTTCCAAACTAAATTCAACGCGTTGGTTTTGACTGTTAAAGCCCTAACTGGCCTAGAGCTGGAATACCTTAGGGTATTTTTTCCTTCATATATTCCCTACTCTAAGAAAAAAGATCATCTGGGGGTTTAAAAAACAAACCAAGAATCACCAACAGCCAGCATCCTTGTTCCTTGCAGTTCAAAAGAGCAAATATATTACATACCTTTGAAAGTACTTTTTTCTTTTTGACTTTTAAAACCAAATCTCAATTATACCCACCATGTAGTAGCAATGGAGCAGAAAGTTCACTTCCTTATTTACCTTACTGATACATTACAAAATTAAAGTTTTATTACTCTTGTCAAACTGAGCCCTTGGGCTGGCCTCTTCTGACCTTGTTAGTGCTTTCAAACACACACCTGTTTTTGGTGACCAGGTAGAGTGGCTGATTGGCTGCTGGGACTACATAGTAAAGGATCGCAGCCTCTTCAATGGCATGCTTATTGGTCAGGCTTGCAGTCTGTGTTTGTTTCTCTGACTGTCTACCTAGTCTGCCTGCCACTCCTTCCCATCTGACCGCCTGGACCTTCCCATTTCTTCCTTATCTGCTGACCAGGAGAGCTGGAATGGGGATCATCTGGTTGTGTCATGGAGTCCTGGTCCCAGCTTGGCTATCTGGGGCTTCAGCTTTGGACTTGCCTTGCACCTTCTTTTGGATCTAGGTTTTGGCTCTGCTAACGCACCCCTAACAATTTTGGCTCTGAGTCCCTGACAATTCTGTTCAGGTTGTGTCAGAAAATTTGCTATTTGGGTTGGACACATTGTTTCAGAAATTCAATAGTGCATACTATGACTGCAGGCTGATAGCTCTACCAGCACAAACATTTAAGATCCGAAGACCAATTTGACAAGCCTGTACTAAAGAAAAAAACTATATGCAAGTGAAACTGGAGTCTGGTTACTTTTTAATGTGTATGGTGTGAGTAAGAAACAATCATAATGAAGTTCACAAAAACAAATCTGAATTTAAATACAAAACACTCTACTTTGTACTTGATTCAGCATTAGAAAGTGTGTAGAACTGCATTATCCTTCCACACAGAAATGAAAATTTCCAATTGTGGTGTGGAAAGCATTCCATTTAAATGCAGATTCAGACTTTTAACTCAGTAAATTACTTTTCTTTTGAAATAAGAATGGCAGAGTCAACATTAGTTCAAAAATATCTCATGAAAGACAATGTCTACTGTAATAAAATTCTAGCTAGATTCCCAATTATGAAGTAGACCAACCAAAAGAACATTGTCATCACAATCCCTTTCTTTTGAACAATTCATATGTTTTGTGTGTCTGTTTTCAGAGCGGTGTGTGTGTGTGTGTGTGTGTGTGTGTGTGTGTGAGAGAGAGAGAGAGAGAGAGAGAGAGAGAGAGAGAGAGAGAGCTTGGTCCAAGCTCTGAGGGTACGGTTCTGGCATGGGCAGACAAAGCTCAAAGGACCAGAGGCAGAAGACATGATCAAAGAAAGGCAAGTGGTCACGTATCAGAGTAACAATGCAGGACAAGGCTGCTCAGCTGGTTAGAAAAAAGGGCTGCCTTGCATGCAGAAATATTGTAAAGCCTGGTGCTTTCCCAAGACCTATGGAGTCAGCTGACAGTGTTAAGGGCAGTACAGCAGCCCTTGACCCACAGCCTAATCTGTGTGGCTTTCTGAGGAGTGAGAGCACTGGTGCTGCAGAAGAGAAGGCACAGGAGACCAGCTGCTTGAAGTTCTGGTTTGACACACACAATGAGCCCTTTCTCATGAACTGTGAGAAAGGGCTTGGGGTGCGCAGGGAGGAAGTAAAACCTTTACCTCCCCTGCAGTCAATTGTCCCATCCATGCTGGGTGTGAGGATCATGTGCCCACATGGACTCCAGCTCTCCCCAGCAGTGGCGGAGGGTCAGGGCGGGGATGCCCCCCCCGAAATGCCATAATGCACCACATGAGTGCATGGTGCATCATGGTGATCCCTTCTGACACTGGCTAAGAGCCCCACCGTCTCCCAGAACTGCCTAGCTCTCGACAGTTCACACACGCAGCAAAGATTGGGCTAAGGCAGGCAAGCCCAAACTTTGCTGCACATGTGAACAGCCTCAATATATAATATAGAAAAGAATTCACTGAAGTTATGTGAAGTTGGTTATATAGTTACTTGAGGTACATTTCTGTCATTGCTTTACTTCAAGAGAACTAAACTGAAGATTTAGACTGTAATCAGGCTTTCTTGGAAGCAAGTCCCAGTGGTTTTAGCAGAACTTATTTCCAAGAAAATGTGATGAGGATGGAGGTATAAAATGCAGGGGTCACCTGCATGCACGGGAACCTTTGGGGATAAACCAAACCATATGGTATTAAGCTACCATGTTAAGAGGACCTCTGACAAGCAGCAAAAATTGAGCCAAATTGCTGGAGCACCACATGACTTGTTAACAATGACTTGGCTCAAGAGGCACTTAAAAAAAGCTTAGCATGTTGAATTAGAGCTTGTTTTCTCATAGATAGATAGATAGATATGAGAGAGAGAGAGAGAGATAGTTCACTTTGAGAACTCTATTCCTGAGCTGTTTTTTCTTTCTCTTGTTCTTCACATAGTATGCTTCACATCCTGCATTTTGGTGTTCAGGGGTGTTTGGAACTGGTTCAAGCTCAAACCAAACCAGCATCCCAAAAGAATAGGCCAGTCTGAGTTTGAACCATACCAAGCCCAGTTTAGATGGAACTGCTTCAGCTCGGTTAGACCAGCTTGATTGCCCTGCTTGTAAAGGGGAATATGGTAAGGATTAGGGTTAGGATTATTGCTTATCTAAAAATGGGTTCAGGGGGGCAGACAAGAGGGCACCTTACAGACTCTTGCAGTGGCAGCTGTGGCAGCAGCTCCATGGTGGCCCCTCTCAGCCCCACCAGCACTCCTCCCTGCACCACAGGCCAGCAAGCTGTCTGGTACCGGCCTCTGTGCATGAATGGAAGCCAGAACCTGGCCACCCACTGGCCTGTAGTGCAGGGAGGAGCCCTGGCAGGGCAGAGAGGGGCCATCACAGAGCTTTCCCTGATGCCACCGCAAGAGCCAGTAAGGTGCCCTCTCACTTTCCTGCCCCTATCCATTTTTAGATAGGCAACCCCCCTTTGCTTATAAAGAGGGGTTCAGGTGATCTTATTCTCTGGGGTAGCCTGCAAAGCAGACGTAATTGCTGGATTGAAACTTATGGCACTTCAACACTACATTGCAGTTTAGGATGAACTACAGCTTTTGGGCCAGCAGGAATCAGGTAACCCGAGGAGCCAAGAGGATCTCATCTGGTGTTATTGACTCAGACTGAGGAGTGAGTGTATTATATATGCACATATGTATACATTATTATTTAAATCCTGCTTTTCAGCTAGAAAGATCTCCAAGTGGTTTACATAGAAAAAGAATAACAAGATCATAATTAGTTGAGGATCAGCTCATCATTCCTTGCAGGCTAAGCACACACTGCTTGAAGACCGGCTGAACCTTTGCTGAATCATTGGGTTGCCCACCAGCCTGCCTCTAGGCCACCAACCTAACTTTTACCTTTCTGCCCCATTGAGTCACCTTCACTTCCTTGAAAAATGTTATGAAAAATACTGACCATCAGCCATCACTCTCCCCTTCTCCCTGCCCCAATTTTACTGCATAATTGTGCATTAAGCACACAACAGGTCGGTCATTCAAGAGTTGCTACTTTTTTTTTTTTTAGCTTTTTTTAAAATTACACATTTCTCTTTCAGAAACACGCTATCTTCTTTTGCTGATTAACTATGAATTAAACTAGATCCAACTCTCAATTGGCAGCCCAAGACCAACCCAGCAGAATAGATTAAGGAGGGAACTAACTCTGTATGTTGTGGGGGGGGGGGTTAGATGATGAGGAATCCATCTCAGCTCCACATTAAATCTAGGAAATTGCTCAATTATTAGATAATTGAACCAGACAGTTAATTTACAATGTATGAGAAGGAAAAAAAGATAAATCATATGAGAGCTATGCTTAGCAACACGAGAGAGCATTCTCTCTCTCTCTCTGCACCATACTCCCATAGAAACTTAAAGCATGTCTGTAAAGTTTGGGACTGAGAGTAAAAGACCAATTTATCAAACATCTTAATTTCCTACAGTTATGACTATTGTGTCTCTTTTGCACCTGCTCTGCTTGTTCAATGAATTGTAGTTCAACGTTGTACACTCATGTACAATATTGTATATATTGAAAGTGAGTGGGTGGGCATATTGCATTATGCAATCATAATTAGCACTTTTGATGCTGTACTGTATTATGTAATTTCCCCCCACAAAAGAGTAACAAAGGGTCAACAAAAAAAAAATGGTTGCAAGGATGAAGATTAATTACAGATCTCCATTTTTCATTTCTTAATACTCAAATTAAGTGAATTTGAAAATATGTGGTACTCTGATTTTCTGATGATCAAATGCCAGCCCCAAAGCAGGTGACTTTGTTATTTCACATAAGAGCTCAACCTGACAGAGACATTAAAGATTTGATGAATGTTTGGAGATTTTACATGTGCGAAGAGTATTGTTGTGTCCCAGCAGCATATTAAAAGATATTGATTTTTTTCTTCTGGTATATTAAAATCAGAAACATAAGCTATGGGCCAAAATATACAATCAGAAAATGTGATATTTATCAACTGTGAAATCATAAACTTGTCAATTAATAAGCTTTTATCCATTGACAGGTTTGGCATTTATATGGATAGAAAGTTTTGTCCATGACAGTTGGCATTTAATACCCCTTTCACATAATTGAGCTATTATATCCTCACTTCAATGCAAAGAATCTGACAGATGGTGATGACTGACAAGAACCGATGAACAGGAAAATAAGCTTCTACATAGCTTTCCCTCTCCTCCTGAATCCACCCACAAAATCCACTTTTTCTGCAAAGCCTCCTCCCTCTTCTTACTGCCATTCTACCTTCCCTTATCCTTCCATGGCCTTCTGTCATCATCCTTTCTCTTTCCTAATAAGCTACCTGGAACAGAATATGATCACTTCCGTTTCCCATACTTTGAACGCTATGGGTGCCAAACGTATTTTCAACAGTAAAGCAGAAGACAACCATGGAAATGGTCCACCGTGAATGATTTCAAGAATATTGGACAACAAGCACAGTGATAATAAACACTGCTGCACACAATGAATACCATTGCTTTATTCAATTTATGAATATAAAGAGTCACAGGGTGCAGCAGATATCTCAGTCAATTTATTCATGCATCTTACCAAAATATTTGCAAAAATTACTTGGAGACTCAAGGTAGTTGTGTTAGACCACCACAACCAACAACTCACTAAGCCAAATGCAATCCACAAGTCATGTACTAGTCTACTAGTACTAGTCCTACTAGTACTACTACAAGGACTAGTCTACTAGTCCTTGTCAGCTCCCATTGCAGTCCCAGACAGCTGAAATAATGAACGAAGAATGCTGCAGTCCCAGACAGGAGAGATAATGAGAATTTGAGGTGGTGAGTGAGCAGCTCCTGGCTTCCGTCTGAGTGATCAGCTCTGGGCTTCCAAAGAACAGCCTCAACAGTTGCCCAAGACTCCACATTTCCTTTTCCTTGAGTTCCAACAGGCCCATGGAAAAGAAAAGCAAAATACCAGAGGAGTATTGGCTCCAGACCAAAGTGTGGCCATGTTAAGAGACTCCCTCTTCACTGAAGTGGCAGGCCTTGAGACAGTTGTGGCCCAGCTACACAGGAGTTTGTTTCTCAAGTTGTTTCCCAACTGAGTATTTTTCAAAACAAATCATTTGCCTGGAACTTGATCACAGTCTTCCATATCGTATATCCAGCTGATTTTTTTTTTTTCCTTGCCTCATGCTTTCTATGTGCAGCAGGTTTCCTGGGCAAACTTCCACCAATTCATCTATGGACCTTTGGCCACAAGTAACCATAGCCTGCTTCTTGTGCACCTCTGCCTGGTTCCATCTAGTCCCTGATGGTTCCACCTTAGACAATCAGGTTCTAATTACTGGAGATATTGATCCACCAACATATTAAAGAGAATGCTATGCATAATGTAGGTAGATTTCACAAATGTTGGATTGGGTCCAATCCGGTTTCAACACAGATGTCAGTACTGGGTCCTTTGGACCCTACAAAATGTCAGAGTTGGGGTTGAGAATCAGAGTCAGAACCAGGGTGCGGGTTTTGTTTTTAGCAATTTATCAAAACTTTCCCCATAGACTATTATGAGGAAAGTTCTAAAAAATTAACAAGAAAAAGCCACTCAAAGGAGAGCTCTGAAAGGTGCTGCACAAGTAGGTAAGGATGGCCAGACTCCATATGTTTAATTACAAGTTATTCCAACCATCCTTTGATTTTAAATAAAATTTTAAATATAACCTGGAAATGAATCTTGGCAGGAAACCCAGAAACCAGCTGATTTATTTTTAAACTCTACGTTTAAAAACAGACTATAAAAATGTTTAAAAGGGAAAAAAATAAATACATGGGGGGCCTGGAAGGCAGGCAGATAGAGGGCAGAAGATGGAGTTTTCTTTCCCCAAGTACAATCACAGGAAAAATTGAGAAGACTCCTGCCACCTTTTGGAGCTCTGGAAAGTGTTGGAGAAGTCCGAACTGAGCTGGGCTTCCCTAGATTGGGTCAGGACCGACATCCTCTGAAATGGCTCATGTCAGGCCAATCCTGCCCTGACATTGTACAACCCGAATGGATACAATTATATTTATGTATGCAGATGCCATACAAAATGAACTGTCATGATCTCTTAAAGCATTTGTGCTTATTGGGCAAACACTTCTTGAGTGGAACATCTAGATCAGGGCTGCCCAACTTTGGCCCTGTTGATGGACCTCGCAATTCCCATCATTCCAAGTAGACAGTAGTCAGGGGTGATGGGAGTTGTAGTCCAACATCTGCAGGAGGGCTGAATTTGTGCATTCTTGATCTAGAGACACTGGTGATATATATCAGCAAAGGTTCCTAGGATCTAATAAGGCCGGATAAAACCACATCAAAGAAAACCTGAGTTTGTTCAGGGTAGAGTGCCCATTAGATCCATCTCCTCAGCTGAAGGGAAATAATTCTATATATGAGAATAACTAACGCAAATACTGTAAACACATGTGTGTGTGCGCTCTCTCACACACACAAAACTGGAAGCAATTTAAAATATCAACTTTGTATGAAATGAGCAATTTGACATTTTAAATATGCATATCCATACATTCAACAGTCAACACTGGAAATGTGACTTCCTATTTTAAAATTAGTTATAAATCTCCCCCCCCACCCAAATATTACGAGTAGTAATGTTTTACACAGAGAGACATTTTGCATTAATTGTAAATCGGGAGAATGATTCAAGTCTCATCACCAGGATGTTTAAAATATGTTGTTTTAAAAGCTAGCAAATGGACACTTCCACCATCCAGAGATAAACAGCACCATGTTCCAGAGGCATAAAACAAACAGATTACACAGTGAATGGAAAAGGGCAAAGTATAAATCAATCATTCCAAGTAATAAGCTATCTGCCAGCAATAGCTTTGTAAAGGACATGGGAATATTTATTTTGGTATTCAGTCTACAATATATTTCACAAGGAAAACCTCAGATGACACATTGAATCCCATCAGTAGACCAAGAGCTGAGACTAAGGAGGTCAGATAACTCAGCCCAAAAAACTCTAGCCAGAGAGCATTATAGGAACCATCAAACTAGTTTTGCAGGTCTATCAGGATAAGGAGAAAATGTTTGGAAATTTCTTTTTAAAAAATCTACTTACAAGCATAATGCTAAACATGAACTATTCTCTGATCTCAATAAGTAATTTTATAAATAAGTGTTCTTTTCTGTTCTCTCTAAATAAGTCTGCAGTGTGAAAGGTTCACATCTGTATCAATGCTGTTTCTCATTTTTGGCTCTGCCAAGGAACTGCAACAAAATGATTTGCTGGCATATAATGTTGATTCTAGCCTTGTGTCATGCCCGTATACAACATCATGATTCTCTGAGGCTATTCTCACGACCAAGAGAAACCGGGCTAAGGGAGCCTAGCCCGGTTTCTCCTGGTCATGTGCTGCAATGGGAACTGCATGGCTCCTGGCAGCAAACCTCCATAAATGTTCTCCCACTTAATGTCTGATCATGAGTCGCCATGGTGTGGCTCTGTGCCACGGCAACTCATGAGGAGACACCCACTGGGAGGCTAAAACGAGCCTCCTGGCATCAGGGGTCTCCCCAGAATATCCCGTGCAGTTGTGTGGGGCATTGTGGGACTTCTGAGGGCAGACATGCCCCCCATCCTCACCACCCCTATTGGCTTCATGACAGAGCCGGTAGTCGTGTGGGCGGCTGATCCGGCCGCCCAGAGCTGAGCGCCTGCTTGTGAGTGGGAAGAGCGGGCTAAGCCCACTCTCTCTGCAGAGCCCAAGTGGGCTCTACACACGGATTGAGATCCTCACTGTGACTTAGGCCCAGTGACAATCTCCTAACCATGGTTCAGCTCTGTAAGCCTAAGGCTTTCAGCTCAGAGTCCTTGCTGCTTCTCCCCTGAATTGCCCTCTTCCCCTTTCAAAGCTAACCCTGGTGCAATGTCATGGTCTAGTGTTAAACAATAGTCATGCCTAGGTCAGGCCAGTGTTTACAACCATGGCTAGAAGGAATGGGGGAGTACCATGAGAAGGGAAAAGGGAATGTGATGTCATGCGGGGTGCTACTGACATCCCAACAATGGTTAGAAAGTTGGGAACATTATTTTTGCATCAAGCTTTAATGGAAGTGAACAACCTTAAACTCGTGAATGATAAAGGATCACCATACGAACAGCCACAAAACAGCAATCCAACAGACCGATATATTTAATACTGAGAATAGAAGAGCAAGCTTGGATTGGATAACCAAAGGCATAAACAGTAACACACAGTTAAATTTAATAGCCACCACAACAAACCACAGAACATTTTTATGGGGATTTGAAAAGGGTCTGCAAATTGAAATACTGATAAGTGATAATAGTGCCAACTCTCCCTAACAACATGTCTGAATTAATTAGTGATAAACTCTGAGTTCAGTGATCTATGGTTGGTTTGTTGTGGTGAATATAAACATGTTGCTTCAAAAGATCAGTGGCAACAAGAGAACATAGGTTATGGCAGGCGATTAGCACTTTAATAATCTATGTTAAAAGCTAATTCCAAAGAACTTGAGCCAGATGAAATATAGAGGCTTCATGTTAAAGAAACTATTTATTAATCATCCATAAGGAAGAATAAAACAGCACATTAATTAAACTGCAAGTAACACCAAAAAGCAAGGGGCAGGGGGACACAGAAACCAGAAAAGGCAACAGAAAAAAGACAAAGGAAAATCAAGTAATCGCAACTTTGAAGAGCATATAAATTTGCTTTTATTTATAGCCAAATTCATATAATGCCTTCCACAAAGATAATGCCCCAAGGTATTACACAAAGACACAAGTAGACATGAAAAATAACATAGCATTTCAGTATTCAAGAACAGACATAAACAATGTAGGACCCTTTAAGCCCATTAAGCTCCAGAACTACTTTGGATAATCTACACACTATAATATACCTAATTGCTATGGAGTAGTAAACCTGTGTCTGGGTTGTACCACTTCATATTGTAGATGGTAGCTCTCACAGACAGGCTAAAACATCATACGGAACTATGGTTTGTCTTAACCATAGGCTGCCTTCAGACATCACGTCAAACCAGAGGCGTACTCACTTCCAGTTTGACCCCGCCATGATGTCCAAACGCGGTTCCTGGACCCAAACGTGGTTCCAATTTTGTGCCCAAAGTTGGGAATGAACCCTCAGTTTCTAGTGAGTTCCACTCACCAAGCTGAGGGTCAATTCCCTCCTCCATTACATCCAGATTGGGATTTCATCCCAAAACGGGAGGAAGGGAGGAAGCTTCTCCCACGGGTTGCCAGCCCTTTGGCTAGCGGCTGGCTGAGACCTTGCTGAGACCTTGGGTTAGGGCGGTATAAAAATGCACTAAATAAATAAATACATAGATAGATAGTGGGACTGGCTGCATGGACTTCCTCTGACCTTGGAGGGATACAGTCAGAGGGAGTCCCTCCATGGTCAGAGGAAGTCCACTCAGCCAGTTCCGCCCTCTTTGCTGGCTCCCAGACTTCAGATTCTGATCATCTGGGAGCACATGCTGGGGTGGGGGAGGAAGAAGCAAACCAGTTTGCCATTACATGGGGAGGGGCCCCCAGTCTCATGTGATGTCTGAATCCACAATCATGTTTTAACCTTTGTTTGTTTCACCTTCACATAGGGCTGGTTCAGGCATCATATAGGGCTGGTTCTCATTATCCCTGCGATGTTGGGGAAACAGGAATTGGGAGATTTGTGAACTTTGCATGCTCCCAATTCCCAGACACAGGAACTCAAACATTTTTGGCAATGTTGGGTTGGCACTGCGCCAACCCAACATTTAACTGGGATTGGCAACCTTAGGCTGAATCCTAGATTATTGATCTTGGTTAAAGTTTGGGTTGACATGGTGCCAACCTGACATTCCCAAACAATTCTGGATTCTTGTTCATCCGGAAGAATTATTGTTGTTTAGTCTTTCCCTGTACAGAGGAACATTCAATCATCTGAGCCTCCATTTGCAGTCTGAAGTGGTTTACCATCTCAGTGAAAGGTATGTCTATCTAATTCTCAGGAGTTTTGTATCACATTTTCTACCTACTCCATTCTCACAAGGGCTTTCTAAATTTGTGTTTACTATACTTCTGCTCTGATTTTCAGCAAGAAACATTTCAAAGCAGTTTACACAATAAAACCACCCACATCCATAAAAGCATAGTAAAACAGCCGCTCCATAATACACCACAGTGAGCTTAAAATTCAGTCAGGTTTCAAAGTTAAACATTTTCCAGAATAAAAATGGATGGTGAGTTTCTGGACTATGCTGGACTGAACTTGGGGGTGAAAGGGAGTTCAAACCAGGGAGTTCGAAATATTTCATTTAAGTTTCAAAAAAACTGAAGGCATAGAAGTCCTTGCCTCTCTGTTTCTGTAACAGTTTTCTGCCTTTTTGAACGTTTATTCTCATGGTTTTATTGCTGGACTAGTTTTTTTTCCAGAGTCTGTTTATTATGATCTGCCCTTTGAGCCATTAATTGAGTGAAATCTGGTTTATGAACAAGATTGTTTTTTCATACACTTCAACTGTCCCTGTTTTCTCAGGGGCAGTGCCTATTTTCTAGTCCCTGACCCTGGCAAATCACTGTCCCTATTTTGCACGTTGGGGTGCCTTCTTAAAATCTGTGTTAGTAAGAATTGCTTTACTTTCTCTTCCACTGGTTTTAGCTCCCTTACCAGGGCTATTGAAACTGAGATGCAATCCTTTGTTCCATTTCCCTAGGCCATGTGCTTTAAGTTCTCTTTTGCTGCATATCTTGAGATACACACCTATCGTGATTGTTATACATTGCAGATACATTGAGACACCAAAAACTCCACCAGTGCAACTCTGCAGGCAGAGGACTCCAAACAGGGCAATGATCGGACTGTGCTGGGGACATAGCATGGGAGGAATAAACATGTCAACTCCTATAGCCCCCTCCCCAATCCTGCTCTTATCCTCTAAGGCTTAAATTGTTACACAACTTCAGAAGTGGTGTAAATTAAAAATCTCCCACTGAACACAATGGAGACCCCCAAAATACTGTTCACTGGCCTTGTTGCATCTGCCCACTCTGTCACAGAGAAGTATAGGATTCAAACTAATTCTGCAGCCAATTGCAGCACACTTACCCCCGTACATAAACCCTGGCAGAGAATCTGTAACTCTGATGATAGGGCTCTCTCTTTCTGACCTTATGGCATATATAGAGCACAGAAGGGGGAATTTTGGTGATGGCAACGATGGAGAAAAGGCACTAAGTTGACATAAAAAGAGAGCACTTTCCACAAACAGACTGGGCTCAACAAAACATATAGGAAGAACAGGTTGCTAGCAGTTGTCTTCTCAACACAACCATGACTGGGATGGAAGGACAACACAACACACACAAGTAGGCAAAGGGTGGCTGTGATATGCCTCAGAGGATGGATGCTACAAATTTACAAATTTGTCCCATGTCTCTTAGCCTCCTCTTCAGTACTGATTACTCTGTATTGGATAAACTGTAGTGTTTCCTTCCTTTCTCAACAACTAATACCATAAAGGAGACATAGAGGCTCTCCACACAAGCAGTGTGGAGCAGGGAGCCGTTCTTGGCCGGCTGGATCGGCTGCCCATATGACTACTGGCTCCATCATGGAGCTGGTAGGGGCGGTGGGGATCGGGGGAAGCCCAGCCCCCGGAAGTCCCAGGATGCTCCGTGCGAGTGTGCAGGGCATTCTGGGGAGATCCCCATGCCAGGAGGTTGCTTGTTGCTACGCCACGGAGCTGCAGTGGCACACGATCAGTAGAATGGGGTTAGCAGAGTGCTTACTCTGCCAACCTCATTTAAGGGGGGCAACTTAAGTGGGCTTACCACCAGGAGCTGCAGAGCTCCCGGTGGCTTCCATGACCGCAGGAAAGCAGATCCTTCACCTGCTTTCCTTTGGTCATGAGAATAGCCTCATAGGATAAGAATGCACTGTGCATAAAGTGGAGTCTGGTGATCATTCACCCCTGCTGCAGGTAAACTCTTGGTTGTAACTATTGCTACAGTTGTCCAAACACTCATGTACCCACTCATTTTGCAGGACCACAGCCAGGGTACTGGGAGCAAAATCAACGGTCACCGTACACTGAGCGCCGCCGTAACTCCCTAAAGGGAGGGCATAATGCTTGGAACTAATGCTTAGTCAATCTGGACCAAAGAGATGTTATTTGAAAGTCATTGAGGCTATTCTGATGATCAGGCAAAATCGGGCTAGGAGAGCCTAGCCTGATTTCGCCTGACTGTGTGAGCCACCAGGTTCGCAGATGGGCCTGGTGGCTAGGGGTGTGCACCGGACCGCGGACCTGCGGCTCGGCACTGGGGTGGGGGGGTCCATTAAGGGCAGGGGGGGGCTTTACTCACCCCTCCCGCGCTTTGCTGCTTCGGCGCCATAATTACTTTTAAAAATGCGCCGCAGTATCATTTGCCGCTCCGGGGCTCCTTCTTGACTGCAAAATCGGGCGGCAGGATACTTCCCTGCCGCCCCCAAAGCCCCCTCAAGCCATTTGAGCGCTTTAAATCTCGCCCCGGACCGAGTGCTAAAGCGCTCGGGCGGGCGGCGGGGAGATGTCCGTCCGTCCGCCCGCCCCCTTCCCTGCCTTCTGCGAAGTGCAGGGAGCCTTCTGCGCGTGCGTGCGCAGAAGGCTCCCTGCTTCTGCGCACGCGCGCGCAGAAGGCTCCCTGCACTTCGCAGAAGGCAGGGAAGGGGGCGGGCGGACGGACGGACATCTCCCCGCTGCCCGCCCGAGCGCTTTAGCACTCGGTCCGGGGCGAGATTTAAAGCGCTCAAATGGCTTGAGGGGGCTTTGGGGGCGGCAGGGAAGTATCCTGCCGCCCGATTTTGCAGTCAAGAAGGAGCCCCGGAGCGGCAAATGATACTGCGGCGCATTTTTTAAAGTAATTATGGCGCCGAAGCAGCAAAGCGCGGGAGGGGTGAGTAAAGCCCCCCCCGCCCTTAATGGACCCCCCCACCCTAACCCTCCCGAACTAAAACCACCCCTTGTCCGGACCGGTTCGGAGGCCAGTAGAATGGCCTCCGAACCGATCCGTGCACACTACTACTGGTGGCTTCCGGGCGGTTAACCCACCTAACTACCCCTCCCCTTAAACATAATTTCACGTAACATACATTACATAAGAAAGGGGCCCCAGTCAGGTTTTTGAGTGTTTGGCAAAGACTCAACAGGTGAGAGAGGGGCAAGCAACCCATATGCACACTGTCAGTGTATACATGTGTGACATGTGTACAGTCTTTTATAATGATGAAATGCCCAGCAAAATTACCTTTCATAATTTGGATTATAGATACTCATAGGAAGTAATTACTGTGAAACACGTTTGGTCTCCCAGAGAGGTCGCCACTGTGTTAGTCTGTAGCAGCAAAAACAACGACGGAGGCTTGTTGCACCTTCATGACTCATTATGTTGCATAAGCTTTCATGGTCCACTTCATCAAATGCATTAAGTGTAATTCTCAGTAGCCAGGCATCTACAAGGGTTCTGTGACAGGTTTGTCCTAGCCTTGTGACAAGCTTAAAAGTATTAAGTATTTAAAAAGTATTAAAACACATTAGAAGTATTAAGTAGTAAAGTTATTAAGTAGTCAAAGTGCTTCTGACAAAGTGAGCTGTAGTTCCATTTTTAGGTTTTTTAAACTTTTAATTTGAAACTTTTAACATTTGTAACTTTTAAATGAGGTTTTTAGCTTGGCCTTTTGATTTGTTTAATTGTATTAATTTTTATTTTTTTATATTATATCTATTTTCTTATGGCTGTGAGCTGCCCCGAGCAATAGTGTACTGGAGGGGCGGGGTATAAACACGTTAAATAAATAAATACATAATTGAATCTTATACAATGTATGTGTTAGTCCTGAAGGTGCCACAAATTCTGTCGTGTGAATTTCATGAGTAACCCCTCACTGAAAAGAAATTTGTTGTTGTTACAGTTACCCAATTTCTACATCAATCAATACACTGGGTGTCCGGCTTGAAATGCTATCTTCAAATGCCTCTCAATTACTTGTTTTTCCATCTTTAATTAATGTTTCCAACAAGAAGCAAAATTATCGTCTATTCACAGCCACCTCCTCATGTGCTACAGACTGTGACCTTTCTGCCCCATTAGGATGGGTGACAGTAAATTTGCCAGCTGGACATTAATGGGGACTTTAATTGAGGGGAATTGCTATCCTCTCCAATTAGGAAAAAACATGCTGGAACAGATCTGATGGTAGGGCTATCAAGCCCACATATCATCCTCCTATGTTACGCACTGAACAAATAATACTCAGGTCCAATTAGAAAGGTTAGATGTGCAATACATAGTGCTTCATGACAGTTTAGATCTGTTCTCTGATTTGTTCTTTCATGGGAAAACACTAGCCAGAGATGAGGTCAGGTCAGTCATCAATGAATGTTTTACATCATTAGGCCTGGTGAACTTTGCCAACAGACGATAAGGAGAAACCTCTTTTGATGTTTCAAGGCTAGTTGACCACCCTTGGTCTGGTCTATTAAGTGGATGGAAGTGTGCCACAGCACTCAAAGTACTAAAACAACAACAACAACAACAACAACAAAGGGGGGGTGTACAACATTTAATTAATTAATTACTTACTTTGGGTAATGCATTAAAATAGTTTTTACTGACAAAAGGTTCCACCTAATTACTTGGGCAGCAGATTTAAAAATAATAATATTACAAGAATTTGCTACCATTAGATCAAAGGTACCATTTCAGAAGAGACATTCCTCCTTCATTCTCCCCAAGGAACAAATGCCTCTTCAAAGATGGTATTTCCTAAAACATTTATTTTATTTTAATTTTTTTACATTTTATATCCCGCTCTTTCTCCAAGGAGCCCAGAGCTACGTACTTGAGTTTCTCTTTCACAACAACCCTGTGAAGTAGGTTAGGCTGAGAGAGAAGTGACGGGCCCAGAGTCACCCAGCTAGTATCATGGCTGAATGGGGATTTGAACTCGGGTCTCCCCAGTCCTAGTCCAGCACTCTAACCACTACACCATGCTGGCTCTCCTTTAATAGGTACTAATTTTCCAATTATAATACATTTTTCTCTTTTAATAGTAATTTAGTAGGTACATGATGTTTTTAATTGTAAACCACCCTGAGCCAAATAAATAATAAATAATAGCCTCAGTCCATGGTGCATTATGCTTCCTCCCACCCTTAATAACAGCATCAATCCATGTTGCATATAATACATGGAGATATATACTGTACATTTTAGGGGGGAAAGGGGGGCTATTTTACAAGCAATACATGTTTCACAGAACTGCTTCTTTCTTTGCCCCTCAGCCATGTGTCCCTGTCCTCTCCTCTCCCTGAACCAATGGGCTCAAATCAGCCCTGAATGACTGGACAATAATTCTAGTCAGTGATCTGCCTGCTTCTCCATCTCAGTGTACCATGTACTGTAGAATATAAATGCAAGCAGTTCCTAACCAGTTTCCAACAAGAAAACTGTTTTCTGCCAAGGCAAGTTATAGAATTTGTGCTAACTAGCACAACTCAAGGTCAAAGAACAGGGAAAGAGAAACAGGTCCAAGCTGACGGTGCATATAACAAATAGAAACAACAATTCCTTTACCTTTTAAATGTTAGCACTGTGTACAATACATAGGGGTATAGTATAATGTAAATTCATTGTAATTATTATTAATTATTATTATTTTACTGGTTTTCAACCAAAAAAAAATGTTCTAAGTGGTTTATACAGCAAAAGGAATAAAAAACTGGTTAGCTGTCCCAAAGAGGCTCACAATCTAAACAGAAACTCAAGAGAGGCACATTGAAATTCAGGGCATTTCTACAGAAAATTCAGAGCTGCACAATGCTATCTGAGTCTAATTTGTGCATGTAGCATATTATGTAGGGATGTGCATGAATCAATTTGGGTATAAATCGATTTGCACCTGAATCTAGCTGATTCGGGTGATTTGGAGATAGAACAAATCACCCCTGTGGTCCATTGGCTAGATTTGGGTTAGATTGTGCCAGATTCGATTCAAATCACTTTGAGACTTGGATTACTCTTATGATTTCCCCCAGATTCCCAGCTTTCATTTTTTCTTAAAGCTAGGCTCTAGCCTTTGTAGAAGTGGAGTTATGGAGCAAAATGTGCAGTCACTATTTTCCAAGTGTTCAGATTCTTTGGTGTATAATAACTTTCCCTCAGTGAATCTCTACGAGGATTCATTACACACCTTCATTTCATCTATTCATTTTGACTGTCTTTGGACAGTGCCAACTGTCAACTGCCATGTACCAGCTATACTCCTCTCCCACCTGCAAGGCAGTGGGGTACTACTCAGTTTATGTTCTATGAGGTTTTTTTGTGTTTAGACTCTTTGGTGTCTAAATAACATTTCCTCATAATGAATCCCTATGAGGATTCATTACATACCAAATAATCTAAACACCTCAAAAATGATTAAGAGATAAACTGAGTACCCAGTGGCTTCAGGGTGGGGGGAAGCTGGCACATGGGATGCCACTAATTCCCCATCCCCACCCACAAAGCAGTGAGGACAAAATAAACAGAAGAAATGAAGGTGTACAACAAAAAAACTGAAGAATCTAAACACTTTCAGAATTCCTTAAAAATAAACTAAGTAACCCAGTGTGTGTGCGTGCGGGGGGTGGGGTGGGGTGTAGTTGACACATAACAGCTGACAGTTGGCACTGTCCAATGACCATCAAAATGAACAGAATAAATGAAGGCATATAACGAATCTTCATAGGGATTCATTATGAGGAAAGGTTATTAAACACCAAATAATCTAAGCATTTCAATATTCCTAAAAAATAAACTGAGTACCTCACTTCCTTGCAGATGGTGGGGAGGGTGACAGTTGGCACATGGCAGTTGACAGTTGGCACTGAAGGTGTGCAATGAATCCTCATAGAGATTCATTATGAGGAAATGTTATTATACACCAAAGAATCCAAACACTTGAAAAACAGTTTCTGCACACTTTGCTCCGTAACTCCACTACTACAAGGGCTAGAGCTTAGCTCCCACCCCCCACCTCTCTTTAAAAAAAAAATAAAGCTGGGGATCCATGTTAGGGTTAGGATAGGGTGATGCTGAATCCCCATTATTTCCTATGGTGGAAATATACAAAATCAGCAAAAACTAAAATAAAATAATAATAATAATAATAATAATAATAATAATAATAATAATAATAATAATAATAAAATCAACCAAGTGACCCACTGCCTTAAAATATGGGTGGTTGGTGGCACCCGTAGGGACCTACCCACCACCCAAATTTTGTGCCCCTAGGACTTTTATAAGTGGTACAAATTGATCCAAATCAAATCCAAATCAAATCTGGGGTTATTTGGGGGGAGAGATTCGTACACAAAACAAATCAGGGGTGATTTGATTCAGGCACAAATCAAATTAAAAAAATTTGATTTGTGCACATCCCTAATTGTTTGCTACAACACACATCTGTACAGTTTCCTTGTCTGTGCACACATACTTTGCTGCATTGAGTCACATTTCATGACATTTAGAAGCTTGCATATAATGGGAGAAATTCCTCAAAATTGGGAATTTGACAGCTCACTGCAGAAGAGTGTTATATCATTGGAGAAGACTCTGTGGTGAGTAGCAGTGGAGTCTGCAGGAAGAGTCTTTGACAAGGGGAGGATAAATGGTTACCTGATCCGGGTCTGGGTTCTAGAGCAACCTAGGTGACTCACTTTACTTTTTCTCATTATCAGTCACTTTCTACAGCACCTAGTGCAACTTTTTCATGACTTGAATTTTTGAACTGCACAAATGTTCTTACAGAACAACACTTTTTTAATGATAGAGGGGGGAACTGCTTGTTTTTTGTCTGATTGAAAGCCCTGGGAAGATCAGCAACAGCCACTGGGAGGGACAATATGCTGGGCTAAATAGGGACAGCCATCCCTCTGCTAAATATGAATGACCGAAGGGTGCCTCTTTGGCTAGTTCACAGGAGTAATTTGTAAATGCATGCCTCAACCAACCAACCAACCAACCAACCAACCAACCAACCAACCAACCAACTTAGGTGATTAAATCAACTTAGTTTATTATATGAAAGCCGTAAAAAGCACTCAGGAGCAAACAGTCAAGCAGTCAAGCACACAGCACTATTGGGATAACCTAGTCCAGTGGCAGAATCAGAAAAGAAATTGACGGGTGTGGCAGAAGGGGCAAAGTGTAATATGCATGTCCCACATATTAGATTTCTGAAACAAAAATAGGGTGGGGGGCAAGCCCCTTTTCTGGGGCTACCCCCCATCACGCCCCCTCGGGAGCCTTATTTATTCATTCATTCATTCATTCATTCATTCGATTTCTATGCCACCCTTCTAAAAATGGCTCAGGGCGGTTTACACAGAGAAATAATAAATAAAACTAGTAACAAACCTAGTCTTACTGATCATCTCTCTCAGCAATAGTTATTCAGGACCGGGTTTGCGGTCTGGGGGTGCTCATTGATCCAGCATTGTCACTGGAGGCTCAAGTGGCCTCAATGTCTCAGAGTGCCTTTTACAGGCTTCAGCTGATACTCTGGCTGTGACCTTACCTGAATGGAGATAGCTTGGCTGCAGTTACCCATGTTCTTCTTGCATGGGTACCCATGCAGTTACCCTTTCTCCCATTTAGATTACTGCAATATGTTGATATGTGAAACTGCCTTTGAAAATGGTCCGGAACCTGCTGTTGCTCCAAAACAGGGCTTCAAGATTAGTAACTCGGGCTGGGCATTTTGATCCTATCATGTGAGTCCTTTGTCAGCTGCACTGGCTCCCAGTTTGTTTCCAGGCCCAGTTCAAACCTTTAAATTTCTAAATGACTTGGAGCTATGCTGGCTGAGAGAACGTCTTGTTACACATGTCCCTACAAAGGCCTTGAGATTTTCAGAGACCCTGCTCCGAGTGCCCCCGCCAAATGGGGTAATGTATACTACAGATAGGGCCTTTTTGGTGGTGGTGCCTCATTTTGAGGCTTGCCTAGCGTTGTCACTTTGTTCTTTTAGGTGCCAGGTGAAAACCTTTCTGTTCACCCTGGCCTTTTAAAAATAGGTTTTAAAACAGATTTTAAAACGCTTCTGTATTGTATTTTGTATTTTTTTAATATGTGTTAATTGTATGTTTTATTCTATTGTTGGTTTATTGTGAGCTACCCAGAGAAAGATATGTTATGAGGCGGCTAACAAGTTGTTTGTTTGTTTGTTTAACACATCTGTATACTGCCCAAAATGCAAGTCTGTTGATGATGATGTTATTAATTCATGACAAGTATTTAGTGATGACAAGGCATCCCAGATAAATCTGATGACTACATGGCTTCAGAAGAGGGTGGATTCTACAGGATGCCTCAGGCCAGGGATAGCTCCAAGTTTGAGTGGGCCTTGGTAGAGGCCTTTGTTGGCCTTCTCCTGCTTTGGTGGGGCCCTCTCACTTAACGCTGGTGCTACATTGGGTTTTTATTTCACTTTGCAGTCATTTGCCAATGCAGAAGCAGAAGTAGAAACAATGTTGTTCTAGCTGGCACATTGTGCACACCATCCTCCCCCACCCCCCAATGATGTACTATACTAGTTGGGACAATGTGGAAGGGAATGTTGTCCTAGCTGTCCTCCTCTAGAACAACATGGTTTCTACTTCTGCCATTGCAGTGGCAAATGAAAGTGAAACTCACCAAACTGCCAACCACCAGTCAGACCCAGGCCTCCCCAGAGGGGGCAGGCATCAGTAGTGCGCTCCCTAGGGCCCTAGGCCATGCTTGGGGTTCATTCCAACTCTTAGATTTAGCAACCTGTGTGGCCCACCAAGCAAAATATAATTCGACTGCCATTAACTATGTTGCAACTGGCCAAGATGCTAAGAACATAAGAATATAAGAACAGCCCTGCTGGATCAGGCCCGAGGCCCATCTAGTCCAGCATCCTGTTTCACACAGAGGCCCACCAGATGCCTCTGGAAGCTTACGGGCAGAGGTTGAGGGCATGCCCTCTCTCCTGCTGTTACTCCTCTGCAACTGGTACTCAGAGGCATCCTGCCTTTGAGGCTGGAGGTGGCCCATGGCCCTCCGACTAGTAGCCGTTGATAGACCTCTCCTCCATGTAGTTATCCAAACCCTTCTTAAAGTCATCCAGGTTGTTGGCTGTTACCACATCTTGTGGCAGAGAACTCCACAAGTGGATTATGCGTTGTGTGAAAAAGTACTTCCGTTTGTTAGTCCTAGATTTCCCAGCAATCAATTTCATGGGATGACCCCTGGTTCTAGTGTTATGTGAGAAGGAGAAGAATTTCTCTCTATCCACTTTCTCCACACCATGCATGTTCTCCACACCATGTTCTCTGTTTAAGCCATCTACCTTTTTATGTCTGACCACAATTTTACAAATAGGAGTGCTATTAAGCACCTAGCAGGCCACATAGTATATCAATAACTGCTATCAAGCCACCCTGAAGGAAGAAATGTGTGACAGGAGCAATCCTGACTGGGACATGGTTATTTGCTCTGATACTGGATTGATCTGGGCATCTGGGAGGGCAAGTACTTCCAGGGAGAGGCAGACTTGTTTTTTGCCCTGCTGCCTTAGGCATCACCATAGGGATATTTCAGAGGCTCACTGGGTTGTTTGTCCAGAGTAGTACTCAGTGCAGGGTGAGGGAGTCTATTGGTTTGTTCTAGGCTGGAATCTACATGTGGTAGCTGGCCCCTTCTGAGACTGAAAACAATGTTGAAAACACATTTGTAAGCTGCCTTGAAGACTCATAGGGTGCAGAGGTGGAATATGAATCTGCTAAATAGATAATAAATACATGGCTGATAGACTGCATTCAGCTTGAGGGGTCATAGAGTTGTTTTACTGTGATGACAGGCACGGTACTTCATGTTACTTCTTTCCAAACGTAGCCCTTATTTTCATATATACTCAAATGGATGGGAGGCATTTTCTTATTGTGGATTCTCTGGGAAAGAGTCATTTATGTCACTTGAGTATTACCATGAGAAAGGATCAAAGAACGGTAAATCAAACAAAGTTTTATAGGGCCTTTACTGCCTGCCTCTCATACTGATGTGACTTTCTTTATAGGTTGGAGACAAGAATCTGTATACAATTTGGGCAATGAATTGTAATAAATCCTTGCTTTATCTGAAACTTGGTATACCTGACTTAGATGTGCCTTCTGTGATGATGCCATTCTCATGGCAGATGGGCACTAACAAAGAGCCTTCAAATCCCTTATACCATTAATAACCATGGAAATTTACACTTCTGCAACTTATCAGTATCTATACTCATTTTCATTCCTGGGTGACCTACTCTCAGAGATGTAGGGCAAGCACCAAATACAACAGGCAACAAAATACTAAGCAAAAAAGCAACCCTTGTGAAGTGCTGCATCATGGAAACATGTTTCTGTTCCATGTGGGAGGGGAACATCTGAAGCAGACCTGGGGAATCCCATGCATGTGGAAAGAGTTTCTGAGGGCAAGTGGGGGCTGATAGAGATTTCAGGGGATAGATCAGTGAAGATGCGGTTGTCTGTGGTGTCATGTTTCCCCAAGTAACAAGTTTCAGGAGTGACTACTTACAATGTCACTTTCCTTGAAAAGAAGAAATATGAAGGCTTAGGAATGTTACAACAATTTTGCAAGTTGAGCATAGGCGAGTGGGCAGGTAGTCTGCTAGGCAATCCTAGTCTCAGCACCGTACCAGTTCTTTTTTCCCCAAATTCATTTTTTATTAATTTTAACAATAGCAATATTGTCATTCATTACAAAATTGAACCGTAGCCCAAGGCTTAATCTTGTCAGCCAGACCTGCAAAGTCACAGCTCTTTTTCTTCTTCTCTAGGTACCTTCAAGACTTACAAAACATTTACCTCTGCCTCTAGCTTTAGCTTTCACTTTGGCAGAAGAAAATGGATTCCAGATTTCAAGACTGGCTACCAATCATTTTAAAACAACTAGCCATCTAATGGCGCAGCAGAGAAATGCTTGACTAACAAGCAGAAGGTTACCAGTTCGAATCCCCACTGGTACTATATCGGGCAGCAGCGATATAGGAAGATGCTGAAAGGCATCGTCTCAGTCTGCGTGGGTGCAGGCAGTGGTATCCTCCTGTATTCTACCAAAAAGAAACCACAGGGCTTCTGGGCACCAGGAGTCAAAATTGATTTGACGGCACACTTTACACTGGATATCCAGCTACAGAAAAGACCACCAAGATGGCAGTTTCTTGCATAACGTCACAGCATGTTTCAGAACAATTTTCCCCCCTCAAAAACTTCTTAAAGGAAAGTGTGTGATCAGGCTGAAAACATTTGTTCAGCCTTGTTCTTGTCTACTCAGGTCCATATCAGCTTTGGATTCCGGGAGCTCTGCTCTATAGACTGTTTTTACTGCATAGTTGATTGGTGGGTACCAAGGACAGAATCTTCTTGTAGTACTGTATTTATCCGAATCTAAAAGGAGGTTCCCCCCAGTTCCTTCCAATTAAATATGGGGTCATTTTAGAGTCAAAGTCTTCTTTCTTTTGAGTAAATACAGGTATAATCTGTATTTAACCTCTATCTTTTAAGGTATCATCTTACACTCAGAATCACCTTCCATTTGGGCAAATATGGTAGTGCCACAATCAGGGGTAATCTCCTTAGGCAGCAGATTATTGGGTAAGATGTACTTCTGCTACCTGCTCTTAAAAAGTGGGGGAAGGGTTCACACAAGGGGGAGTGGTGTTTGATACTTTGCCTCAGGCTTGAGCCACCCCTGGGGAATTGCCTCTAGGTGGGTGCACGAACCCCAAAACATGGTGCAGTTTGAATTCCAAAAGAATTTGAACCGAACCATATTCCCCGAACCTCCACATGTGCACAGGCCTGAACTATACTGCTGCATGGTCAGCTTGTGTTTAAACAATCATCTGGCTAGTGATTCGGCTGGGGACGGGGGTGGCAAGTGGTGAGAAGCAGCAAGCAAGGAGTTGTGGCAAGCTGGGTAAAGAGCCTTAAAAACTTTTCTTGCCCCTCCCCTGCCACCGGCCCACTAACTGTTTGATGCAGAACCGGTTTGCATCAAACCGGGCTTGTTCTGGTTCGACTGTGGACGAAACTGGCCCTGGTTTGTTTTGTGATCAAACCACTGAACCGGTTGTACAATGAACGGTTTGTGCACACCCCTAATTCCTTCCCCTAGGAGATCAGGCAAGCTATCTCTCTCTCTCCCTCCCTCTCTTTCTCCCTCCCTCCCTCCACCTCCACTCCATGCTTCCTCTGCTCATAGATGAGAAAACTGTTTTGTTCCAATAGACATCTGGGGTCTGGCATTTGATGTTCTAAACTGTTTTGTATGAGATTCAGGCTCCTGAAAGCTTACTGTAGCCTTTTTTAGATGAATTGTTTTAATATTTGATATTTGTACGCCACTTTGATTACACTTGTAGGAAACAAGTTAAAAATATACCAAAATAAACATAATAATAACATTAACTTCCCTTTAATTGTTTTCCCTTTTAAAATCCCCAAATCTTGTTGCAATTTTCCTATAGTTATTCAGAGGATTAGCTGAGAAATGTCACCGAGCAGATACTGCCTGCTCATTAACATGCATGGTAAAACCCTTCTGGTGGGGTTGGTTTCAGCTGCTGATAGAGCAATACTTAAAAAAGAAATTGGCTTGACTGCAAAACAGCTGCTCAGCAAAGCCACCATGCAGGGGAATTGGTGATAATAAGATGACAGTATTATGACTACACTGGAAGGAGAATATGTCTTAAGCTGCTTTGAGGTATGCCTCATGGATGCTGAGCACTAAAAAAAAAAAAAAAAAAAGGAAGTGAGACTGTTTGTCCCTGGAAGGAGTTGTTCTTTGCCTGCCGGATAACTTGGACCATGTCTGGTCCAGAAACACAAATAGGGTTAAATAGGAATTGAATCTGTTGCAGTGGTAATGGTTCCTTTTCCCATACAGAAAAACCACAGTATTCATGGAGGGTTCTCTTCCCAGCTAGTGCCACAGATTCCGAAACCGCAAATAAGATGTAATTGGGGTTATGGAACCGTGGGGGTTAGGTTCCTAAGGGGAGGGATGGGCCAAAACTTTTGTTTTTGTTTTTTTTGAGAAATCGAACGGCCTAAAATCAGGCAAAAATGGCTTTTAATTTTTATTTTACCTTTTAAATTGCTGCGGATGGCAGCTGAGGTGGTGGGATTGCAGTGGAGGCGGCGTGTTTTGCCTTCTCAAATCACCGCAAATTACAGCAAAGGTGGCCGCAACAGCAGGGATTGCATGCGAGGCAGCTGCGCATTGTGCCTTTTCAAATCACTGCGGGGGCTGTGGTGGAGGCAGCAACAGGGACGCCAACTGCCTGCTGGGGCTGGTCTGGAGACCATTTCATGCACTCTCTCTCTAAGTCAAGGGCAAACAGACACAGTGCTGTGGAACTTCTGTACAATCATCTTTATATATTTAATAAGCATTGGTGTTCCTTGCACACCAAGTACACTACAATTTTGCATTTCCATTTTGAAATGAAGGTGTGCACTGCTTGATGGCATGCATTTGGCAAGCTCTGCTTTTAAGAAGTAAACATCTGTATGGCGGATAAATAAGAGCTATTTAGAAGTGCAGCATAATGTCTGTCAATAGCAAGCTTGTTGATAACTATCCGTGATCATTTCAGTTTCTTTCCACTGAAATTTCAAGCACTCTTTTTTATAACTTTTGCATCTCCATTCCATTTTGCTAGCTTTCTCGGGGCTTTATTATAATCTTAAATCCAAAAGGTCCTCAACACGGACCTTTTATAGTCCTCAGCAATATTAATATGAAGAACCCTCAAAACTTACATAATACTCTGGACAGCATAGTTGGTTGAACCCTCTAAAAATCAAAGCAGTTCCTCTCTCCTACATAGTTTCAGCATATGCTCCAAAGAGGAGAATGAAAATATCCACAGTGAGTCCATCCCCTTTGACAGAAGAAGGGGGAAATATGTGTCAACCTCCCCACAGAAACACCTTTCCTGTTTCTACTGTCTGCAAAGGTAGTGGGGTGAGTCTTGTTGTGTTGGGGTGAGTCTTGTGGTGGATGCTAAATGCTACAGGTGACACAATAATCACTTGCTAACAGGAGGCCCGTGTTTGTGGCAAGCCTGTGGTAGGCTCTGAACCTAAATCTAAAGTTTTATGCATTAGTTGAAGAATTGTTCTCAGGACCATTTTTTATTGTGGTAGCTGGGGGGGGGGGGGAATTCAGCTACATCTGTGGCAATATGCCAAAAAACTATCTGAGTTGAATACAGAAGGTACACAGCCAACTCATCAGTCTATTCCCAGGTGGCTGGGCCTGGGTATAGACTAAGCTTTTTAGTTTGTTTACCATGGTGAGCATACAAATAGCCCTAGAAATTATTCCATGCTGTGCTTTCAGGTTCATTAGGAAAGAGTCCTTGTAAAGACAGACCATTCTCTCCTTCCGTGAGGCATAGCAGTAAATGTCCACGCATTTGTAGGAGATATTGGAGGCAACCATCTTGTTCCTTATGAATTAATGACCAAAGGAGTGTGCTGACAAGAATACAAGACAGTAGTTCTTCTAAAACCTGTTGAGAAGAGAGGTGGGAGGGGCTAAAGCAGTATTTCAGTATATCCTGGCTGGGGACCTGCATTTCTGACAAAATTCCTGTCATGGAATGCAATGAGTTGGTGGTCTATAACAAGCAAACATGTTGGACATTTAACTCCATTGGGGAGATCAGCATTACACACCATCTATGCTACATACAGCAGCAATTACTTGGTTGCAACCAAGCTCCCAGGATGTTTGCAGTTTATTTTGCAAATGTTTAAATAAACAACTATTTTACATTAGGGAAAAGAGACTTCATCTGCCAAATGAGGTAGATCTAATCCCCCCCGCTCTCTCTTAAACAGTAGTCTCTGTTCTTAGCTCTCAGCATTCTCTTCCTTCATATCAGAGCAATTAAAAGCAATAATCACAGATAAGTGATGCCAGCTTTAAAGTACTTTTGTCCTAGCAGGACAACAGCTGAGTGTAATACTCAATTGCCTGGGAAACAGAATTAACAGTGGCCCTGAATAAACGCACCAGGAGTCAAAATTGATTTGACGGCACACTGTACACTGGATATCCAGCTACAGAAAAGACTACCAAGATGGCAGTTTCTTGCATAACGTCACAGCATGTTTCAGAACAATTTTCCCCCATCAAAAACTTCTTAAAGGAAAGTGTGTGATCAGGCTGTGATCAGACATTTGTTCAGCCTTGTTCTTGTCTACTCAGGTCCATATCAGCTTTGGATTCCGGGAGCTCTGTTCTATAGACTGTTTTTACTGCATAGTTGATTGGTGGGTACCAAGGACAGAATCTTCTTGTAGTACTGTATTTATCCGAATCTAAAAGGAGGTTCCCCCCAGTTCCTTCCTGTTAAATATGGGGTCATTTTAGAGTCAAAGTCTTCTTTCTTTTGAGTAAATACAGTTATAATCTGTATTTAACCTCTATCTTTTAAGGTATCATCTTACACTCAGAATCACCTTCCATTTGGGTAAATATGGTAGTGCCACAATCAGGGGTAATCTCCTTAGGCAGCAGATTATTGGGTAAGATGTACTTCTACTACCTGCTCTTAAAAAGTGGGGGAAGGGTTCACACAAGGGGGAGTAGTGTTTGATACCTTGCCTCAGGCTTGAGCCACCCCTGGGGAATTGCCTCTAGGTGGGTGCACGAACCCCCAAACATGGTGTGGTCTGAATTCAAATCGAATTTGAACCGAACCATATTCCCCAAACCTCCACATGTGCACAGGCCTGAACTATGCTGCTGCATGGTCAGCTTGTGTTTAAACAATGATCTGGCTAGTGATTTGGCTGGGGACGGGGGTGGCAAGTGGTGAGAAGCAGCAAGCAAGGAGTGTTGGCAAGCTGGGTAAAGAGCCTTAAAATCTTTTCTTGCCCCTCCCCTGCCACCGGCCCACTAACTGTTTGATGCAGAACTGGTTTGCATCAAACCGGGCTTGGTCTGGTTCGACTCTGTTCAACTCTGTTCTTAGCTCTCAGCATTCTCTTCCTTCATATCAGAGCAATTAAAAGCAATAATCACAGATAAGTGATGCCAGCTTTAAAGTACTTTTGTCCTAGCAGGACGACAGCTGAGTCTAATACTCAACTGCCTGGGAAACAGAATTAACAGTGGACCTGAATAAATGGTCTCCTATGAGAAAACTCTAGATTCCAACTAAAGGATCTGACCGTACAATAAATTTGTTGCTCAAGCCATGTAAGAGCGCTTCACACATTGAGGCGCTTCACACAATTAGTGTGAAGCACTGGGAGGGTCAGTGTGGGGAGAGCGGTTCCGTCATGGAGCTGGTAGGGGTGGTGGGGATCGGGGCTGCCCAACCCCCAGAAGTCCCAGCATGCCCCATGGGAGTGCACGGGGCATGCTGAGGTGACCCCTGAGGCCGGGAGGCTTGATGGAGCCTCCCGGTCAGGGTCTCCTCAGGTCGCCATGGCGCGGAGATGCAACATGGCATCTCATGACCTGAAAACCTGGGTTAGTGGAGCGCTTGCTCCACTAACTTGGGTTAAGGGGAAGGGTTTTTAGGCCGGCTAGCCACCAGAGAACCACCGGGCTCACCTGCAAGCCTGGTGGTTCTCATGACTGCACGAAAGCGGGCTGGGCTGCATTAGCCCACTTTCGTGCGGTCATGTCAAGAGCATCATTATTTGCAGTCTCACATGGTTAGCTGTTGAGGGACAGCATTTTTCAGACTGCAGGTGAAAGATAAATTCCTCTCCCTTTAAAAAAAAAACCACACACACCACATACCTGAATATATATTAGCCCTCTGCTAACTGAACAAAAAGGCACCCTTTTTAAAGTGGTGATTCTCTTTAGGGGAGAGAGCGATTCTCTTTAGCAGGGGTAGAGCAACTGGCCCTATCCATCCCCAGCACAATAGCTGTTGCTTGTGTTCTTATGTTTCTTTTTTGGATTGCGAGCCTTTTGGGGACAGGGAGCCTTTATTTATTTATTTGTTTATATTTATGTAAACTGCTTAGCCATATAATGGTGCATTGGGGAAATGTTTGACTAACAAGCAGAAGGTTGCCGGTTCGAATCCCCGCTGGTATGTTTCCCAGGGAAACACCTATATTGGGCAGCAGCGATATAGGAAGATGCTGAAAGGCATCAGCTCATAGTTCATGGGAGAAGGCAATGGTAAACCCCTCTTGTATTCTACCAAAAAGAAAACCACAGGGCTCTGTGGGTGCGAGGAGTCGAAATCAACTTGACAGCACACTTTTTAAAAAAAACTTTAAACTGCTTTGGGAACTTTTGATGAAAAGCAGTATATAAATATTCATTGTATTTGTATTCATATAAAACTACTGTGTCAGACAAAAGCATACTAGCCTAGCCATCTCTCTGATATGCCAGTTGGTATATGTCAGGATTTTCTTTTTCACATGGGAGAGCATTCAAAATGCCTCCCATGCAATCTGAAGCAGAACAGCCCACCTAGATTATATGAGCCTGACGACTGCACATGCTGTCCCTAAGAGTAAGCAAAATAACATACTACTTACCATCAAATTTCTTGTGCCTGGACACAAAGGTGGTGCGTACAAAGTTACTCGTCTCATCCACCAAGTTCTCAAATTCCAATTTGCTTTGCTGGCTTAGCTTGTCTTCCATTTCTGATGTGCAGCATGTATATTCCTGAGGGCAGATTCTCAAGTGTTCCCCTGCAATGATAAATGGATGCAAAATATGAATAAATGCACAAAATATACATGCCAAATATACATGCCAAATCACAATCAGGCAGAAGTAAACTGCTTCCTATGAAAGGATATGGCCAGTGGATATAGGGTGGTCAATGAAACAGTGAAGGATGGCCAGTTCCTATGAAAAAATATGGTCAGTGCCATACTTGACAGCCAATGATTTCTCCAGTCCATTGGATTAAACTGTGTTTCTAGCTGAAGAGATACAACACCTCCAAATTGGGCTTTAGTTTTTTGGCCCCCTTCTAATCTATGCTGGTCCCAGGTACCAATTCAATACTCCAAATGCTGCATTGGAATCAGATGTAAAGAAGAGGGTGTTATCAGCATCCTGAGAATACCCCACTCCAAACCCCCATATGACTCCACTTTCCATGTTTATGTTCAAGATCATGGGGGATAAGATGGAACCTTCTGGAACCCAGAAACATATATGTCAAGGGGCTGAGCATTCGTCTTTAAGGACCAACTTCTGGAATGGACCTTCCAGAATCCAGACCTTCCAGCCAAAAACAGAACAGAAATTCCCAACTCAGACAGCCTATTCAGCAGAATGCTATGGTCAATGGTATCCAGGAGAATCATATTCGCCAGTGGGCTCATACTCCCACTGCCCTACTTCCAGTCCAGGTAATCAATTAGGACAAAGAAGGCACTATGTGCCCAAACTAGACAAGAAACCAGGCTTAAATGAATCTAGATAATGAGGTTCATCCAAGAGAATCTGGAGTTGCACAGCAATCACTCACTCGAGCATCAAAGGAATATTTGCAACCTGATGGGGAACTGTTAAGTCCTCAAGTCCAGAGAGACTTTTTTTAGGAGCAGTCTAATAATCTTTTCCTTCAGGGCAATTCAAGACTACTGCCTCTCATAATTACAAGTGGCCCTAGTTATTTATGGGGGTTCTGTTCCCACCAATTTTCGTGGATAGTGAAACCAGGGATAAAGAAACCTTAACTCAATGGGGTTTGAAGGGTAGGGTTCCTAAGCATGTTGAAGTGTGCTGAAAATCACAAGAAAAAGCAGGGGGGAACAGAAATAAGCACAGCATCTTGATCTCCAGCTCTACAGTTCTGCCCCCCAAACTCCCAAATCCTCCAATTTTATTCCTTTTTGGGTGCTGTTGTGTTTTTGGTTTTTTTGCAGAAAAGAGCCACAAAATGGCTCAGCACTACAAAATGGTGGCAGGAAATGACATCAGAAGTCATTTCTGTCCACTCAAGAACCATGGATATGCAAAAATAACCCTATTTTTGCCTCATGAATAAAGAAATTAGGTCCCTATGACCCAACTGCATATATGCAAAACTGCAGGTAATGAGGGCCACCTGTAATATATTCTGGACTCTGCTGGTCGGTCCCCTTCTGCTAGATGTTATGAACCAAGAAGGGCGAGAGTCGAATAAATAAGAGGTAGTCCACACTTCTCCAAGTACTTTGCCAAGTACTTTGTCAACATCCTTAGACTGCAATCACATCCCTGGAAACATGACTAGATGGTGCACTGGATTACAACTAGGTGTGCTAGTCCACTGTACCATAAGCTTCTCTATAAAGCTACAGATGTCGAGGTGGAATGGTATGAGCAATGTGGTGAAGATCCAAGATTTTGCATGGCTAGAGGTTCTACATGAATGGCTACAGACATGGAACAATCTCCATGTGGATATGATTGGCTGCTAAGTGATTCCACTTGTGCTTGTCGTCGACATATACTTGTCCTATCCATAGGACATTCTCACTCGCATGAACAGTGTGCTTTTTCAGTTTTAAAGAATTTGTCTTATATGGATTTTGTTCTCCTTTAGATAATCTTTGTAATCTTTGGGCACTGGCTCTAGCCAAAGAATGAAATGTGTTTTTATAAATGTCAGACAATCAGAAGATGAGACGTAACTGAAACCAAAGCTGATTTGTAACAAAAGGCCCTTAAGGAAGGCATTTCCAAGAAAGAAAGAAAGAAAGAAAGAAAGAAAGAAAGAAAGAGAGAGAGGGAGGGAGGGAGGGAGGGAGGGAGAGAGAGAAAGAGGGAGGGAGGGAGGGAGGAGCACTGCTTGGGAAGTAGGCTCTTTCACAAATTATGCCAAATACATTGGGGTGGGGGGAGAGCCAGATTATTATTACGAGAATAATAATAATAATCTCATTTTTGAGAGTTTAGCAATGCAAGTGCTCTGAAAGCTCTGTTTCTGTGCAAACTTAACATATGTGGAAGGAGCTCATGCAATCTGGCTCTCCCCCCACCCCAATGTATTTGGCATAACTTGTGAAAGAGCCTACTTCCCAAGCAGTGCTCATCCCTCCCTCCCTCCCTCCCCCCCCTCTCTTTCTAGGAAATGCCTTCCTTAAGGGCCTTTTGTTACAAATCAGCTTTGGTTTCAGTTACGTCTCATCTTCTGATTGTCTGACATTTATAAAAACACATTTCATTCTTTGGCTAGAGCCAGTGCCCAAATATTACAAAGATTATCTAAAGGAGAATAAAATCCATATAAGACAAATTCTTTAAAACTGAAAAAGCACACTGTTCATGCGAGTGAGAATGTCCTATGGATAGGACAAGTATATGTCGACAAGCACAAGTGGAATCACTTAGCAGCCAATCATATCCACATGGAGATTGTTCCATGTCTGTAGCCATTCGTGTAGAACCTCTAACCATGCAAAACCCTGGATCTCCACCACATCATAATATTATTTATTTATTTATTTATTTATATTTATTTATTTATTTATTTATTTATTTATTTACACAGTCAGACAGGTGTTATTGACTGGTTTATTTTATCCAGACATCGAGTCCTTCCCAAGGACCTGGGATGGCTGAATTTTATTATCAATGTTGTTGCTGTTATTATAGATATTGTCGCAGAATATAGGCTGTTCCCAGTAAAGTTGCTTTTTGTAATTGGACGATGGTGATTTCTGTGGCCTCTATGTTGTTGAGGTGTTCTTCAAGGTCTTTTGGAACTGCACCCAGGGCGCCAATTACCACTGGGATTATTTTAGTCTTTTTCTGCCACAGCCTTTCAATTTCAATTTGTAGATCTTTGTATTTTGTGATTTTTTCTATTTCTTTTTCTTCTATTCTGCTATTCCCTGGTATTGCTATGTCGATTATTTTGACTTGTTTTTCTTTCTTCTCGACTACAGTTATATCTGGTGTATTGTGTGGCAGATGTTTGTCTGTTTGTAGTCAGAAATCCCATAATATTTTTGCATCTTCGTTTTCTACAACTTTTTCAATTTTATGGTCCCACCAATTTTTGGCTACAGGTAGCTTGTATTTTTTGCAGGTGTTCCAGTGTACCATCCCTGCTACCTTGTCATGCCTTTGTTTGTAGTCAGTCTGTGAGATCTTTTACAACAGCTGATTAGGTGGTCCACTTTTTCATCTGCTTCTTTATAAAGGCAGCACTTGCTGTTTGTTGTGGATTTTTCTACTTTTGCTCTTATTGCATTGGTTCTTAGTGCCTGTTCTTGTGCAGCCAGTATTAAACCCTCTGTTTCTTTCTTCAAGTTGCCATTCTTAAGCCATTGCCAGGTCTTGGTGATGTCTGATTTTCTTCTTCTATTGTGCAAATATTGACCATGCAGTGGCTTATTTTTCCATTTTTCTGCTCGGTTCTTGACTTGTTCTGTCTTGTAGGCCTGCTTTTGTTTCATTGGTGTTCAATAGTTTCTCGTTCTTGACCATATGAAGTGCATCTTCTTCACTGTCCTTGATATATTCCTCAAGGGCTCTTTTCTCCTCCTCTACTGTTTGACGGGACTTGCAGCATTCCTCTTCCATCTGAGCTGCGAGGGAGGTATAGCCTATCTACATCACTGCGGGGGTGCAGAGTTTGATTGATGGTTATGATTTTCCTGGTCTTACGATCTAGTGTCTCTAGCTCTGCCTGGGTCCAGTCTATTATTCCTGCAGTGTATCTGATGACAGTTATACTCCCAGGTGTTTATGGCTTGTATGGTGTTCCCACCATTGAGTTTGGACTTTAGAATTTTTCTAACTCTCCTGATGTATTCACTTCCAATTTTTCTTTTAACTTCAGTATGTGTGATGTTATCCGCCTGGAGAATTCCCAAGTATTTGTAATGTTCTTTCTCTTCCAGGTTCTTGATGTTGCTTCCATTGGGCAGTTTTATTCCTTCTGTTTTTCTTATTTTTCCTCTGTTCATTATTAATGCAGCACACTTGTCTAGTCCAAACTCCATTGCTATATCGCTACTGAATATACAGACAGTCTTTAGCAGTGATTCAATTTCTGACTGGGACTTTCCATACAACTTCAGATCGTCCATGTACAGCAGATGGTTGATTTGACTTGATGTTTTAGATGTTTGGTATTCGAGGCCTGCTTTGTTTAGTATTTGTGAAAGTGGAGTCATGGTGATTACAAACAACAGAGGGGATAGTGAGCCCCCTTGGAAAATACCTCTTCTAATGCTAACCTGTCCAAGTGTCTCGCCATTGATTGTTAACTGTGTACTCCATATGCTCATTGCTTTTTTAATAAATATCTGGATGTTTTTGCTGACACCAGTTGTTTCTAAACATTTTAGTATCCATCTGTGAGGTAATGTGTCGAAGGCTATCTTGTATTCAATCCATGCAACACTTAGATTTGTTTTTCTTCTCTTGCAATTTTCTAAAATCATTTTGTCAATCAGCAGTTGGTCTTTTGTGCCTCTGGTGTTTGGGCAATTTGGAAGCTGTTTGTTAGTTGAACTTTCTGTTCAACTGGAAGCTGTTTGTTAGTTAATAAGTGTTGCATTACTTCATCTGCTATTATTCCAGTTAATAATTTGAACATGGTTGGCAGGCAGGTTATCGGTCTGTAATTACTTGGAACTGCACCTTTTGCTGGGTTTTTCCTTATGAGATAAGTTTTCCAAGTGGTTAGCCATTGTTCAATATCCCCTCATCATCATCATCATCATCATCATCATTATTATTATTATTAATTATTTCTTGTTTACACAGTCAGACAGGTGTTATTGACTGGTTTGTTTTATCCAGACATCGAGTCCTTCCCAAGGACCTGGGATGGCTGAATTTTATTGTCAATGTTGTTGCTGTTGTTATAGATATCGTCGCAGAATATAGGCTGTTCCCAGTAAAGCTGCTTTTTGTAATTGGCTGATGGTGATTTCTTCTTATTATTATTTTATTTCTATATCATATTTTCTCAATATCATGATTTCTCATGAGTATGAAAGGTTCACTTCACCCTGGAACTTCCATTCTTTCTTTCCACATGTCTGTAGATCAGCAGCCTTTTTCTCTCACCCATTCCTGTCCACAAACTGCATTTTAATGGCAATGTTTGGCTGCCGTGTATTCCCATAGACAATGTCTAATTTCATGTCAGACGTTACAAACGCATCATTGAAAGGAAGAATGCAATGAAGAGTTTAATTAATGCTTAAGCTATACAGAAAATGCAATGGAAAAGGTAATGAAAGATTTTTATTTAATTCCACAGATTTATCTCTTGATGCACCATGCCAGCGCTTTTGACAGTATTGCAAGGGGAAGCCAATTCTTTAGTTCATGAAATTAAAACACTCTCTGTTATTACATGAGCTGCAGACTTTCAATTGGTGCTGTGCTCTGGTTGTCAGCAATGTTTAGCCTGGCTTGCAAAGAGAAGATCATTCCACTGTCCCTCTTCAGAAACATAGGGACCTATTTGGCCCTCTGATGAGAGAGCTACTTGCAAGCCAAGGCAAATTCTTCTCTTTTGGCACAACCCAGGTGGATTACAATTATGGCATTCTCTTCTAGGTTGCAGAGAAATCACAACACAAGGGCTTATATATTCTAATCTTGGGTGTTCAAGCCACTTGAAGCAGGGATCCTGTAGCTGCTTTTGGTTAAAAAGGAAAAAGGACAATATGGAGAATCTGAAGCCTAAGAGTCACCCATGCAAAAAGTGATGTCTAGTTTGGCTCTGGGGAAACTAGAGGGCAGAGGCAGAACTGAAATGCAGTCCAAGTGATGGAGCTGAGTGCAGTCCAAGTTGGAGAACTGAAGAGTCAGAGTCAGAAGGAGTCAGAGTGTAGATCAAGTGGACATCAGAGCTGGGAAGTGCTGTGGATCTGGAGTGGGAAAGAAGAACTGAAAAAAGTTGCTGAGAATAAAGGCTGAATAATTTCTAGGGACTTTTACACACAGCAGGCTTCGCTGTGAGTTTACTGGGAGGTTATACTATGAACTTGAAGTTGTACCAAAAACCGACGCAAATAGTGGATTTTTTTTAACCCAGTTATAGATCGGGCTACAATCTAATGTGCAGTGAAACCCCCAAATTGTGTGTGAACTGCTCCCCGACAACTCACAGGGATTTCAGGGTAAATCTGGCCGATATGTGAACTCACCCCTTCCAATCCGGAGGAGATGTGAGTTAAAGGGCTTTTAAAGCCCACTCTCCCGGCACATGAGCACTTCACCCTCCCTGAGCGGCCAGATCGGCCACCCACACGTCTACCAGCTCCATCACAGAGCCAGTTGGAGCAGCGGGAATTGGAGGCCACCCAACCCCCGGAAGTCACAGCATGCCCCACGCAAGTGTGTGGGGCATTCTGGGGAGACCCTGAGGCTAGAAGGCTTGTTGTAGCCTCCCGGTCAGAGGTCTACTTGAGCTGCACCTCAACGGCACACTATAAGCAGAACAGGGTTAGTGGAGTGCTTGCTCCGCTGACCTCATTTAAGGGGAGGGGTATTTAGGTGGGCTAGCCGCCGCTGAACCACTGGGCTCGCCCATGAACCCAGTGGTTCTCACAACTGCTTGAAAGTGGGCTGGACTCCCTTAGCCTGTATTCCAGCAGTCGTGAGAATAGCCTCATTGTATTTAATTAAACTGTTCCAAAATAAAATTCCTTGTTTATATTTAAAAATCTGTAGCTTCTGTCTGTTTTCTCCACCCCGTGCCTAAAGACTTTACCATACCACTTAATCAGTAATACAACAGAAGTTGGAAGGCTGTTTTTTAGGACTGTCCTTAGGGCATGGCAAGCAGGGCAACCGCCCCAGGCTCCCATTAGAATTAACTGGAAGGGGCCCCCGCACTGGCTGATTTGCCCTGGGCCCCACACCCACCAGGGCTCTCTAAGAACAGCCCTGGCTGTTTTAGTAGACCCGCCAGAGTAAACCTAAAAGTCTACTTGGTGAGGGTGGTTAAACTTAAAAATCATGGGGCTGGTTACGACTGGGCTGTGACATGTGGTGGCAGCATGGTGTAATCTGTGGCAAATGCCAAATTGATAGGCAATGCATTCTGTTCCTGCTAGTGACTATTCAGATTTAGAATGAATTATACTAAAGCTTTGTGCAGACATTATTAAATTAAATACAATTAAGACATTGAAGGAGGATCAGAATCACTCCTGCTGCTCCACCCCCAGACTCTAAATATGTCTAAGCTTTACATACACATTCTCTCTGTATATAAAGAATTATCACTGTGTGAAGCCGGAGGGCAAAATCCTGATCTTCCCTACATGCACTGCTTATACCTTAAGAAGATCTGCACAAGACTTTAGTGTCCAATTAGTCTATAAATACCGTGTTGGTATGTAGGAAAAACACCTTCGTCCCAGAGAAATCAGTCCATAAAGCCAATCAGCCCATACAGTTATTTAACATTAGCAGGATCTATGGAGTTCGGGAGAAAGATTTTGTGCAGTCTGACATTTACAAAATAATATTTGAACCACTCAAGTTGTAATATTGCTGTATCAAAATGTTAAGAGATGCAATATTTTTACAAATGGCTCAAGAATTTGACTTCAGGAAGAATCCACCATCTACAGTGTTTGACAGTAAATCACAACCGTTTGTTGAATTCTAAGCATACTTCAGATTATTGTATTCATAACCTTACACAAGGCTTTTTCATTAACTGAATTATACCTGATCTGACTACACTTGTTAGGGATGTGTGAAACGTTTTGGGTACAGAGTGATCTGTACCCGAAATTGCCAGTTTTGGGTGATTTGTCACCGAAACGAATCAACCTCTTGCTCTCCTGAAATGTTTTGGAGCCGAAACAATTCACCCCCGTTTCGGCTCCGAATAATTTGTGGTTTTGGCCCTCCATTGTGGCTGATAAAGTGCTTGTTATTCCTCCTCCATTTTGAGTTCTGACCTCTATTTGAATCTCCCGCCTTTTTGCCTCCCATTGACTTTAATCCAATCTGACGTCTACTCGAATTTTGGGTCCCAGGGCCAAAAGAGTGGGGTGGTAGTGCCTAATGGGTGGAGGCTACCACCCAAATTGCAGAGGAATTGGGCAAAGGGCTGATTTTTGGTGAATTGTTGAAGTTTACGTGTTTTTAAGGTTTACCCCCATAAGGTAAAATGGAAGTGTATTGCTTCACGTCGGGGGGAAAGGGATGGCCTAGAGTGGTGTGGGGTTGGTGGTAGTGTCCAAGGGGGGCAAAGAAGCTGCCAGAATTTTTTCAAAGGATTAGAAAAAAAAAGGGCTGATTTTTGGTGATTTTGGTGAAGTTTACGCATCTCTTTAAGGTTTTTCTCCATAGGGAATCATGTAGGTTTCAGCAGTCCCATAACTGCACTTGGGGGGTGCTGGGGTGGCCCAGAGTGAGTGTTGTTGTTGTGCAGATAGGGTGCCAACCACCCCCATGGGTTTCTAACCCATGGGGTACAGGGTTCTGTGGTTTCTGAGGTGTTCTGAGTGTAGATTCTCTGGTAGCAAATGAGATTTTCAATACAAACCATGAATCCACTCATTTGCTACCGGAGAATCTACACTCAGAACACCTCAGAAACTACAGAACCCTGTACCCCATGGGTTAGAAGTTTAGAGTTTTGTAATGTGTGTTGTATTCTATCTAATAATATTTTATGTTTTGTTTTTGAGACGTTTGTCCCACTGGGGATGCTGTAGAGAGTGTGGGGGGTGGAGTCAGAGAAAGAAAAGAGGGAAAGGAGAAAGAGAAACAGAGTTGTTTCTGAATAAATCTTTAGTGAAATCTACAAAAGATTTCTTTGTGTCTATGAGGGAAGCAGCTATAAAATATGTTGTGCTAAAATAATAATAATATCTATAATATCTATAATATCTATAACAACAGCAACAACATTGACAATAAAATTCAGCCATCCCAGGTCCTTGGGAAGGACTCAATGTCTGGATAAAACAAACCAGTCAATAACACCTGTCTGACTGTGTAAACAACAACAACAACAACAATAATTATTATTTATCCGATTTCTATACCGTCCTTCCAAAAATGGTTCAGGGCGGTTTACACAGAGAAATAACAAACAAATAAGATGGATTCCTGTCCCCAAAGGGCTCACAATCTAAAAGAAACATCAGATAGACACCAGCAACAGTCACTGGAGGTGAATAGGGCCAGTTACTCTCCCCCTGCTAAATAAAGAGAACCACCACGTTAAAAGGTGCCTCTTTGCCAAGTTAGCAGGGCATCTAGTTATTGATCTGGATATTTACAAGCCTTTAATTATTTTACAGGCTACAACTGTGCTCATGACAAACACAACAGCTTTTTACCCTGGGAAACTCTGTATGCTTTATATTCTGATGGCGCTTATAGCAGAGATTATATAGCGTAAGTGGCATCGGATACAGCTGACTCGCTATCCCTTGCCCCAAAGGGTGTCTCCATAGAAAAGCTTGACTGCATTAAGTTATGCTGTGCCAGCACTGTGCCAGACACAAACAAGGATTAATTCAGCACTTCACCGTGACCTACTACAACTCACTGAACCACCACAGTGCTTCAGACTAAAGCTGCTGAATCTCTCTCCGTTTGTGGCCCACATTAAAGAAATCAAACCAATCCCCTGCTAACAAATACACTAACTCCATTCCTGTCTTTATTGCAGCTGTAATCTCACACCTGTCTGCACTTCCTCCACATTGCCAAACTTTGCAATTGAATTTGGTATAACAATCCCACATACTTGGAATTATGTGACACAGTGGAATGACTCACGAGGCACACGTGGAAGCACAGAGTAACACCACTACCACCAAAAATCCATCCCACTAGATATTAAAAGAAATATATCAGTGGCATACAGGAGCCTGCCAGATCCAGCTTTTGTTCCATAGATCAGGGCAAGGCAAAAACAATCAGCAGGAACATGCTGCTGCTGTTGTTGTCGTCATCATTTCCTGATTGTTCTCCAGAGTGGGGATGTAGTTCTTCCCTGCCCATTTTATTCTCACAACAATCCTGTGAAGTAGGTTAGACTGAGAAAGAGTTTGAGGTCATTCCCACAATCAAACCTGCATTCTGCCCAGTTTTGGGATGTGTGTGTGCTCCCAGTTTTTGCTTGAAAACAAGGTAAGAGAAAAACCTGGGTAGAAGTGACTGTGTGGAAGCAAGATAGAAGTAAAACCCAGGTAGAACAGTTTTTAATTGTGAGAATGGCATCAATGACTGATCAAAGGCCACACCCTGATCTTCAGGGTCAAACAGAGATTTTAACCTGGATTTCCCCAGTCCTAATCTGACACTCTACTACACTACACTCTACTGGTATGGCTCCTAGTTGCCAAACCAGACAGCAAGTAAGACCCAGAAGGTTTTATAGGAGTTAGGGAATATCATCTGACCAGCTCTGGCCTAGTGGTGGCACAAGGAAGCTTTTTGGCTGCTGTCCCTGGAGTTCTTTTCTATGGTCAGAGCTGTTGGACAGCATAACAGGTGGAACCTCTGCCTGACATCTCTCAGGTCATTAGTCTTCTGTGGACTGAAGTCATGCTATCAATTAAAAATGAAACAAAATGCTGCATGTTGAGTAGTAGAGATAGATAGATAGATAGATAGATAGATAAGATAGATAGATAGATAGATAGATAGATGCTTGTTGGAGGCATAATCAAAATAGAAAATTAGCCTTTTATTTCCCTCACTACTGAAATCTTTCCAAGGCTCTGACCACAGTCATTAATGATAATGGTACCCTTGTTACAGACGAGCTTAATCACACAAACTTATCTGAATTTCTTATGATTTGTGCTATAAATTTTACAATTACAAGAATAATATTTCTTTACGATGTACTCAGATTTTTGATAGCTTCTGCCCTAACCCCAGCTAAAAGCCAATCATAAACTCCATAATTTATATGATTCCACCTGAGGTTATTAAACTAGTGTAAAACCTATTAAAAGAATAATTTGACATTTCTGATCTGCTTTAGAGTGGGTAAATGCTAAATGTACATATTGACTCAGTGACTTTTCCAAAGATAGCTTAGCCACTAGCTTTTTTACAGGGGACGAATGCAGCAGCAGCATGGTTCATGCATTCATACAACATGAAAGGGTGGCTTGCATGTGTGAATGAAGCTGCAGCTCAAACGCTGCATACAATATTTCCATATTACCTCACATCATGTCAAACACAGTACTTTCCTACTGAGTCAGTTCTTTCATTGAGCTTGCTTGTTCATTGCTTGAGGACTACAACATCAGTGAATCTTGCAACTGCAAATGACCCATTACACCATCAATCACAGATGAACTGCAATTTTCAAAAGACTCACTTCACATATCTAGTTGCCAATAATCAGAGCCTGCTTGACACATGCGTTGATTACTATAGCCTTGATAACAAGGAGCAGTGCATGTGAACCAACCGTACATAAAAACATTGAGGTCATTCACACAATCAAAAACTGTGTTCTGTCCACGTTTGGCGGCTGTGTGTGCTCCCAATGTGAAAACAAAGAAACAGGAAAAACTGGGTAGATGTGATTGTGTGGAAGTGGAAGGACAGTAGGAGGAAAAGCTACCCAGCAGTCTTCTCTTTATTTTTTCCCCATCTGTTTGTGGAATGAGTTTTGTTCTGGGGGGCACTATCAAGGCAGTGTGAACATGTGCATTCAGAGTGGGAACCTCCTGATTCAACGTGAGCAGGACCTAAAATTAACTGAGCGGACATCAAAAAACATGTGAGCATGTGCACACACATGCACCCCTTATTGGGAACAACCCAGGTTTTCCTCCTACCTTGTTTCCACATAATCACTTCTACCCAGGTTTTTGTCTTACCTTGCTTCCACACAACCAAAAATTGGGAGCGCACTCATGTCTCCCAAACCTGGGTTGAACACAGTTTTTGATTGTGTGAATGACCTCATTGCATTTGAGGTGGTACAAAAGTTATTTTGGGAGTGCTATATCTGTGATGGCTCATTCACGTTATCACTAGATACTGTAGTCATCAAGTGATGAACATACAAGCATGATCCAAACTCAGCTGTACATTAATCACACATAGAGAAATCACATTATCATGTACAGGTGGCCCTCGTTATCCGCAGTTTCAGCACTCATGGTTTTACATCTCCACGATCAGGCAATATATACCCAACCTCATAATCCGTGGTAAGGGATTTCGCATATCTGTGATTTTCAGCACATGGGGTACTGCCCTTATATGGTTGTGCTCTTGCTGTACTTGCTTGTGGGTTGTAAGAGTAATTTGGAGGAGGATGCTAGAGTGCTTTAGTCTGATTTGGGGGGGGGGGGCGGGGGTGCTTCTAAAAGCCATTTTAGGAAGCATTTGGCAGCCTTGGGTACCCTTGGGTATCCAAACCCATCAGGAGGAGCTGACAGAGGAGGAATTGGAAGATATCATCCAGGCAGCTCCTGAGAGTGAGGAAGAAGAGGAGGAGATGCTTCCCAAACCTTTCACAACAAAGGGGTTGTCTGAGATTCTGCAACTGGGGACTGCCTTGGCCAACAAGGTCTTCAAACCTGATCCCCTGATAAAGCACAACATTAAGTTCAAAAGGCAGCTGGAGGCAGCTTTGCGACCCTATAAGGACACCTACCAGGCTCTGCAAAGCAAGACCAAACAAAGCACTATCATCAACTACTTTGAAAAGGCAGCCACATCACAGCTCTGGAGTCATCATCGGAAAGTGACACCTCCACTTTTTACAGTTTCGAAGAGGAGGATTACAATGGCAATGCCGGCAGCAGGTCTGCCTCTCCAGGCGTTCTTCTCCAACCTGCTCTGTGTGCCGGGCAGTAGAGTGAATTAATTCCTCTGCATTTTATTTTTGATTTTGCTGCTGCAGGCCAGAGACTGGAGAGAGCTGGAGTGCTGCAAACTCGAGCAGTGGAGTGAGGTACTTCCTCTGCTTTTGTTTAATTCAGTTCAATTCATCTCCATTTTGTGCTACCTCTTTGGACAACTTTCCACCCAACCAAGCCAAGGGGCTTGTGCTGCTAAGTGCTGTACTTCAACAGAGGGGTTGAAGAAAGAGGAAATTCCTTTGTGTGTGTTTGTTTGATTGATTGATTGATTGATTAACTGCCATCAAGTAAGTGTCAACTCTTGGTGAACACATGGATAGATTCTCTCCAGGATGATATGTGTGTTTACTTGAATTTAATTTAATTTTGTGTTGTCTCTTTGGCCAACCTACCAACCAAACAGGCTGGGGCGCTTGTGTTGCTAAGTGTTGGACCAAATTGGGGTGAAGAAACTTCACAATTACACATTACTAGTGGACCTGGGGGTCATTGGTAGAGGAGCTGGAGAGCTGGACAGCAGGCCAAGGTACAGTGCTGTGCTCCTTCCTTATTTCTGCTTTTACCCTGTCTTTTCGGTGATTTTTCAGTCATTTTCCTGGGCTCTGGAACCTAACCCCGCCCCCAGTTTCCATTTACTTAAGTTTCATTATTCTTGGTTTCATTATCTGAAACCACTCTCTAGGCCCGTTTGGAAACCCTGTGAATAACAAAGGCCACCTGTATTTTATTTTACAGTATACCTTTTCTTTTTTTTCAAAGGAGCCCAGCGCAATTTCCATAGGGTTCTCTCATTTTAACTCAGGACGTCCTTGAAAGCAGAATTAGGCT